>NC_090371.1:77453787-77767938 GCF_036365525.1 Heterodontus francisci | reverse complement strand
ATCAGAACCGCGAGGGTGACCATTGCTGCCGGGGAGAGGGGGCCTCTCTGTGGGCCATGGAACAGCCATTAAGGAGGTTCTGCCACCCCCCCCCCCACCCCCACCCCCGCCCCAGGAACCTACTGAGAGACCGCCACAGTTTACATGGCAGTGTTCCCATGCGGCATGGGATGTCCTGACGCCAGTAAAATGCCAGAGACGGCAGGAAATGACCCTTGCTTAGGCTATTAATTGGTTTAATTGCCTGCCCACCTCCGATCAGTGGACGGCTGCACTGCTGCCATTCCAGTCATTCAGAATATCCCATGGCAGCGGGAAGGCATCGGGCTCCCCTCCTAACGCTTTCCACCGCTATTTTATGAGGCCTCCCAGCCCGACTTCAGAGGGCTGGTAAAATCCAAACCATCATCTCAAGCCTCGACTTTGAGGGTGTCAGCCTTGGCTCATAGAAACATAGAAAATAGGAGCAGGAGTAGGCCATTCGGCCCTTTAAGTCTGCTCCGCCATTCGTTATGATCATGGCTGATCATCCAACTCGGTAACCTGTTCCCACTTTCCCCCCATATCTTTAGATCCCTTTCGCCCCAAAAGCTATATCTAACTCCTTCTTGAAAGCATACAATGTTTTGGCCTCAACTGCTTTCTACGGTAGAGAATTCCATAAGCTCACCACTCTCTGGGTGAAGAAATTTCTCCTCATCTCAGTCCTGAAAGGTTTACCCCGTATCCTGAGACTATGACCCCTGGTTCTGGACTCCCCCACTATCAGGAACATCCTTCCTGCATCTACCCTGTCAAGTCCTGTTAGAATTTTATAGGTTTCTATGAGATCCCCCCTCACTCTTCTGAACTCCAGCGAATATAATCCTAACCGACTCAATCTCTCCTCATAAGCCAGTCCCCCCATCCCAGAAATCAATCTGGTAAACCTTCGCTGCACTCCCTCTTTAGCAAGAGCATCCTTCTTCAGATAAGGAGACCAAAACTGCACACAATATTCCAGGTGTGGCCTCACCAAGGCCCTGTATAATTGCAGCAAGACATCCCTGCTCCTGTACTCGAATCCTCTCGCTATGAAGGCCAACATACCATTTGCCTTTTTTACCACCTGTTGCACCTGCATGCTTACCTTCAGCGACTGGTGTACGAGAACACCCAGGTCTCGTTGCATATTCCCCTCTCTCAGTTTATAGCCGTTCAGATAATAATCTGCCTTCCTGTTTTTGCTACCAAAGTGGATAGCCTCACATTTATCCACATTATACTGCATCTGCCATGCATTTGCCCGCTCACTTAACCTGTCCAAATCACCCTGAAGCCTCTCTGCATCGTCCTCACAACTCACCCTCCCACCCAATTTTGTGTCATCTGTAAATCTGGAGATATTACATTTAGTTCCCTCATCTAAATCATTGATATATATTGTGAATAACTGGGGTCCGAGCACCGATACCTGCAGTACCCCACTAGTCATTGCCTGCAATTCGGAAAAAGACCTGTTTATTCCAACCCTTTGTTTCCTATCTGCCAACCAATTTTCTATCCATCGCAATACACTACCCCCCAATCCCATGCGCTTTAATTTTACACGCTAATCTCTTATGTAGGACTTTGTCGAAAGCCTTCTGAAAGTCCAAACAAACCACATCCACTGGCACCCCCTCATCAGCTCTACTAGTTACATCCTCGAAGAATTCTAGATTTGTCAAGTATGATTTCCCTTTTGTAAATCCATGCTGACTCTGTCCCATTCTACCACTGTTCTCCAAGTGCTCTGCTATAAAATCTTTTATAATGGACTCTAGAATTTTCCCCACTACCGCCGTCAGGCTGACTGGTAGATTTTTCATAAAATAAAATAAAAATAAAAAATCTGTATTCACTGGCTCATTGGTAGCATGCTCACCTGAGGGAGAATAGTTGTGGGTTTAAACTCCACTCCAGAGCTTTCCGCAGATAATCTAGGCAGACACACGTACAGTACAGAGGAAATGTTGCACTGTTGGAGATGCCATCTTTCGGCTGGGATCTTTAACTCATCTCCCCTCTCTGGCAGATGCATAAAATCCCAAGGCACTATTTGAAGAGCAAGACAGATCTCCCAGTGTCCTGCTCAAGATTTATCCATCAACAAACAGTGCTAAAATAGGTTAGCTGATCAATTAACTTAGTGCTGTTTGTAGGGGAATCCAGTGATGGAGGCTGAACCCAATACCCTCTGTTCCTGCATAGGCCCATCTGTGTCAAAGTGGATGTAATTCCCTGCCACCCTGAAAATGGCATCCGTGACCGACCTGATGAACTGCCAACTGTGAGATGCCACCTAGGTCCACGCGCTGCTAGAACGACCCAGTAACATAGAAATTTAAGGCGATGAAGACCATGACGGCTACAGGTAGGAGACTGCCATGTGGGCCGTGAGGCCTCAGGTCATTGTGGATTAGAGTACATAGGACTGAGACCATCTGCCTGAATACATGCAGGATCCTATAGCACTGTCTCTCTGTCATTTGCAGGTAGCTGACTCTTGAGCTGTGCACCAGATATCTTGGGTAGCGCCTTCTTCCCCTTGCATCTCCCCTCCCCCAGCTGTGCTCATCTGGCCTCCATCTGTCCAGGAGGCTGCATCTGCCACAGCTCACCCTGGCTGCTCTGTCCAATATCTGAGTTGCCTGATCCCATCCAAACTCCCTCACCTGGGCATCATCACTTGCACCCAATTGGCCATCAAGGCACCTAGTGACCAGCCTGTGAGATCCATCAACAGGAAGGGCTTCCACTTCACCAACATCCAACTGGTCTGCAAGCACAACAAGAGCTTGCTCCATGTGTGCGCTTGCTTTCCTGGCAGTTGCTATGACTCCTTCATTTTCTGCCAGTCCAGTGTGCCTTCACTCCAACCCCAAAGAGAGAGCAGATGGATCCAAGGCTAAAGGGAAATTCCTTGAAGAGATGGCTACTGCCCCCTCTATGGGAGCCCCAGACAGAGGCACAGTGAAACAATCACTACCTCCTGCTCAGCAGGCCAACCACTGAGCAGGCCATCGGGCTTCTGAAGATGTGATTACAGTGCCTTGACCAATCAAGTGGTACCCAATACCCTCCTGCAAGAGTCTCATTGTGGTCTGCTGCGCTCCCCATAACATGGCCCTCCAGAGAGGTGTGGACCTTGGAAGGGGGCAGCCCACAAGAGGAGGAGGAAGAGCAGGAGGTAAGAGAGGAGATGGGGGTGGGAGCAGGAGGAGGAGGAGGCGGCAGATGAGATAACACTGAACAGTGAGGTGGCCTCCTCCTACCACCCTCTGGAAAGATGACCTCTCTCCTCTCCCTCATGGCCTCCAGTATTACATCCAGGTGGGCATCGATGAAGCAAGGGTCTGCCCTGCCCCTAGTCCAGCTCCCTTGTGACATCTCGCTTCCCTCAGCTACTGCGGAAGACAAATCTCTCCCTCAGGACAATCTGCAGCCTCAGGTGATGGCTGCCATGGAAGTCAACGAGCCCCACATTTCATCTGACCCCTGCCATTTTTAATCCCACTGGCTCTAAGGGAACAGGAAACCCATCTCCATACCAATCAAGGGCTTATCTGTTGGAAACCGACAATCTGAATCAGCTTCCCACAGAAAGCGGGTTTCTGACCCAAACCCACACCCAGTTCCTGTTTTCCACCTCCATAACAAAACTCCAGCCCAATGTTTCCACTACAGCAGATCTCATTTGCAAATATCACTTAACCGCACTCAATATTGTATCGGATCCTCAGTAGCCACATTTTAAGTATTCCATTGCCAGAAGAAACAAACCATAAAACGATAAAGTCAGAGATCTAATTAAATTGTTCCTTAGTTTGTTTTTCAGAGTCATGGTTTATAAGGTGTAATGGTCAGGACAGATTAAGTTTAGACATCAGGGCCAGGATTTTATCCAGGTGACGGGGGTCTCGGCCATTGGCAAAAAGGCAGGCGAGAGCCCCGTGTCACGTCCACTGTGGAAGGCCTGCCGGTTCAAATGCCATGGGGAATGGTGAGCAGGCAGGAAAGTGAATCCTAAGATCAACCACGATCGTATTGAATGGCAGAGCAGGCTCAATGGGCCATATGGTCTATTCCTGATCCTATTTCTTGTGTTCTTGTGCCAATTAGGCACTTAAGTTGACAGTGGTGGGCCTTCCCCAGGATCAAGGACCGCATTGGCGGACATCCCGCCGGCTGACAGCCAGAAGCTGACAGCTCTTTAACTGAGTAGTGCCATCGCACAAGCATGGCTGCTGCCCGTACTCGACTCACCTGAGGCCCTGGACCCAGAACACAGGTAAGTCTCAGCAGGATGGGTTTCGCGGGGTGGGGGGTCATGGGGGCTTGGCAGCAAAGGCAGAGGGGTGGCTCCCAGGAAAACAGACCTCCCCACCGCACCTTCCCCATGCCGGGTCCCTCGACACTTAGTCGTTGAGTATATTCAAGACAGAAATCAACAAATATAAAAACAGAAAGTGCTGGAAATACTCAGCAGGTATGGCAGCATCTGTGGAGAGAGAAACAGAGTTAACATTTCAGGTCTGTGACCTTTCATCGGAACCCATTTCAATAATGATCACCAAACTTTTGGATAAGAAGGGAATCAAGGCTTATGGGGACAGGGCAGGAAAGTGGAATCAAGGTCGAAGATCATCTGTGATCTTTTTGAATGAGCAGCACAGGCTCAAAGGCTGAATGGCCTAGTCTTATTTCTTATGTTAGCAGATTATCTGACCATTGCCATGTTGCTGTTTGTGGGCAAAGGGTATGCAGATTGGCTGCCACATTTCCTACATTACAATAGTGAATGCACTTCATGAATACTTATTGGCTATAAAGCGTTTTCCAACATCCTGTGGTCATTGAAGGCACTATAAGCATGTACAAATCTACAGTTCAATCATACTACAGGCACAATGAGATCTGCACAGTGAAACTAATTAAACAAATGGGATTTTAAAAATCTAGTAAACTAATTTAAAGAGTAGATTGAGGGCTTCAAGTTCAAAATCTAGATATTCTCCAGCTTAAATGAACTTAAAAATCAACATGTCATATCTCATGCTGGAAGAATCACACTTGAAGTCACAGATTTAACTTTATCAAAGATTTAACAAGCTTTTAATGGATGCTCCTTCATATGCTATCTGACCTTACAACAACCCCCAAGGTCAGGTGACTCCGCATAGTACAGAGCATTCCTTTCAGTTTCTCTTCCAAGTTCTGTATAGTCTTGAACACTCAAGCCCACAAATACACACACACACAGAGCCATCGCGACATCCCTCACTTATCAGACCAAAACATGTCCATGATTTTCCTGCTTGGTGTATGTAGCTTAGACTCCATCCCTTACCAGACATACTTAACAAATCATTATTTTCCTAACTCATTGGGTAAATTAATTTCTTCAATTATATTTGCTTTCAATAGCAGTATTCAGTGTACACCCTTTCTGTTTTGAACATAATCACAACACAAAATCTTCATATCATTTTGGTGGTCCCCTCTCACACCATGGTCTTCCTGTTGTCTCAGGAAATCTGGTCACCATGTCAGGATTAGGAAGTGTCATCACCCCCTCTGGAACCAATGTTTCTCCCTTTGGATAGCAAGCTGTCTGCCTGCCAACAGCATCGCTGGCTTGGACTTCTGGATTGCTGGATGTCAGCTTCACCTCAGCTCCTACATCTGGTTCATCTGCTGCTGTGCCTTTGTCACAATGATACTTTTTGACACATGAAGAATTTGTCATACAGTACAGTACTCCACAGTCACACTATTTCCCTTCTTGGCAATGACAATGTACGGCTTGGGGTAATATGGTGTATCTATCTTACTCGGCCTCTCGCCTCTCAGCAATACTTCATCACCTGGCATCACATCAGACTATCTAACACTCCTTCTATGTTCTGTGTTACGACAAAGGTGGGAGCAATGCACTGTTAATTCAGTCCCACTATTCCACAGGCCAGCATATTAGTAAAGTTGCCCACCTACCAGAAATTAGCCAAATTAAACACTCTTTGTCCCCCAGAAAACAACAAAATTAACTATTTATTAATAAACTAAGTCTTAAACAATAATGGGATAAATCTATATATATGAAAAGATTTTATAACTCATTCTTCCTAAACCTCATGCACACACACATACATTCAAAAACCAACGGTTAACCAGTTTTAAAAGGATGGTTTGAATTACAATTGTTTCTTAGGAATGATAAAATGATTGGTTGTCACGGTCTGGTAGGATATTTCCGGATTGATCAGGTGTCCCAGAGCAGATTAGTCGGATGCCACGCGAAATCCCTCGAGGCGAGATGAACAAACAGTCTGTGATGGTTAGGCATTCAAGGCAATTCGTCTGCAGCAGGCATGACACAAGGTCTTCCATCAGGGGTGCAGCAACAGATCTACTTAGATTTTGAAGTAGTAGTCTAGCAATAGAAGCTTTTTGAGATTTCAAGATTTCCCAAAACACAAAAGGCAATAGGAATCACTCTTGAAGCAGGGATTCTTCGGAGACTGGAGGCAACAGTAATCTGCCATACCCGAAATACAAGGCTTCCTCTCTCCAGGCAGACACAGCAACAAGGGTTTTAGCTCTCATACATTTGATTTGCCACTCCTTCAAAGTTCTTTTATCTTCATGAGGAAGTTAGAATTTCACTTGATACAGGAACTATTTTCAAGAGAAAATTTCTGGACTGTCTTTCTGGCAGGTCTCTTGCAGCAACTGAACTCAACCCAAAATGAAACTAAACTTTTTCAACAGTCAAGTCACAAGACAGTTATAGATCTTGACTTGGAAACAGGTCTTGCAGTCTGCACTCTTCAAACACCAAGTGTCAGCATTCAGTGTTCACAAAAAATCCCTTTTCCCAGCTTTCAAAAACACACAGAATTCCCAGCTTTCAACAAAAAACACTCGTGATATCTGAATAAAATTCTGCAGCACCCTTTTTCTCAGCATCATGATCTCGAACTTCCTGATCAACTATAATGTCCTTCAGCTCTGTACCTTGGTGCATATTTTGTGTCCAAACAACAACTCAGCTGGGCTCTTTCCCGTTGTAGTGTGCATAGTTGCTCTATACGTGGTCACAAATGACAACACCTCCTCCTTCCAGTCTTTACCCTCAGCCTGAGCAATCCTCATTTGTTTCTCTAAGGATTGGTTTCGTCGTTCTACTTCCCCATTTTCCTGTGGCCATTTAGGTGTTACTCTGTAAAGGTCTGTGAAATGAATTGTGGCCCATTGTCTGAATACAAAGTGACTGGTAGACCATGCCTTGAAAATATTTCAGTCAATGCAAACACCGTTTTCTCTGCCGTTGTAGACTTCATTCCAACATACTCATAATAACGGCTGTATTGGTCAATCACCGCTAGTATGGACTCTCCTGATGGAAATGGACCTAAAAAGTCAACTGCTACATCCTCCCATGGTTCAGCCAGTAACAGTGTGCTGCATACTGGTTCTGGTGGATTGGGTCTGCTGACAAGTTGACATCCATGACATGTTTTGACAAACTGCTCCACATCTTTCTCCATCCCTGGCCACCACACTTTGGTTCGTACGTTTTGCTTAGCACCAACAACTCCCAAGTGACCCACATGAGTTAGCATCACCTGTCTAAGCCTAAGCTTTTGTGGCACTACAAGTCTGTTCCGCTGACAACACATTTTACAACTGTGCACAGCTCATCTTATATAACGATGCATGCCCTGAACGGGTAATTCGCCCAATTTCCAGCTTGGATTCTGGATCTTTGTCAGACTCAATCTCTCCAGTTGTCATTTCTCTGGGTGTAGCATGAACTGCCACAAACTGCATGAACGATTCAGCTTCCATGATCTTTGCCTCAACTTTCCCTCTCAAACCAAAAGATGTGCTGCATACAGGCCGAGCTACAGGCTTCACATTCTCGTCAACGGTTAATCTCACTTGGCGGTTTTGTAACTTCCCAATTCCTTGAAACACTGCTCCAAACTTCTCTCAAAGCTCTGCATAGGATTTCACAGAACTCACTTTCAATCCAATGTGTAGCACCCCCAAGGCTTGGCCAGTTTTTCTACTCAGAAGAGGCTCACCATCCTCCTCAATCACAACAAATTCAGCCCCCACATTCCGATTCCCAGCTCTCACACTCACAGTGAAACATCCAACAGTTTGAAGTGGGGTTTTAGAGGTGTAAGGATAAAGCTTTTTGACATATTCGAGATGTGCACTTGATTCTCTTTACCTGCAGTTCATCCCACAGTGCTCTGCTGATGACATTACTGTTACTGCCTAAATCTACAATAATGCTCACTTCAACGCCCCCAACAATCACTGGAACTTTCTCATGGTTTCTTCCATTGACAGAAAGCATGCATTCATGATTGCTATTTGCGTCCTCACTCACTGCATCATCATCAACTCATCTCACAGTTGTATATTTCCAGCTCTCTTTCCTTTACATCGTTTGCCAGGGTTCCCACTCTGTTCAGCTTTGCTTCTGCACTTCTTGGGAAAATGGTCTGCCACCATATTTTCTGCATATCTTTCCCTTGGAAGGGTAGAAGGCATCTCTTCTATAATGCCCCAAATTGCCACATCTGAAACACACTCTCTCAGACTTTTGCTGTTTACATTTACACGTACTTTGATGCCGTGCCGATGGTGGAGGTGGGTCCAAGTTTCATGCCGTGAACTTGTCCATCCACTGCTCCCAATGCAGCCGCTATTTTCAAACTGTCATCCAATGTTAACTTACCTCCTCTTTCCAGCAGCTTGTGCCTCAACTTATTCAACTTGCAATGTTGGATCATCTGATCCATTATCTGGTTATTCAGATCCATAGCAACAAAATTGCATCCATCCAATGCCTGCCTCAAACGAGTCACAAATTGGGATACCGTTTCCTCCTCTTTCGGTCACATCTGATGGAAAACATGCCTTTGCAACATGGTATTTGGCGTCACCACATAATGGTCCTTTAAAGCTTTCACTGCACATTCGTAATCTGCCTTATTTCTGTGTCAGGCAATGTCTTGAAAGTCTCCCTCAATGAAGCACAAGCATTGAATAGCAATAAGGCACGTCGCTGTGCTTTCTGCACCTCCGTCACGCCATCCAAAAACAAACCGTGACTGTCAGTCATGCTAGGCTCCCACCTGCCAAGAATGAGGCACATCAATTTTGCCATGATCATTGATTTTTAACCGTTGTTGGAGCGAGGAAATGACTTGTTAAACAGATCAGCCGTGGCTGGAAAAAAACATTTACATACCAACAGACATCGAAGGTGAGGAAGCGTATTTCAGGGCCTGCTAGGAGGATACAATCCACAGGGGCCAGGACTGGTTAGACCAGCTGGTCACATGACGAGCTGGCTGTTCGAGGGTTTTGTTTTAAACTGGCCACAGAGAGTTTGAACTCAGAAAAACTGTTTGCTCCTGGACTGAGAAGATCGCTCCTGTCTGCTCCCATCCCTTTCTCACAAGCTTCTGAATTCACTGAGGACACATGAACCCCAAGAGAGAAAAGTCTCCTACAGCGAACAAGAATTAAGAAGAATACTGGGCCCCAATGAAAAGCAAGATCTACCTACAATCAAGGACTCTACAGTGAGCTCGAAGAACCGTAACATAAACTCTTCAGATATTACCTCAAACTTTTCACTTTATTTTTCTTCTGCTCTTTTCCGACTCTATTTGCATGTGTGTATCGCGTATGCATGCTAGCACGGGACGGGCGAGTCATGTATCCATAGGCATCAACCGAATTAGAGTTTAAGTTTAATAAACTTCAACCTTCTTTTCTTTAAACCTAAGAAAACCTCTTTGTGCTGGTTTCTTTGCCTTATAATTGGAAAGTGGTGAACAAGGATTCACCAAGGGGGAGCTAAAAACACAGTGTGTTTAAAATTAAACCCTGTTACGGTAAGACCAGGTGAAGGCTGAGAGGGACCCCTGGACACCTTTCTCACTTGGTCCTAACAGTCAGCATACATTTTGAACTCCAGCCATGCTTTCCATTTCACACTGACAGTACTGGCATCACTGATCAAACATCTCAATTCCCCAGACTGCAGACATATCAGCACCATCAAATGCCATGACACAATCCTAAATAACTGCATATGTAACTCTTTTTTTTAATCCTCATTGCCAATGTCACATCTCAGGCTGAAAGAATGACTCTTGAAGTCACAGATTTAACTTTAACAAAGATTTAACAAGCTTTAAATGGAGGCTCCTTCTTACTGCTGCTACATGTGCCATCAGACCTTACAAACACCCCTCCCCCAGATCAGGTGACTCCCTATAGTACAGAGAATACCTTTCAGTTTCTCTTCCAAGTACCATATAATACACATACACACATAATCAGCCATCATGACACAACAGTGTAACAAATAGCTCATGTATACTCTCCAAAATGCGGCAACAAATCACTAAGTCAGCAGTTGTCAAGATATGGACTGGCCACATGCTTGACAATTTCCTTATGTATTATAGACAAGCAATGCAACAAACTCAGTCTTATGTCTTTTACAAACACCAAACAAAATGACTATCTTAAACAAATCTGCAACCTTTTAAAAATACAGCCAATGAAAAATAATCAGTTCAAGCCAAACTAACAGCAACTGGCCCCCCCCCACCAAGGAGCGAATAGGAGGAGTATAATGCAGAAGCAAGTATCCACAGTCCATGTAAACAAACTCTTCAACATGTAGACACTATACCATTAGTTCCTTTCAATACCAGATTATATTTGCAAAATTAGGTAGCATTTCTATATCATAGTGAAAAGCACTAAATTTTAATAATTGAATACCCAGATTCCAACATTTTTTTAAATGTTGATTGATAATTAGTTAGAACAATCTCCCTTCCCCATTTTGCTGAGCTGTGTTTGGAATGGGCAAGCCCCACCCTATAAGACGAGAGAGAAAGGTTGGAACAAGTGTTAATCGCTACTTACCACCATGTGCCTTCCAGCAACAGGTCTACAAGGCTACCCAGTGAAGATGTGTAACTCACAAAAGCGGAAGAAACCATAGGAAAAGGGAAGGGCAATCCACTATGAAAGCATCACTGTTATTTATGCAATTTCTCAGCACCATATGTTATTTTCAAATGAAACGTATCTTTCCTTTTGAACCCCACCCATGCATCTATACAAGTGTTAAAAATTTGTCTACCCTCATCAGTTTTTTTTTTAGAATTCTTAATCAAATTCACTCCCAGGCATATTAACTACAACTATAGCCCTTTCAAAACTCCACGTAATGAGAAGCTTTTTCTATTGTCTGATGCAACATAAATGAAATGCGTGGAGTTCAGTTGATTGAAGATCTCAAAACAAGTTTATTAACAGCTAACAATATATCCAGTGCACAGCTAACTATTTACAGGACTTGCCTCTTGGTGTTACAGTAGCAGAGTGACTCTGGCTCCAAACCACATGACTGCGTCTTGGTACTTGGCTCATTAGCAAAAAAGATTTTAAAGGCACATTACTCTTAAAGGCAATCACACAACACTCCAATTCCTGTATTCTTTCACATATTTAAGCTATGCTCCCCTATCACCCACCCAACACCTGCACAGGCTCCCCATCCCCCAACATATTCAACGTTCTTTAAAAATTCTTCTATTGCCTGAACTCACACAGCCTCTACAACCTTGTTCACCCTATGTAGCAACCCACACAATTCATATTTCAATTCTGGCAGTGTCTGCATCACCAGCTTCAGCTATCTTGGCCCTATACTCAAACTTTCTCCCTAAACCCTGACAGGTCTTGGTACACCTTTCCCCACTGTCAAAAACCTCCTCAAAGCCTACTAGTTTAATTAATTAGTCACTTCCACTAAATCAACTACTGCTTGGCATCTATCCTGCCTTGGAGCTGCTTACTTGGAATTCACAACTTTGTAACAACACTAAAGTCTCTCATATCAATCCAAATTATTGCTGCATAAGTGAAGGTGCAAAAGAAAAAGCGGAGGGAAGGAAAACCATTTTTTAATCCCATTTCAAGTATTCTGGACAAATTATATATGCTGAATATACACGCCAGTAATTTATTTCAGGGGAAGGTTGCACTCTTGCAAGCAATTCAAATCAATGTCAAGTGTGTCCAGTATAAATTGGTCAGGTTCAGCAATTGCAGCATTCAGTACCGAGCGTTGAGTCAAGATTAATACAGCAGTCTTTGAGTTCTGTTGGGAGCATACCATTAACTGGACCATAACGTTCCCCCAAATAATCTTATGCAATGACTTTGCTCATAACATCCTTCATGCAAATTAAAAATGGTTTTGCCCACTCAACACGAAAAACAAAATTTTTTTGAACTCAAGGGTCATTGTGCTTCAACTCATTTCAGTATCTTGATTAAAAAAGAAAACCCTCAGCCAGAGTTCCTAATTCTTATCATACAGCAACTCTCGGAAATGCCTGGTCAAGTACAGAGACAGAATCAGAATCAGATGTGATGCTTCCCCACAGTCAAAGAATTACCAACATTCCCCGTCTAGGCTCATAGATTAATAGACATTTGGTTGCGTCAACAAAGAATTATGAGTTTGGCTCAATAGGTGCCAACCAACACCATCAGGAGAGAAAATTCAGAGAAAGAACAGCAGAAAACGCAGGTCTGTCCACTTCTGCAAGAAAAGGCAGGTTGCATTTCAAATGTGGATCCTTCATCAGCAATGAAAATGAAGTGAGCTACTTACTGAAACTGGAAGGACAGGAAGATAGATAATGGGTTGGATTTTACCAGCCACCTGAAGTCGGGGGTTGTGGCGGGGGCCCCGAAATATCTCCGGGAAAATATCTCCCGCCCCATATTACCGGCGACGGCAAGGACTTGTGGCAGAACCCCCGCCACTCGGCGATCAGGACATAATTAAAATGTAATTTGAATTAATTAACATGAACAAAGACTTACCTTGTAGCGACGGCCGTCCCACTCCAATATTCCGGCCAGTTTCCAGAACTCCCGCGCCTTTGGATTTGTGAGGCGGAACACTGGTGGGGAGGGGGAGGGCGTGATGGGCCGAGGAGTGTAATTTTCAGGGCGGTGGGGGGGGGGGGGGGGGTGGAGGAGGGAAATGACAAAAATTAAATGTGATTGGTGGAGGGGATGGTGGGAAGGGATTCAAGGTTAAATTTAAGAAAGTTTTGGGGGATGGGGGGAGGGGGTCAGGATTGAGAGTTTACATTTTGGGGGGGTGGGGGGGAAAGAGAACAAAAATAAACTGATTATTCATTGGGAGGGGTGTGAGAGGGGATTGGAACAGTGAATAAATTTCTAATTTAATTTTTTATTAAACTGTGACTTTAAAAATTTAAATGATACAGGAGGGCTAGAAGCCCTTTAAAAATGGCAGCGGCGCCTGCGCGGTGGCACCGGACGCTGTTGCAGGGGACGAGGCGGGCGGTCCGCCCCCTGCATGTAAATATCATGGTGGCTCCATGGCACAAGTCTCGCGCGTGCGCCGCACCATTTTTGAAGCTCGCTGCTGAGATCTGCGCCGAGCTGGAACACTTCAGCCCAATACAATTGGTGGAATACCCAAATCAGTTTTATTGAAAGGTTGGAAAAGGAGATGAGAACCAGCAAGGATATATGAATATCCTCCCAGTCAAGCAATGAAAAGACATTAGAATAAAAAAATAAAATATGGAAATCTAAAATAAAAGGGAGCACACAGCAGACAATAGCAGGAGACCCTGGAGTATGGGGAAGGCTGCAGACAGACAATATCAGATTCATGGTTGGGGGAGTGGGGAAAGAAAGTGATGGAAAGAGGTCATCTTCTATCTAAAAAAGAAAAAAACAGGGGGGACATGGCATAGTGGTAATGTTATTGGACTAGTAAACCAGAGTCCCTGGCTAATGCTCTGTGGTCACGAGTTCAAATCCCACCATGGCAGCTGGTGGAATTTAAATTCAATTGATCAATAAATCTGGAATTGAAAAGCTAGTCCCTGTAATGGTGACCATGGAACTACAGGATTGTCGTAAAAACCCAACTGGTTCACTAATGTCTTTTAGGGAAGGAAATCTGCCGTCCTTACCTAGTCTGCCTACATGTGACTCCAGACCCACAGAAATGTGGTTGACTCTTAACTGCCCTCTGAGATGGCCTAGCAAGCCACTCAGTTATAAATTGGGTCCATATTCTCTGGAGTTTAAAAGAATGAGAGGTGATCTCATTGAAAAATACAAGATTCTGAACGGACTTAACTGGGTTGACACAGAGATTGATTTTTCATGCAGACAGAGCTACTCATTATTCTGCTATTAACACTATCTCTGGATTAATGCTTTGTCTTTCACCACAAGCATTAACACACTCTTTGCCTTTGTCCCAGGACAGTTGTTACTTAATCTCTCCTGCCCTCATCCCTACCACAGGCCTTCCCTTTTGTTCTCTTCCCCACTACCCACCTCCCCCACCCCCTTCACATGCTTAAAACCTAATTCTTTTCTAACCTTTGCCAGTTCTGATGAAAGGTCACAGACCTGAAACGTCAACTTTGCTTCTCTCTCCACAGATGCTGCCTGACCTGCTAAGTATTTCCAGCACTTTCTGTTTTTATTACAGAGATTGATCCCCCTGGCTGGGGAATCTAGAACGCAGGGGCACAGTATCAGGATAAAGGGTTGATCATTTAGGAATGAGATGAGGAGAAATTTCTTCACTCAAAGGGTTGTGAAATTTTGGACTTCTGCATCCCAGAGGCTTGTGGATGCTCCATCGTTGACTATATTTAAGGCTGAGATAGAGAGATTTTTAGTGTCTCAGGGGATCAAGGGATATGGGGAGCGGGCAGCTAGGTGGAGTTGAGGCCGAGGATCAGCCACCAATATACTGAATGGCGGAGCAGGCTCAAGGGCCGTATGGTTTATTACAGCTCCTATATTTTATGTTTCTTTATAAATTCACACAGGTGTCTGGACAGGAACAAAGGTAGCCAGGAAGGTAAGGTCAGAAGAAAGTGAAAAGGAAACAGATTTAACTGGCATAATACGTTGTTTGAATTTCCCCTCCTTGCTGCCCAAAATGAAGAAAAAAAGTTTTCATTTGTTAAAGCAATAGATGAAATGAAGATGCAGAACAACCGCAACTGAGGATAGCTGCAATACTGATTGAACCAATGCAGCTGAAGAGTGAACTTGCATGTTGCACTGCATGGTGGGAAAGGTGGACTGCATAAAACACAGAAAGCAGTAGGAGAAAACAAAACAGATAACTGGGACTACTACATTTCACACACTTTCCCAGCACTTATGCCTACAGCAACTGGACAATTTCCATAGGTAGACGTGCATGCCCTCCCAAATGCTTCAATAGATGGAAAACACGCCGTCAGATCATAAAACTCATATTAAACTACAGGAAGATATCTTCACCAGACATTTTTCCTTACAAATCCAATATCAGCAAAACTTTTCTGATGGTGCGGGTTCTACCTTTGCATCCCTAGCCTATGATTTTCTCTTCCATTAAAATGAAATGGAGGAAAGAAATTGCAGGCTGGCTGGCACGCAAGCTGGAAATTCCAGCTGACATTTTTACATGGGGGCAGCAGCATTAATGCTTTCGGCAAGGAGTCCTTTTGCACAACTGCAACTGAATTTAAAGAGATGGCTTACAGAATCTATTCAAGCTGAGTACAAAGTCATTAATCCAGATCAAAGGAGACCTTATGCATTGGATCTGTACTTTCGAAAAACAACCATTTTTTCCCCCTCAAAAGGGTAGAGTCATAGCGTGTTATGGACAGGTGGGTGATGGTGTGGCTGGTTTACACTGTTCACCTCCGAACTGACCACAGATAGTATTTGTTTACTAGTGTTTCAGCCCGTGTTTTGTTTGCCAAATATACAGAGTGATAGTTTTTCTTGTAGGTTTAAAACAGAAGATAAAACATTTATTGAACAATATTCATCACCTGAAATGATCGCAACACCACCCACACATGCATTCACTTTCACATGCACACTCAAGAAGAGAGATAGAAAGGGTAAAGGGTGTTAAGAGTTCGAGGTCTAAAAGTCTGTTTCAGAAAAAACCTGTGGGATCCTCTTGGAAGGTGAGTTTTAAAGTTGCATGCTTGTTTGCTGCTTGTCTTGTATTTTCTGGGTTGCTGAAGACTTCTGGCGGTTCACTTCGGTTTAAAGACAGTACTGATATTCTTAGTTTAGTTTTCACAGGTGGAGTAGTGATTTAAAAGGCAATCTCTTTTCTCTGCTGCAGTTGGCTTTCAACTTGTCTCAGCAGGGTTCAACAGTGTTAGCTGGAACTGTTCCCTTCCTCTCTCAGCCTTGTGCTAGAATTCAAGATGGCTTTTGATGTTGACCGTGTGGCTGGAGAGTTCTGATGAAAGGTCACAGACCTGAAATTTTAACTCTGTTTCTCTCTCCACAGATGCTGCCAGACCTGCTGAGTATTTCCAGCACTTTCTGTTTTTATGTATTGATAACTGATGTTCTGTGCTGGAAAGACCACTTTGTTCTTCAAAATGATTACCTTCAAAGGTGAGCTCATAAGTATTAGTTTTGCCCATGCGACTTTAGGTTTCAGTTCTTGATGGGCTGGTGCAACAGCTTTTGAAGACCCCACATTGATAATATAAGGGCTATTCACACTCTGTTGTGGTATAGGGTAGATGGAGACGTAGAATCTGGAGAATACCTTTGTCTTAGTTCGTTTTGTGTATAGTTTATATCCACGTGTGAGAAGCTGACTCATTTCCGTGAAGATGGGATTAATTGGTTTCAGTTCTAATAGACATGGATGTGGATTATAGTGTAGGAGTTGGTATGGGTCATGTGACTTGTTTTCTATTTTATTGACAGCAAATATACCAGTCTTTTAAAATTGTTCTAATTTTTAAAATATAATTCTTTAGTTTGTTTCTATACTTTCATCACTACACTTCTTGTGAGTGTGACAAGAGGCATAGAGTCATTTTGGTACAGAAGGAGGTCATTCGGCCCTTTGAATCCATGCCATTTAATAGTAATTATTTCTTTCACCTTAATGGATGGCAATATGGGCAACAAGCCCAAACATTATCTGGATAGATATTTCTTACAGCGTTAAGCCTGAAACAAATACTTTTGGAAATTTAATTTGATGTGATGACACCTCCTTAATGGTCTGGCAATCATGGACAATAATTAAATTTCTTCTCATTGCAGCAATGTATTGTACAATTCATTTTCATAGACCTGCAGTGATAGGCAGCTAACCCTGATCTGAAACCAAATTACCAACGCCAGATAATACTGTGTAATGTTTAAACTTACCCACAAAAGAGCTGCTTTCAATGTGCAACACAGAATTCCATTTTTAATTTGCAACAGTGGCTGGGTTAAAAATTTATATGAATAGATGTAAAACAACATTTTGAAGTGAGACAAAGCTCTACTTCCCTCACAGGAGCAAAGGCTGCCTTGAATTTGCATTGAAAACAAAAACACCTTTTTCCTTCCATCAAGCTTACTATGTACATAATACTGAGGTTATCATACCAGTGCTAGGAACCAGATTTTTTAAAAACACAATTATTTCATACCACTTTGATGGTTATGCAAATATTGCATTCTGAGCAAGCTTTTCTACATCTTCGTAGTATAAAACTGCATTTTTAATAACACAAAACTATACAATTTTTATGTGCAGAAAAAAATTAACCAGTCTCATCAAGTCACTGAGCTTAACCTGTCTGATAGGGTCAATATTACAATAACTGGAAGCTCTGTAAGAAAATGAAAGTGAATATTCACTATTTACAGTACTCTAAATTTTGATGAATCAATTCTACAACTACCAACTTCAAGTTTAATTTTCCCCACTATGGTATACTTTAAAGAGACACCAACATTTATTTACAAAAACGCAGTGCCATAAATTGCATCAAAACAAATTTCCTTTGTATATACATTGTCATGACAACTCTTCTGATTGTTTCCTACAAGGGAAAGACGTTTTACACGAAGACATGAGGGTTTTTTTTGGCGGGAGAGGGGGGGGGGGGGGGGAGGCTTGCAATAACAAGTGTCTTCCTATTGTCTATGATACAGGAATCCGGTATAATATTGTGACCAGAATTAGTGATCAAATAAATGTTTAACTCACAGCACAACACCCGATGTTAATGGAAGGGCGTCAAATGAATGTGCCGCAGATCACACACCAATTCCCGTACTTTTTTATATAAAAAGTGGAAGTGCATTGGATTAATGATCGATATAGTTACCATTGCTCAGCCCCACACGTGAGGCTTTACTTATCGCTTAATAGTGAATGAGAAAATAAAGGTACAAGCGCAAGCGCCACTATTTATAACTAGTAACCGGAATTATTTCCCTTAATGGATTATTCGCAAACCCAAGAAACTCAGTATCACCAGCTCTCAAAGCCAGCCAAGCGCTAAATAAAAAAAGTTAACAACTGGCGTTTCAACTTTTAGTGAGAGTAGAATCACATAGAAACCATACAGAAATTCAAATGGAATTAAAGCCCGTTAAGGACAAAGGAGGCCTGATGGTTTTTCCTATAAAGGTTGCCTTGCTCTACAAGGCGGTACAGACGCGAGGACAACAATATTGTAACTAAGATACAAACTGAGTCAGCAACTAAACTAAAAAACTTACCTCAGCTGTAAGCAGCTGAACTTTTACACAAACTTCAAACTAAACTCAAAACTGCTGAAAATAATTGACAATTTCTTGGGGAAAATGCTAGTTATTTTTTAAACATATATTTTAAACTAAGCAACTACTTACTTCTCTGACAAGCACACATTTGTGTTCCAGGTTCTCAGTGCAATGGGCTGCTCCAGCGGACAGCTGTCAATCACATTCTTCCCTCCACTGACGCAGGCACGTGCTCCGGGCCAAATTCCAGCCGCTCTGTGTTAAACTGGTGCAGAAGCCGGAATCCTGTGTCTGCCCTGGTGCTCCGTCTGCATCTGTCAGCACAGCTAGTGCGCAGCATTTGCCCAAAAGCCAGGGATTGAACGAGATTGGGGCGTGACAGCACGTTACAATTAGCTGTCGGACGTCACCTTTGCCACGCAGGCACTCCGGCTGTGTGACTTCAGTCTTGGCGAGAGACTCAATGGGCTGTGCAAGTAGTGTCTTTAGTCTGTGACAGGCCGGTTCATGCAAGGACCCAAATAGTAAAAACAGAAAGTGCTGGAAATACTCAGCAGGTCTGGCAGCATCCGTGGAGAGAGAAACGGTGTTAATATTTCAGGTCTGTGACCTTTCATCATAATGGTGATGGAGGAGTGAACCAGGCTGTCCAGGAGGCAAAGATCCCTTCAGAATGCTGACAGGGCAGGGGAGGGGAAGATGTGTTTGGTGGTGGTATCACGCTGGAGATAAATAAATAAACAGGCTGAAATGATGGGTCTACCAGGACAGTCCTGCTTGTGGATTTTGGGAAGGTGGTAAAAGCGGGCTATCCAGGGTTGCGGGAATATGAGGTTAGAAGCTGTAGAAGGAAGATCTCCAAAGGAAATGAGGTCAGACAGTCCTGGAGACAGTGGCTTGATGTTCAGTGGTGGGGTCATGGTCCAGGGGGAGGTAGTGTCTGAGAGTTGGCGCTCAGCCTCTGGAAGGTAGAGGTTGCTACACCAGATAACAACCCTTGTCAGCAGGTTTGATGAAAATGTCAGCGTTAGACCTGAGAGAACTGCGTTTTTTTAAATTCATTCATGGGATGTGGGCGTCACTGCTTAGGCCAGCATTTATTGCCCATCCCTAATTGCCCTTGAGAAAGTAGTGATGGAGAGCTGCCTTCTTGAACCACTGCAGTCCATGTGGGGTAGGTACACCCACAGTGCCGATAGGAAGGGAGTTCCAAGATTTTGACCCAGCAACAGTGAAGGAACGGCGATATAGTTTCAGGTCAGGATGGTATGTGACTTGGAGGGAAACTTGCAGGTGGTGGTGTTCCCATGCATTTGCTGCCCTTGTCCTTCTAGTTGGTAGAGGTCGCGGGTTTGGAAGGTGCTGTCTAAGGAGACTTGGTGTGTTGCTGCAGTGCATCTTGTACATGGTACACACTGCTGCTACTGTGCGTCAGTGGTGGAGGGAGGGAATGTTAGTGCATGGGGTGCCAATCAAGTGGGCTGCTTTGTCCTGGATGGTGTTGAGCTTCTTGAGTATTATTGGAGCTGCATCCATCCAGGCAAGTGGAGAGTATTCCATCACACTTCTGACTTGTGCCTTGTAGATGGTGGACAGGCTTTGGGGAGTCATAGAGAGATATAGCACTGTAACAGGCCCTTCGGCCCACTGAGGCTGTGCCAACCAACAACCACCCATTTATACTAATCCTACATTAATCCCATATTCCCTAGCACATCCCCACAATTCTCCTACCACTTGCCTACACTAGGGTCAATTTACAATAGCCAATTTACCTATCAACCAGCAAGTCTTTGGCTGTGGGAGGAAACGGAAGCACCCGGCGGAAACCCACGCAGTCACAGGGAGAACTTGCAAGCTCCACACAGGCAGTACCCAGAACCGAAACCGGGTCGCTGGAGCTGTGAAGCTGCAGTGCTAACCACTGTGCCACCCTAGTTTGGGATTCAACTACTTCACTCTCCATCTTAATGAAGAATTCTATCATGTTGTGGTCGCTCCTCCCCAAGGGACCATGCACAAGATTGTTAATTAATCCTTTCTCATTGCACAATACTCAGTTTATTGGACTAAAAAACCATCATGTACACACTCCAGGAAATCCTCCTCCACAGTATTATCGCTAATTTGGTTTGACCAATCTATATGTAGATTAGAGTCACCCATGATTACAGTTGTACCCTTATTGCATGCGTCTCTAATTTCATGTTTAATGCCATCCCTTACATCTCCACTACTGTTTGGGGTCCTATAGACAACTCCCACCAATGTTTTTTGCCCCTTGGTGTTTCTTAGCTCCACCCATACAGATTCCACATCATGATTTTCCGAGCCAGTATACTTCCTCGCTATTGCTTTGATTTCCTTCTTTACTAAAAACACTACCCCTCCTGCTTTCCCTTTTTGCCTGTCCTTCCTAAATATTGAATACCCCTGGATGTTCAGTTCCCATCCTTGGTCACCTTGCAGCCATGTCTCCGTAATCACTACTACATCATAACCATTTATATCTATTTGCACTGTTAATTCAGGTCTAAACCTTATTGCGAACACTCTGCGCATTAAGACACAATGCCTTTAGACTTATCTTTTTAACATTGTTAGTCATCTTAGCTTTATTTTGTACTACGGCCCCATTTGTTTCCCACCCTTGTTTTCTCTGCCTCCCTCTTTTGCTTCTTATCTTTCTGTCTTTCATTTCTATCATTGTTTCCCTCTCCTCTGTCTCCCATCTCCCTGCCATTCTAGTTTAAACCCTCCCCGACAGCACTAGCAAACACTCCCCCAAGGAAATTGGTCCTGATCCTGCCCAGATGCAACCCGTCCAGCGTGTACTGGTCCCAGCTTCCCCAGAACCAGTCCCAATGTCCCAGGAATCTGAACCCCTCCCCCTGCACCATTTCTCCAGCCACATATTCATCTGATATATCCTGCTATTTCTGCCCTCCCACTATCCCCCACTACCAACATCCTGGGGGTTGCCGACCAAAAACTGAACTGGACCAGCCACATAAATACTGTGGCTACAACAGCAGGTCAGAGGCTGAAAATTCTGTAGCAAGTAGTTCTCCTCCTAACTCTCCAATGCCCGTCCACCATCTACAAGGTACAAGTCAGGAGTGTGATGGAATACTCTCCACTTGCCTGGATGGATACAGCTCCAACAACACTCAAGAAACTTGACACCATCCAGGACAAAGCAGCCTACTTGATTGGCACCCCATCCACCACCTTCAACGTTTATTCCCTTCACCACCGACACATAGTGGCAGCAGTGTGTACCATCTGCCAGATGCACTGCAGCAACTCAGCAAGTCACCTTCGACAGCACCTTCCAAATCCGCGATCTCTACCACCTAGGACAACAAGGACAGCAGATGCATGGGAATACCACCACCTGCAAGTTTCCCTCCAAGCCACACACCAAACTGACTTGGAATTATATTGCTGTTCCTTCACTGTAGCTGGGTCAAAATTCTGGAACTCCCTTCCAAACAGCACTGTGGGTGTACTGACACCCCAACGACTGCAGTAGTTCAAGGCGGCAGCTCACCACCACCTTCTCAAGGATAATTAGCAATGAGAAATAAATGCTGGCTAGCCAGCGATGCCCACATCCCACTTTGAATTTTAAAAAAGCTTCTAACTTGGAGGTAAGCATGCTATAATCTGAACCACACACAGAAGTTCTCCCTACTTGTTCTTTCAATACCCTCCATGATTTTGAACCTGTATCATGACCCCCCTTATCCTTCTACGTTCTAACAACCACCGAGCTTCTCCAGTTTCTCCATGTAAGAGAGGTCCTGCATCTCTGTTTCTGAAAAATGTCAAATATTAACTGTCACTTGCTCATCAAGCACTAGGCCTCGAGTCTGACACCCAAAAGATGTTCCTAGCTCTGAAACCAGGGTTCAAAGTGCAAGATAATGACTGCCAGAGTAACCGCTCCCTGATCACGACTGAGTAACCCCTACTCACAACACAGGTTACACAGATGTCAAGCAAGGACAAGATCAAAGTTCAGATGTGGTGCCTATTTCCATTCAACCATGACTAAATGACCTGTTAGCACACACACTCACACACAGGGTGGCACAGTGGCGCAGTGGTTAGCACCGCAGCCTCACAGCTCCAGCGACCCGGGTTCAATTCCGGGTACTGCCTGTGTGGAGTTTGCAAGTTCTCCCTGTGTCTGCGTGGGTTTCCTCCGGGTGCTCCGG
The DNA here is from genome assembly GCF_036365525.1 of Heterodontus francisci. NCBI lineage: Eukaryota > Metazoa > Chordata > Chondrichthyes > Heterodontiformes > Heterodontidae > Heterodontus > Heterodontus francisci. The sequence continues at coordinate 77,745,019 of NC_090371.1, read as the reverse complement.
TTTCCTCCCACAAGCCAAAGACTTGCAGGTTGATAGGTAAATTGGCCATTAGCAATTGCCCCTAGTATAGGTAGGTGGTAGGGAAACATAGGGACAGGTGGGGATGTGGCAGGAATATGGAATTAGTGTAGGATTAGTATAAATGGGTGGTTAATGGTCGGCACAGACTCGGTGGGCCGAAGGGCCTGTTTCAGTGCTGTATCTCTAAACTAAACTAAACTCGGGTAAGCCACTGGAAAGTCGCTGTAAATTATAGCTTATCCAAAACTGTTGCCCATGTCCTTCCTTGCACCAAGTCTCATTCACCAATCACCCCTGTGCTCAGTGACCTACAGTGGCTCCCCATCTGGCAATACCTCAATTTTAAAATTTCCATTGTTACTTTCAAAGGCTTTTGTGACCTTGTCATTCCACACATGTGAAACCTCGACCAGCACTACAACCCTCCGAGATCTCCGCACTCCTCCACGTCTGGCCTCATGTTCATCCCAATATTTATTCTTCCATTATGGGGGCCATGCCTTAAGTCATTTAGACCCCAAGTTCTGGAATAATCCTCCCTGAACTTCTCTCTCCTTTATTACGCTCCATGAAAACCCCCTCTCTTTGACCAAGCATTCGCTCACTGTCCTAATATCTATGTGATTCGGTATCAAATTTTATTTGATTATGTTCCTGTGAGGCATCTGGGGATGTTTTAACTGTGTTAAAGGTGCTATATAACTGCAAGTTAGGGTTTTTGCCAGTATTGCTCCAAGAGTCAGTGCCATCAGGAAAAGGAAAATTAAGTACCGCCCCCCACCCCCCACCCCAGTGCAGGGTTATGGTTTACTGGATCCAACTCGTATAGCGATGGTCAGAAGCTTTCTTACCTCTGGTTTCCTTTCACCTTTCTTCTTCTCATTCTCTTTCTGCTCAGATTTAGGTTTTATATGCATTTTACATTTTATCTGGTTTGCAGCTTTTGAAACAAAAGAACTGTTCATATCCCATTCATCCTCAGATTCATACATTGACTCAGGAGGTGAGTTACTCACGGCAGGATTCCTAGCCTCTGACCTGCTCTTGTAGCCATGGTATTTATATGGCTACTCCAGTTCAGTTTCTGGTCAATGGTAGCCCCTGGGATGTTGATAGTAGGGGATTCAGTGATGGTAATGCCATTGAATGTCAAGGGGAGATGGTTAGATTCTCTCTTGTTGGAGATGGTCATTGTCTGGCACTTGGGTTGCGCAAATGTTACTTGCCACTTATCAGCCCAAGCCTGGATATTGTCCAGGTCTTGCTGCATTTCTACATGGACTGCTTCAGTATCTGAGGTGTCGCGAATGGTGCTGAACATTGTGCAATCATCAGCGAGCATCCCCACTTCTGACCTTATGATTGTGAGGTCAGGAGTGCAGCAAGTTCAGAGGGAGACAGGTTAGAGTGAGTGAGGGAACATAGAAATTGAGACGCCAATGTCACGCCAACAGTTCTCAATGAAAAGATCAAGAACAGGTAAGAGGCCGGAGAGAGGGAATACTGGAGGTGGGTGAATGGGTCAACTGGTCGGGAGAAGACTCCTGGTCAAAGACGTGAGCCCGGAGGCAAAGGCTATGGAAGGAGAGCTCAACATCGTATCGAGCACGCAATTCATTGAGGTGTTGATGTAAGGGGATTAAACTGAGTCCTGTGTTAAATACCGATCATTCAGTGCCAGAGATGGGAAGCTCAGACGGTATTGTGAATACACAGCAAGGAGTCAGATTATGAGAAGGGATGGAATCAAAGGCAAGTGAAGGGGAAGAAGGATCTCGAGGGACATTCGTCCCCATCAGCTGCTGAAGCTTGTGTTCCTTAATACCTGAAAGGAAAAGAAAAAGGTTTTTGTCAGTGCATCAGATAAGACGAAGGATGAAATGAAACTGCAGAGCAGAACAGCTTTGAGAAAAGGTCAATCGGTGCTTCTGGAGAGAGCGATCGAGTGTGCACATGTGGTGGCCCGTGGCACTGAGTGTGGATCACAGGATGTGGTGAGAGCAGCAGTCCGAGGAAAGTTGTATTTCTCAGAGATACCTGTAATTCTGGGTGAATTCAAAACATAAAGGATGGAACTTCAGTTGGAATCCACATGCAATAACTCAGGGCCAGAGACAGTCGTTGAGGAAGGAGATGTGGCTGAGAAAATGAATTTTGGTAGACACATTATCAAACACCAGAAGGGAAATGGAAAGCAAAGAAGGTGAACAAGGTAAAAGACAAATGGAAATTCCGTCAGAGAGAAGAGCAGGACTTCTTCAAGGTAGGCATTCCTGGAAAAGAAGTGACAGTGAATTAAACACGAAAATAAAAGCAAAATACTGCAGATGCTGAAAATCTGAAATAAAAACAGAAAGTGCGAGAAATACTCAGCAGGTGAGGCAACATCTGTGGAGAGAGAAACAGAGTTATATTTCAGGTTTGTGTCCACAACCACCACCCCACCCCACCAAGGTCTCTGCTCATCTACACTTTTCAAAATTATGCCATTTATAGTATACAATAAAATTATCTTTATTTTCTCCTTTAAGACACTCTGTAAAACTTACCTAATTGACCAAGCATTTAGTCATCTGCCCTCATATCTCCTTATGTGGCTCAGTGTCAAATTTTGCTTGATAATGCTCCTTTGAAGGGCCTTGAGACATTTCACTATGTTAAAGGTACTATATAAATGCAAGCTGTTGTTGGCATTTTTATAGTCTTTCCATTTCAGTCCTCCCGAAATACATCACATCTTACTTCTCCACATTGAACTCCATCTGCCATGCTTTTGCCCTTTTCACCATCTGAAGCCTATAACTATCAATATCAACTACTTTGTCAAGTTTCATATCAACTGAAAACTTTATAATGCTGCTCCCTACACCCAGGCTAGGTTGCTTATAAAAATTAAAATGAGTAATGAACCCTAACTGACGCTTGGGGAGCTTCAAACCACCTCTCAATCTGAAAAACATACATCCACCACCAACCACCCTTTGCTTTCTGTTACTGAGCTAATTTTGTACCAATACTGTCACTTTCCCCTTAATTCCATGGATTTCCAATTTCTGAATAAGCATGTTGTGTGGCACTTTGTCAAATGCCTTCCAAAAGTCCATATATATAGTTTACTGCACTACCTCAATTAACCTTCTCTGTTATCTCATCAAAGAATTCATTTAAATTCGTAAGACATGATTTGCCTTTGACAAATCCATCCTGGCTCTCCTTGATTAACCCATGCCTTTTCAAATGTAAGTTTATTTTGTCCCTGATAATGGTTTCCAATAACTTCCTCGCTGCTGATGTTAGGCTGACTGACCTATAGTTTCCTGCTTTACCCCTCTCCCATAACAGTTATAATGTTAAGTTCTCATTGTTGCTTATGGGCAACAAAACAAAAAATATGTTTTTCACTTTTTGTAATTATCCCAAATAATTTTGCCCACTCTAGTTTCTATTTCCTTCTTTTTATCTCTCTTTCTCTCTCTATACCTAATACACTTAATGATTTGTAATAACTTTTTGTCATTGCATTGCATTAAAGTTAGGGGCCTGACACTGCATGGTGTATAGCTCCTGTATTCAGAGATTGCTTGGACTGCTTGAGTACTTTGTAAACTTTATATAGAGTTTCCTTAATGTTTTGAAAGGGAGACTTTTTAAATTTGCTAGCATAGATCAGAGTTCTCTTCCGGTCTCTCGTTCAATTCATGGTTTCGACTATAAACACGGCATAATCGTCAGGGCATTTTGGGAGTCACAACTACATTTTTAGGGTGCCAGTACCAGTTTACTGCACCTTGTCTTTTTGGCTAATGTTGCTGAATTCCAATACACAAGGAGGTTTCTAACAGTTCTGCTTATAAAATGATCATGACTATTTTGGACAAGCTTCGTGTCTCACTGTCTCATTCTTCAAGAAACTCCTCAAAACCAACCCTTTAGAGTAGCTTTTGGTCAGCAATTCTATTATTCCTTCTTTGTCTCGTGTTCTATTTTTCTTCTCTTTTTGGGAAGCACCTTGGAACATTTTCCTATGTTAAGAGCACTGGATAAAGGAAAGCTGTTGCTGTTTATGTTGGATAAGAAATGATGCGCCTTAAAATCTTGTGCCTGCTGTGCTAATGCAAGTGTAGTGGAATAGGTATCGCCCTTCCATACATGACCTTGCCAGAGTACCTGCTGTTACGTGCAGTCATCTCATTTGAATAATGTTGGCAGTTGCCTGCGCCTATGTGGGTGCATCTCGGAGTGGGAGGTGCATGAGGAAAAAGAAGCACTGGCCCTGCCTGCTCTAATGCATTTGTAAGTTTATAAGGAGACCAATATTCCTGTTAGTGCTGGAATTCTTCAGAGGTGGACAGGCCTGGGACATGGTCTAGGTATCCAGGTAGCAACACTACAATGACCCGGCCATTGGGACCTTCTATTAGAGTGGAAAGAAGTTTATTGCCCACCCCAGGGCCCGTTGAAATTCCTATCTGTTGCTGATTATAGATTGGATACCTAGGGCTGAATTTTACTGAGCCCCCTGATGTTGGAGGTCATGGTGGGGGGGAGGAGGGGGTCCGGAAAATCCTTCCGGGAGAGGCCCGCCACGGGCCTCGACGTGGGGAAGGCCCCACCCCATTTTACTGGCGGCAGCGAGGCCTCGGGGCACCAACCCCCCCCCCCCCACCACTGCTTGGCAAAAAATAACTTTATTAATATATGTAAATAAATTATAATTGAAGAATAATTACTTACCTCGTCACGACGGCTGTCCCACGGCGAAATTCCGGCCGGTTGATCCGAGGCGTAACACTGGTGGGGAGGGGGGGTGGAGTGAAATTTTCAGGGTATGGGGAGGGGGGGGGGGGGACTGAGGTAAACTACTATTGGCTGAGGGGATGGTGGGAAGGGTTGAAGGGCAAAGGTAACAAAGTTCGGTGGGGGGGGAAGTTTGGGATGGGAAGAAATTTTTTTTGTGTGGAAAAGACAATAAATTAAGTGTTCGGTCATTGAGGGGGTGGGAGAGGGGCTTCAATCTTTTATTAAACTTATAACTGTAAATTCCATTTCCTATCTTCCAATCTACAGGAACCATTCCAGAATCTATAGAAGTTTGGAAGATGATCACCAATCCAACCACTATCCCCATAGCTACCTCTTTCAACACTCTGGGATGTAGAATATCAGGTCCTGAGGACTTATCAACCTTCAGCCCCATTAATTTCTCCAATACAACCTTCTTACTAATACTAGTTTCCTGCAATTCCTCATTCTCTCTAATCCCTCGGATTTTTAATTCTGTTTGAATCTCCATTTCTGTTTAAATATTCAAATTGCCTATAAGGACTTGAAATCCTTTAAAAACGGCACCAGCGCCTGCGTGATGGCGCCGGATACCGTTGCCGGGGACGGTGCGCCTGCCTCCTCTACGTCATCTGGGGCAGGCGGTCTGCCCCCTACATGTTAATGAGCCACCGTGCAAAATATCACGACGGCTCCGCAGCACACACACTCGCGCGTGCACCACACAGTTTTCAAAGCTATTAAAATTCAGCCCATAGTGTTTCTGAATCCTGTTCAATTTCCCACCGTCGCAGGCCTCTTGCATTGTCTTTACCCCTTCCTCATTAAGTGTAAACCCTGAGGTGATTTGTAACCAGCTTGTTTAGTAATCTTGTCTCATATCTGCAATATTTTGAATAAACAATCTAAGGTCTATCTCTTTTAATTGCATCTTAAAGGAGACATTGGTTTGCCCCTATGTCATCAACCCAAATAAAATAACTTTAACATAAGTGCCCCTTTTTAGAGGGGCATAACCACTAACACCAAATCATACAAAAAGAAAAGGAATCTTAGCATTAAATTAGAATCTTGTTTGCTGTATCTACCAAGCACTGTAGTCCCTGCAGTCAGTGTCCTCCAGCCGCGGAAGGTCTCGAGCATACTGGCAGACCTGCATGCCCCTTCTCCAGGGCCACATGAACGTGGACATAGCCACAGAAGAGAGGCAGGAAGATCTAAGGTCTAAGCTTCAATACACAGAAAGCTATTACAGATATGGCTGTACTGTACCGGCTACTTTGTCTACTGTAAACAAATGTCGGACCCTACCTAAAATAGTCATTTAACTGTTTATGTTTGTCATTTACATCTCCTTAGCTATAGTTCATCAGAAAACATTTGGCTGTCTACCCCAGTTCAAGCCATGTCAATGTAACAGATTTACTTAAACAACAAAACTTTTATATTTATATAACACATTTAATGTAATAAAACATCCCAAGGCACTCAGAGGAGCATTAAAAGACAAAATATGACACTGTTACAACCATGTGATGTGACATGGGGGTATAGGTACGTAAAAAGGAAACGTTTGGCTAAGACAAATGTGTGTCTATTACAGGCAGAGTCAGGAGAATTTATAATGGGGAATAGAGAAATGGTAGAGAAGCTAAATGATAATTTTAGAGTCAAAGAGTCGTATAGCGTAGAAACAGGCCCTTCGGCCCACTGCGTCCATGCTGACCATAATGCCTATCTATACTAATCCCACCTGCCTGCATTAATTCCATATCCCTCTATGCCTTGCTCTTTCAAGTACCTGTCCAGATGCCTCTTAAATGTCATTACTGTTCCTGCCTCCACTACCTCCTCAGGCAGCTCATTCCAGATACCCACTATTCTTTGTGTGAAAAATTTACCCCTTTGATCCCCTTTAAACCTCCTCCCTCTCACCTTAAATCTATGCCCTCTAGTTCTACTCACCCCTACCATGGGAAACAGACTCTGGCTATCTACCCTATCTATGCCTCTCATAATTTTATAAATCTCTATCATGTCCCCTCTCAGCCTCCTTCGCTCCAGGGAAAACAGACCCAGCCTATCCAATCTCTCTTTATAACTCAAGCCCTCCAAACCAGGCAACATCCTTGTGAATCTTTTCTGCACCCTCTGGAGCTTAATCACATCTTTCCTGTAGTACGGCAACAAGAACTGCACACAGTACTCCAAATGCGGCCTAACCAACGTTATGTACAACTGTAATATGACATCCCAACTCTTGTACTCAATGCCTCGGCCGATGAAGGCAAGCATGCCATACGCCTTCTTCACCACCCTGTCTACCTGTGTTGCCACTTTCAGGGAACTATGTACTTGCACCCCAAGGTCTCTCAGCTCAACAACACTCCCAGGGCGCTGTCATTCACTGTCTCTGTCCTGCTCTGGTTTAACTTCCCAAAATGCATCACTTCACACTTGTCTGTGTTAAATTCCATTTGCCACTCCCTTGCCCACTTTCCGGTAGATAGGAAAAAATTAATAATATGCTGCAACCTGTGGAGTATTAGGACTGAACTGACGATGCATTACTGCCGCCTCGGTCATAACACATGGCCATGTGGTTTTGGAAGGAAATATCCATGGGTAGGGGCACAATAACTGAAAATTTTGACTTTAATTGTGGATTTGATGCAGTATGGACAAATATATGAGGAACTCCATAATATCATTAGTAGCATTCCTAATACTGCTGGGACTGCAGCCCAGCGTGCGTGGAAGATGCCTGGGGAGCCGGGAAGGCAGTTAAGTTTTGGATGCCTTGCCGGGAGTAATCGCTCGGGCCCTGGCAAGACAAGGGTGTTCGTTTAGGGGGAAGGGGGGCCTGTTGGGTCTTGGGGTTGGTTGGGGTCCAGGGTGCCCGCTTGCCACGCGTAAAATCCGCGTGGAGGCAGGCGAAGGCCTGTAAGTGGCCACTTGATTGGCCTGGGATGGGTGAGCCATTTCCCCCCTCCTCCCCCTCCCCCCCCCCCACACTATGCAAAGGGAGCGGAGGTGGGAGCGGGTCGAGAAAGCCTATGGCTCCATTTTACGCCACCCCCAGGCACCATCCGGCTAGTTGGGGTGGCTTAAAATCCCGGCCCGAAAGTTCAACCTCTATATTGTTACAGCAAAATATCTTAGAATATCCATCAAAATTTAAAGTAAAAGCAAAATACTGCGGATGCTGGAAATCTGAAACAAAAACAAGAAATGCTGGATTCACTCAGCAGGTCTGGCAGCATCTGTGGAAAGAGAAGCAGAGTTAACGTTTCGGGTCAGTGACCCTTCTTCGGAACTGACAAATATTAGAAAAGTCACAGATTATAAACAAGTGAGGTGGGGGTTGGGCAAGAGATAACAAAGGAGAAGGTGCAGATTGGACCAGGCCACATAGCTGACCAAAAGGTCACGGAGCAAAGACAAACAATATGTTAATGGTGTTTTGAAAGACAAAGCATTAGTACAGATTAGGTGTGAATATACTGAATATAGAACATCAGCAAGTGCAAACCTGAAGAAAAACAACCTGAAAAAAACAGTGGGTAAGCAAACTGAACAAACTAAGATGAAATGAAATAAATGCAAAAAATGTAAAAAGGAATGCAAAAAAAAGGAAGAAAAAATAACTAAAAATGACTAAAAATGAAAGTAAAGTGGGGGGCTGTCATGCTCTGAAATTATTGAACTCAATGTTCAGTCCGGCAGGCTGTAGTGTGCCTAATCGGTAGATGAGATGCTGTTCCTCGAGCTTGCGTTGATGTTCACTGGAACACTGCAGCAATCCCAGGACAGAGATGTGAGCATGAGAGCAGGGGGGAGTGTTGAAATGGCAAGCAACCGGAAGCTCAGGGTCCTGCTTGCGGACTGAGCGGAGATGTTCCGCAAAGCGGTCACCCAGTCTGCGCTTGGTCTCCCCAATGTAGAGGAGACCACACTGTGAGCAGCGAATACAGTATACTACATTGAAAGAAGTACAAGTAAATCGCTGCTTCACCTGAAAGGAGTGTTTGGGGCCTGGGATAGTGAGGAGAGAGGAGGTAAATGGGCAGGTGTTACACCTCCTGCGATTGCAAGGGAAGGTGCCCTGGGACGGGGACGAGGTGGTGGGGGTAATGGAGGAGTGGACCAGGGTGTCGCGGAGGGAACGATCCCTTCGGAATGCTGACAGGGGAAGGGAGGGGAAGATGCGACTGGTAGTGGCATCACGCTGGAGGTGGCGAAAATGGCGGAGGATGATCCTTTGGATATGGAGGCTGGTGGGATGAAAAGTGAGGACAAGGGGAACCCTGTCACGGTTCTGGGAGGGAGGGGAAGGGGTGAGGGTAGAGGTGCGGGGAATGGGTCGGACACGGTTGAGGGCCCTGTCAACCACAGTGGGGGGAAATCCTCGGTTGAGGAAAAAGGAGGTCATATCAGAAGCACCGTCATGGAAGGTAGCATCATCAGAGCAGATGCGTCGGAGACGGAGAAACTGGGAGAATGGAATGGAGTCCTTACAGGAGGTAGGGTGTGAAGAAGTGTAGTCGAGGTAGCTGTGGGAGTCAGTGGGCTTATAATGGATATTGGTAGACAACCTATCCCCAGAGATGGAGACAGAGAAGTCGAGGAAGGGAAGGGAAGTGTCAGAGATGGACCATGTAAAGGTGAGAGAAGGGTGGAAATTGGAAGCAAAGTTGATAAAGTTTTCGAGTTCGGGGCGGGAGCAGGAAACGGCACCGATACAGTCATCAATGTACCGGAAAAAGAGTTGGGGGAGGGGGCCTGAGTAGGACTGGAACAAAGAATGCTCGACATATCCCACAAAAAGACAGGCATAACTAGGACCCATGCGAGTACCCATAGCGACACCTTTTACTTGAAGGAAGTGCGTGGAGTTGAAGGAGAAGTTGTTCAATGTGAGAACAAGTTCAGCCAGGCGGAGGAGGGTGGTGGTGGATGGGGACTGGTTGGGCCTCTGTTCCAGGAAGAAGCGGAGAGCCCTCAAACCATCCTGGTGGGGGATGGAGGTGTAGAGCGATTGGACGTCCATAGTGAAGAGGAGGCGGTTGGGACCAGGAAACTGGAAATTGTCAAAATGACGTAGGGCGTCAGAAGAGTCACGGATGTAGGTGGGAAGAGACTGGACCAGCGGAGAAAAGATAGAGTCTAGATAGGAAGAAATAAGTTCCGTTGGGCAGGAGCAGGCTGACACAATGGGTCTGCCGGGACAGTCCCGTTTGTGGATTTTGGGAAGTAAACTTTTACATTAAATTCCCCGAGTAAGCCATTTCTGAGAACATTGATGAGGAATTCAATACTTCTAGTTTCTTGCTTAAAAAAGCCAAATGTTTATACTGTTTCTAAACTATCATCTGACCTTTTAGCATATAGGTGTTACCTTTCTGTGTGTTTTTCCTGCTTTTAAGATCCATATATGGTAATATCATTAGCTACCATCCCCACTTATTTGCTAGAAATCCCCTGCTCTTGAAGTTGTCAATTCATCTCATCTCCTGTCTCTGAAGAAAGCCTGCTAAATTAATTCTCAATGCCGCCCAAAAAGAACTGTTCTAAAAGGGGCGGCACAGTGGCGCAGTGGTTAGCACCGCAGCCTCACAGCTCCAGCGACCCGGGTTCAATTCTGGGTAGTGCCTGTGTGGAGTTTGCAAGTTCTCCCTGTGTCTGCGTGGGTTTCCTCCGGGTGCTCCGGTTTCCTCCCACAAGCCAAAAGACTTGCAGGTTGGTAGGTAAATTGGCCATTATAAATTGCCCCTAGGTGGTAGGGAAATATAGGGACAGGTGGGGATGTTTGGTCGGAATATGGGATTAGTGTAGGATTAGTATAAATGGGTGGTTGATGGTCGGCACAGACTCGGTGGGCCGAAGGGCCTGTTTCAGTGCTGTATCTCTAAACTAAACTAAGATCCCAGTGACCTGTCTACATGTACTCGGACGTTAAACTAGATGCCAGTTTTGGAACAACATATCTCACCTGCTGTTTTCTTCAAAAAATGAGCAAGTAATCAGCCCAAGTGGGTTTTTTTTGTCTGTAACAGAGCTCTGGATTTTTTTGAAATCCCTTTTATTCTTCCAGTTAAACAGTATATGTATTGTGTGCGAGTGTGAGGGACTAAGATAAAAAAAGGAACTTTTAAAAATTTCAATGTGTGCTTATGCTTTACTTCATTACTAGTTAAGGCATATTTTATAATAAACTGATAATTTTGTTGTTCACTAAAGAAAACTGGTTAGTTTGTTTAATTCTGGAGGATATGATTGACTGTATTAGTAATGGAAAAATTTTAAAATATATGTTGTGACCTGTGGAGAAGTGGGATTAGAATAAACAGTACACTCCTCCCATCTCAATCATAACATTAACCAACTGTAGAGTTTCTTGTTATGAGTCAGAGGATATGCCATTTTTGTAAATGTAATGTTACACCACATAACGTACAATGCATCATTCTTGTAATATATAATTGATCTTCCATAGCACAGGGAAAAATGACATATTTCTTATAAAGTAGGCCAACATTCCAGTGCATGATAAAATGGTAACTGGCAACACTGAGGAGTGGGCTATGGGGTCTGGCAGGATTTAGAAGAGAACCTGTGTTCTTTTCCACCTTTCAATGCTGTGCTGGATGGACTGTTGGGAAAGAGGGAAGGAAGGGTAGGATGTATGTGCAAGCAAACTTTATTTCAGCAGCAGAGATCTTAAAAATCAGTCAGTAAAAGCAGCCTGCACAAGTTTGTTGTTTCGTTTACTTGTTTTAGAAATGGAAATGAGATTTTATCATCTAGAAAAATAACAACCTTCACATTTTGCAAACATGGGCTAGAAACTTTTGTCAAATATGCTCTGAGTTGAGGAAGCGTCATCAGGAAAGTCCAGGTAAACCAAGCTCTAGAAATGCAATAAAATTTAAAGGGTTTAATTTAATCCCCATGTTCAGTGAGAATGTTGCTTGGGAGGTGTTAAGATCAAACTTACCAGCCTGAGGCTGTACCATTCCCACACAACAATATTGTATTCACGGACTTTGAAGTCGGTCGCAGGTCTCGCTGAAGGAAAGTGAGGGCCTAATTGAAATGAAAATAATAATGACCCAATGACATCATTGGTACTACAAGGAGATTTTTACGAAGACTCGGGGAGGCCTGCCCGGTGCCAAAGCTGTCCAAGAAACCTGTTGGTCTGCAGCTGAGTGACCAGAGGAAACCAAGATAAGTAACATTTTTTATTGTTCAAAGGAAGAGGAAGAAATCCTTGCGCTTCTTTTGTCCCAGCCGTAACTCTCCCTCACCACACTAGCATCTGTTTGGGACCCCCATTCCGTAGCACTTACTTTATGCCAGGACCCATTCCCTTTGGTCCTCAGCAACTCTATTTTTTTTGTGAGTGCACAGGTGATTTTTTTTTAAGTGCGCAGTCCCTTTAAGTTACCATGCATGCACAGTGAGGAAAAAAATTAAAGACTCTGACTTGTGCATGTCAGGAACTTTTGGGTTGTGGCCGCACAACTTAGAGGGAACATTGGTCCTCGGCAGGGCTGGCTCCCACCTCAATACCCAATCCCGACCATCTGCCAGGTAGTGGATCTGGCCAGGTACTGGTGGAACTCCAGGAAATTTATTCAAATGAAACCCTGCCTTGAAGAACAACGAGGTCTCCATGTTCCTGAACACATGCATCACCTGCTTCAAAAGTACTGGCTCCCCCACTTTAAAATCACATCCTAAATATTAGAACTTTGTGAAAGAAAGTTGTTCGAGGTAGTTCTAAGATAAAATAGATAATCCTACAGCTGTGTTTAAAAGCTGCGTCTTTGAAAATCCTTTAATTTTGATGTATTTATTGTTGAAAACCAAGTTTTATGCATAATCAACGACTTGAAAACCAAGATGGCTGGCAGCAGAAGGTGAAAAATATATTTTGACCACTTTGATTGCTTTGATTTTGTGGTGGTTACTGATTATTGGTAACTTTAGTAGTTATGGGGATCGAGTCGAGGAATGGTTCCGTGGAGAGCTGCCGAAAGGCCTCCTTCTGTGCCGTCAATTACTCTTTGCTGGTGGTTTGTGAGTAGTTTTCCCAATTCTTTAGTCATGTTTGAGGCAATTGGGTTAACAGTATTTTTTTAACATCTTATGATTCATGAATTCCAGAAAATACATCTTCCATGAACATTTCAGAACAGTCTCCTAGGTTACAGACAGCCTTAGATCATTGGAAACTTTGACTGTGGTGAATTTCCAAGAGGAATAAGTAACTTTGTGGTACTAGTAGAGACACATACTAGTGTAAGACCTAGAGGAAAAAATACATAAGCAAAGAAAGAAATTGCTTTTAAATTAAATGTTGCAAATTACAAATTGTGAGCATAATATTCAGTTTATATTCTGCACCACCAGAAAAATCTTTATTTGACTCTTTAAATTCACTTTTCCACCTTGAGTATCTTTCTGCTGTGGCTCAGTGCTCGCACTCTCATCTCGGTTGGTCAGAAGATTATCGGTTCAAAAGACTTGAGCACGGAATTTAGGTTGCCCCCCCACCCCCAGTCCAGTATGGAGGAAGTGCTGCATTGTCAGTGGTGCCATCTTTCAGATGAGTCATTACACAGATGCTCCAGAAGGCACAAAAGATCCTATGATGCTACTTCGAAGAAGAGCGGTGAGCTCTCTCCAGTATCCTTGTGAAGGAATATAAGTATAATAGGCTTGAATAAGCAGAATTTGGAAATAGTTAGTGTAGTATGCCTTTAGAGTTAAAGATTGAATAAATGGTTTGTTTTCAGAGCTCACCGAAGTTTCCCTTTAAGATGGTAGAGTTAAACATTTCAAGGTCCCTGTTGGAATAGAATCTCTGTTACCGGGGGTCTCTGTTAGAATAGAATTGCTGTTGCCAGGGCCTTGGGACATAAACACACACATTGAAATATCCTGTGTGACCTCAAAGTAACAGGTGGCAATAAATTTTAATTGGCTTATGGAGTTGTTGTTCAGACAGGTCGGCTCCGGCGGTTGCTGTAGGTACCATAGAAAGGGTAATTAACAATAAATGGAATGTACTCAGTAATTAGAGAGGTCAAGTGAACACAATTATGAACATTTTGACCAGATAAAAGCTCAGAAACTTCAAATTCCAGTAAAACATTAAACTAAAGATATAGATTTTACCACAGGAAGGTCACATCTAATGGAAAAGTCATATGACACCTTAGAAATAGTATAAAAATACAAGGTTATGAAGCAAGCATTTTAGGAGTGTTGAATCCTCAAACAACACTTCTCATCCCCTGCCTTATTCGGGGATTTAAGGTACAAGTTTACTTTAAAGTTTGATGGATATTCTGGATATTCTAAGATACTTTTGCTGTAACATTAGCAAGGTTAAACTTTTGGATTCTATGTTATAAATAAGAATATGTGTTACATCTTTCAGTAATATTTGATATTGTGATATACTTATCCACTTAAAAAGTTCATTGCATGTTAAATTCTTTAATAAATATATAAAAGTTAATAAATCATCTCATGTAGTATTCTGTATACAACTACAAGAACTCTGTGTCTCTTTAAGTGGAGAGATACGTAATGAAGAGAGTTTCCCAGACCCCTATAATATCTGGAATATTTATGACTTAGCCATAAAAATATTAGAAGTTGGTTATCTGAAAGATTGTAAAATTTTCTGTTGGTTTTCTTTCTTTGAGGAAAAGCTAGTGCAATTCTTTGGACCCAAATAAGTGTCTGAGAATTTGTCTGGTTTGAATTTGATTAAAGGAGATTCGTGGGGATGTGCTCCTGATTTGGTTTAGTCCCTACAAGGGGTTAAAGTCATAAATCATTTCATCCTTTCCAATATTTATCCCTCAACCCCCAATATCAATGAAACAGATCATGGTGTCAGAGTGGAGCTGAAATTGAGTGTTGTAGAGCTGTATAGAAGGGCAGCTACTAAAAGCAGAACACAGGAATGTTCAGAGCTGCTGAAAGCTGCTAAAAGCCCAGGAAGCCACAGAAAAGGAACAAAGAAGCGCTGAAAGCACTGGGTAAGACACAATGGCTGCAATTCTTCCTCCCCTGGCGCCAGTCGAAATGAAAGGTGGTCTGAAGCATAGCAGGCAGTTTTTCCATTCGCAATGGCAAAATTACAAAATTGTGAGAGATTTAATTAACAAATTAGAGCAGCTACAAGTAGCTACACTTTTATCACTATTGAGGAAGAACAAAAAAAAGGACAGCAGAAATTTTGAAAGCCTTGAAGACACGCTTCAAGGGAAGAAAGATCATGGACAAAGGGCAGAAAGCAAATACTGAGGAGGACATCACGCAAAGAGAAAGAAGGTATATCTAGCATGGGGAAGGCTGTGTTCTCACTGCAAGAAGCCGAATCATTTTATAAAATTCATTCATGGATGTGGACATCACTGACTATGCCAGCATTTATTGCCCATCCCTAATTGCCCTTGAGATGGTGGTGATGAGCCACCTTCTTGAACTGCTGCAGTCCTGGTGGGGTAGGTACCCAAACAGTGCTGTTAGGAAGGGAGTTCCAGGATTTTGAACCAGCGACAGTGAAGGAACGGCGATGTAGTTCCAAGTCAGTAACTTGGACGGGAACTTGCAGATGCTGGTGTTCCCAAGCAACTGCTGCCCTTGTCCTTCTAGGTGATAGAGGTCGTTGGTTTGGAAGGTGCTGTCTAAGGAGCCTTGATGTGTTGCCGCATTGCATCTTGTAGATGCTACACACTGCTGCCACTGTGTGTCAGTGGTGGAGGGAGTGAATGTTTGTGGATGGGGTGCCAGTCAAGCAGGCTGCTTTGTCCTGGATGGTGTCGAGCTTCTTGAATGTTGTTGGAGCTGCACCCATCCAGGCAAGTGGAGAATATTCCATCACACTCCTGACTTGTGCATTGTAGATGGTGGACAGGCTTTGGGGAGTCAGGAGGTGAGTTACCCACCGCAGAATTCCTAGCCTCTGACCTGCTCTTGTAGCCATGGTATTTATATAGCTACTCCAGTTCAGTTTCTGGTCAATGGTAACCCCCAGAATGTTGATAGTGGGGGATTCAATGATCATAATGCCATTGACTGACAAGGGGAGATGGTTAGATTCTCTCTTGTTGGAGATGGTCATTGCCTGGCACTTGTGTGGCGCAAATGTTACTTGCCACTTATAAGCCCAAGCCTGGATATTGTCCAGGTCTTGCTGCATTTCTACACGGACTGTTTCAGTATCTGAGGAGTCAAGAATGGTGCTGAATAGTGTGCAATCATCAGCGAACATCCCCATTTCTGACCTTATAACTGAAGGAAGATCATTGATGAAGCAGCTGAAGATGGTTGGGCCTAGGGCACTATCCTGAGGAACTCCTGCATGATGTCCTAGAGCTGAGATGATTGACCTCCAACAACCACAACCATCTTCTTTTGCATTAGGTATGCCTCCAACCAGTGGAGTTTTTTCCCCCTGATTCCCATTGACTCCAGTTTTGCTAGGGCTCCTTGATGCCATACTCAATCAATTGCTGTCTTGATGTCAAGGGTAGTCATGAATCTCTCATCGATTGTCATAAAAACCTGCCTGGTTCACTAATGTCCTTTAGGGATGGAAATCTGCTATCCTTACCTGGTCTGGCCTGTATGTGACTCCAGACCAACAACAATGTGGTTGACTCTTAACTGCCCTCTGACATGGCCTAGCAAGCCACTCAGTTGTCAAGGGCAATTATGGATGGGCAACAAATGCTGGCCTTGACAGCGACGCCCACATCCCGTGAAAGAAAAAAACCACACCTCTGGAGTTTAGCTCTTTTGTCCATGTTCGAACCAAGGCTCCAATGAGGTCAGGAGCTGAGTGGCCCTGGCAGAAGCCAAACTGAACGTCACTGAGCAAGTTATTGCTAAGCAAGTGCTGCTGGATAGCACTGTCTACGACGCCTTCCATCACTTTCTTGATGATAAGAACATGAGAACTAGGAGCAGGAGTAGGCAATTCAGCCCCTCGAAGCTGTTCCACCATTCAATACAATCATGGCTGATCTCATCTCGGCCTCAACTCCACTTTCCTGCCCGTTCTCCATAACCCTTCAACCCATTACTAATTCAAAATCTGTCTATCTCCTCCTTAAATTTAATCAATGTCCTGGCATCCACTGTACTCTGAGGTAGTGAATTCCACTGACTCACAACACTTTGAGAGAAGTAATTTCTCCTCATCTCTGTTTTAAATCTGCTACCCCTTATCCTAAAACTATGACCTCTCGTTCTAGATTGCCCCACAAGAGGGAACATCCTCTCTGCGTCTACTTTGTTAATTCCCTTAATCATCTTATATACCTCAATTAGATCTCCTCTCATTCTTCTAATCTCTAAACTGCTCAATCTCTCTTCATAAGACAAACCCCTCATCTCTGGAATCAATCTAGTGAACCTGCTCGGAACTGCCTCCAATGCAACTACATCCCTCCTCAAGTAAGGGGACCAAAACTGTATGCAATATTCCAGGTGCAGTCTCACTAATGCCTTGTACAGTTGCAGCAACACTTCCCTACTTTTATACTCTATTCCTTTGGCAATAAATGCCAAAATTCCATTTGCCTTCCTTATTACCTGCTGTACCTGCATACTAGGTTTCTACGATTCATGCACGAGGACACCCAGAACCCTCTGCACCGAAGCACTCTGAAATTTCTCTCCATTTAGATAATAATTTGCCTTTCTATTCTTCTGACCAAAATGAATAACCTCACACTTATCCACGTTAAACTCCATCTGGCAAATTTTGGCCCATTCACCTAACCTATCCATATCCATTTGTAAATTTCTTATTGCTTCATTGCAACTTACTATTCCACCTATTTTAGTGTCATGTGCAAATTTGGCTAAAGTACTTTCTATCCCTGCATCTAAGTCATTAATATGGATTGTAAATAATTGGTGCCCAAGGACCAAACCCTGTGGCACCCCACTAGTTATATCTTGCCAACCAGAAAAAGACCCATTTATCCTGACTCTCTTTCTGTTGGTTAGCCAATCATCTATCCAAGCTAATAAATTGCCCCAACCCCATGTGATCCTACCTTGTGTATTAACCTTTTGTGCGGCACCTTATCAAATGTCTTCTGGCAGTCCAGATATACTACATCTACAGGATCCCCATTATCCACATAGCTTGTTACAGCTTCGAAGGACTCTAGCAAATTAGGCAAACATGATTTACCCTTCATAAAACCATGCTGACTCTGATGGATTGCGTTTTGACTTTCTAAATGTCCTGTTATTTCTTCTAATGGATTCTAACAATTTCCCAACGACAGATGTTAAACTAACTGGTCTATAGTTTCCTACTTTCTGCCTCCCTCCCTTTTTGAATAAGGGAATATTAGCTTTTTTCCAATCCATTGGAACTTTTCCCACATCCAGGGAATTTTGGAATATTATAACCAATGGATCCACTATCTCCGCTGCCACTTCCTTTAAGACCCTAGGATATAGGCCATCAGGCCCTGGGGACTTGCCTACCTTCAATCCCAATAGTTTGCTCAGTATTTTTTCCGTAGTGGTGATGATTGTTCTAAGTTCCTCCCTATCTCTAACCTTTGCATTACCTGTTACTATTGGGATGGTACTGGTGTCCTCCACCGTGAAAACTGAGGCAAAATACTGATTTAGTGTCACCGCCATTTCTGTGCTCTCCTCTATTAACTCCCCAGTCTCATCCTCCAAAATACTAACATTCACTTTAGCTACTCTCTTCCCTTTGAAATAATTATAGAAGCTTTTGCTATCCGTTTTTTATATTTTACGCTAGTTTTCTATCATAATTTACCTTTGCTCTTTTTATTATTTTTTTAGTAACTCTTTGTTGATCTTTAAAAGTTTCCCAATCTTCCAGCCTGCCACTAGCCTTTGCAATATGGTATGCCTTAGTTTTTGTCTTTATGTTACCCTTAACTTCCTTGCTCAGCTATGGATGTTTTTGCCCCTCTTCGAATCTTTCTTCCTCTCTGGAATATATTTTAGTTGGGAGGAATTGAATATCTCCTTAAACATCTGCCGCTGCTCATCAAATGTCCTACCTTTAAGTCTTCCTGCCCAGTCCACTAGGGCCAAATCTGTCCTCATGCCTATGTAATTACCTTTCTTTAACTCCGGAATGCGAGTGTGGAACTCCAGTTTCTCGCCCTCAAACTGAATTTGAAATTTTAGCATGCTATTATCACTCTTCCCTAGAGGATCCTTAACTATGAGATCATTAATTAATCCCACTTCATTACACACAATACCAAATCTAGAATAGCCTGCTCCCTCGTTGGTTCCACAACATATTGCTCCAAAAAACAGTAGACTAATGGAGTGGTAATTGGCCAGGTTGGATTTATCCTGCTTTTTGTGTTTAGGACATACCTGGGATATTTTCCACATTGCTGGGTAGATGCCATGTTGTAGTTGTACTGGAACTAAAGGCCTGCTCAGGTCAGGGAAAAATAACATGACCTGCACCCGACAGGACCACATCAGACCCGAGCCCGACCTGGTCCGAGTCACTCCAATTTTTCCCGCACACGACCCGACTGCTGGAATGTTCCCTTTACCTACCTTGCGACTCCCAATCTTCAGGAAGCTGCAGCATGAGTGTGATGACGTCATAGAGACACTCACTCGCTCACTGCGCAGACTCCGAGTTTCCCTCCTTGGCGTCCTGGACTCCTAGTTCAGGTAGGTTTTAACACTTACCTGCAATTCTTGCTGTGTATGTCTGACCCAGACCCGGCCCGACCCGGATCCAGTCCGACTTGTGCCGGCCCGACCCAAGCCGAGCCCGAAAGCCAGACCCAGAAGATCGACCCGACCCAACCCGAAACCGACACATGTCGTTGGGTCCCGTCAGGTTCGGGTCGGGTAGCAGGCCTTTAACCGGAACAACTTGGCTAGGGGCGTGGCAAGTCCTCGAGCACAAGTCTTCAGTACTATTGTCGGAATGTTGTCAGGGCCCATAGCCTTTGCAGTATCCAGTGCCTTCAGTTGTTTCTTGATATCATATGGAGTGAATCGAATTGGCTGAAGACTGGCATCTGTGATGCTGGAGAGTTCAGGAGGAGGCTGAGATGAATCATCCACTCGGCACTTCTGGCTGAAGATTGTTGCAAATGCTTCAACCTTATCTTTTGCACTGATGTGCTGGGCTCCCCCATCATTGAGGATAGGGATATTTGTGGAACCATCTCCTCTTGTTAGTTGTTTAATTTTCCACCACCATTCAATGAATTTCCTTGGATTTCATTTTTATGTTTTGTTTTTTTTTTACTTCAGAAAGATGGAAAAAGAAACTGTAGGTTTCCACTGCTGTAAACATTGATTTCATTCACCTATATCTTACAACTGCTACAGCTAGCATTGCTTGTAACAGCGATTTGAGGTTCAAGTTTACGGTTTTTCATCGTCCTTCCTTTGGATGAGGTACCCTCAGAAAATTGCATTTCTTTTGGTTACGAGTTTTCAAGTGGGGTTGTAGTTTCTCTTGCACCTGTTTGTACTACTTTCGGGATGTTACTCTCCAGGATCATGTGATTGTTGGTGAAGCTTGTAGTATGCAAATTTCTGTTACTGCTTATGGCAAGGTTACCTGTTTGTACAAGCTTGAACCCCTTAACTGCTGCTTCCACAATACATGGTGTTAACCATTCAGGTTCTGGCACTTTGATAGTTCGTATTTCTAGGGTAAAAGTGGGTGACATATTGTTTCTTAGCCCCTGCGAGGCATCTGGGGTTTCTTCCTGCCCCTTGTTCTTGCTGGGTTCTGACTTTAAATTGTTGGGTTTGATTAGTTTTGGATTTGGAACCTGCGTATGTGATTTTTCAGTGGGTAGATCCACACTGACCTCACTTTTAGTTTTCTTGTGATTTTCACAATGTGATTCACTTTAGGGTATGTTACCTTCCTTTTCCCTTTTACTTCAGAGCTAGGTGTTTCCCTAATCTGCCCCTTGTCCTCTGAAACACTACTGCTCGCAGGTGATTGTCCAGCTTCCACTGCACTCCCTGTGGCACTTCAACTAGGTGAGGCATCTCCTTCATTCTTGGCTTTCTTAATAATAACATAAGAAATAGGAGCAGGAGTAGGCCATTCGGCCCGTCAAGCCTGCCCTGCCATTCAATATGATCATGACTGATCTGACCCAGACCTCACCTCCTCTTTCGTGCCAGCTCCTCACAGCCCTCAACTCCCTGATATTTCAAAACTCTGTCTACCTCCTCTTTAAATACTTTCAGTGATCTAGCCTCCACAACTCTCGGGTAGAGAATTCCAGATATTTACTACGCTCTGAGTGAAGAAATTCCTTTGCATCTCAGTTTTAAATGAGTGTCCCCTTATTCTGTAAATATGTCCCCTAGTTCAAGATTCCCCCACTAGTGGAAACATCTTCTTCACATCTACCCTGCCAAGCCCCCTCAGAATCCTGTACGTTACAATAAGATCACCCCTCATTCTTCTAAACTCTAATGAATAAAGGCCGAACCTGTTTAGCCATTCTTGATAAGTCAATCCTTCATCCCAGGAATCAGCCTAGTGAATCTCTTTTGAACTGCCTCCAATGCCAGTATATCCTTTCTTAAATACGGGGACCAAAACTATACACAGTGCTCCAAGTGCGGCCTCACCAACACCCTGTACAGTTGTAGCAAGACTTCCCTATTTTTAAACTCCAACCCCCGAGCAATAAAGGCCAAAATTCCATTTGCCTTCTTAATTACTTGCTGCACCTGCATGCTAACTTTTTGTGTTTCATGCACAAGAACACCCAGATCCCTCTGTGCTGTACTTTTTTGGAGTCTCTCAATTTAAATAATAGTCTGCCTTTTGATTCTTCCTACCAAAGTGCATGACCTCACACTTTCCTACATTAAACTCCATCTGCCAAGTTTTTGCCCACTCACTCAACCTATCCATATCCCCTTGCAGATTCCTTTTGTCCTCATCACAACATGCCCTCCCACCTATTTTTGTATCATCAGCAAATGTGCATATATTATAGTCTGCCCCCTCCTCCAAGTCATTAATACAGATAGTAAATAATTGAGGCCCTAAGACTGATCCTTGTGGCACTCCTTTAGTCACGTCTTTCCAAACTGAAAAAGACCCATTAATCCCAACTCTCTGTCTTCTGTGAATTAACCAATCCTTAATCCATGCTAATACATTACCCCAATACACAACGAGTTCCTATCTTGTGCAATAATCTTTGATGTGGCACCTTATCGAATGCCTCCTGGAAATCCAAATACACTATATCTACTGGTTCTCCTTTATCAATTCTGCTTGTTATATCCTCAAAGAACTCTAGCAATTTGTCAAACATGATTTCCCTTTCACAAAACCATGTTTACTCTGATTGCGTTAAGCTTTTCGAAATGTCCTGCTATTTCTTCCTTAATAATGGACTCTAGCATTTTCCCAACAACCAAAGTTTGGGAACTTTCCTTGTCCCTTTTCAAATCTTTAAAAAAGGTTTCAATTAAACATATTTCGGTTGTTTTTCCTTCAACTTTTTCAGTCTTTACCTTAGCCTCTTTAAATCGTTTTGGCTCTGTTTGGCCCTTTTAAATTCTTCTGGTTCTGTTGCCCCCTGTGGGATTTTTGGGACTTCCTCAGCCCTCTGCAGTTGTACAGAGTTTTGTTTTCTCCCCTCAGTTTCTTCAGTTGCCATGGACTGTTCTGGACTGTCTGGGTACAACACTGTACTTCCTGCCAAGTCATTGCCCAACAATAGGTCTACCGCCTGCATGTGTAAGCTTGGAATGATTCTGAATGTCACTACTCCCAGTGACCAACTTACTCTGTAGGTAAATTTCAATGAAGGGAACCTTCAAGCATTTGCCAGTTAGCCCTGTTACTAATACCGCGATATTTGTTCTGCTTTCCAGTGGCATTTCTGTCATTTTGGCCGCCAGTAGGGTTTAAATACAACCGGTATCCCTGAGGATGGTTATCTCCTTGTCTCGTGCCTGGGACACAAAAGGAGTCATTTTTCCTTTGTGCAAAATGTTCTGCTTTGTGCTGTGCACTTGAGGCTTATCACCTTCAACTCCACAGACACAGGCATGGCTGCAGCACCCTTTTTTTTTGGCATACCAACAATTGCCCAGATTTGCCACACTGGAAATGTTGGGGGTACCCCTACTGGTTTATCCCCTGGGTTCCTTCTTTTGAAAGTGTGAGACTGGTCAGGTTTTCCTTCCCTGCGATACTTTTCTCTCAAGCATATTTCTGCTTCCTCTGCATCCTTGCTATCTCTCCCTCGCTTGTATGAGTTACCAGACCCAAATTTATTCGGAGTTACGGATTTGTGTATTAATTCATAGTCGTTGGCCATTTTAGCTGCTTCCCTTATTCTTGTGACTCTTTGTTCTTCGATGTGGATTCTTATACTACTTGGGATGCAATTTTTGAACACTTCCAGTAACATCACTTCTCTCAAATTTTCATAGAAGGGTTCTAGATTGAGAGACTGTATCCAGTGATCAAACGCCATAGTTTGAGTCTTTTGACTCAATGTAAGTCTATGTGGGCCTTTTCCGGGTGTGTTGGAATCTTTCAATATGCTTCTGGTACCAGCTCATATGCATTTAGAATTGCAGTTTTAATTTGGTCATAATCAGAGGAACTTACTTCTGATAACAGGGAAAAAGCAGCACAAGCCCTACCCTGAAACTTGCCTTGTTGGAGGAGAGTCCACAATTCTTTTGGCCATTTTAGCCAAGTAGCTATTTTCTCAATATTTTTTAAATTCATTCATGGGATGTGGGCATCACTGGCTATGCCAGCATTTATTGCCCATCCCTAATTGCCCTTGAGAAGGTGGTGGTGAGCTGCCTTCCTGAACTGCTGCAGTCCATGTGGGGTAGGTACACCCACAGTGCTGTTAGGAAGGGAGTTCCAGGATTTTGACCCAGCGACAGTGAAGGAACGGCGATATAGTTCCAAGTCAGGATGGTGTGTGACTTGGACGGGAACTTGCAGGTGATGATGTTCCCATGCATCTGCTGCTTTTGTCGTTCGACGTGGCAGAGGTCGCGGGTTTGGAAGGTGCTGTCTAAGGAGCCTTGGTGTGCAGTGCATCTTGTAGATGGTACACACTGCTGCCACTGTGCGTTGGTGGTGGAGGGAGTGAATGTTTGTGGATGGGGTGCCAATCAAGTGGGCTGCTTTGTCCTGGATGGTGTCGAGCTTCTTGAGTGTTGTTGGAGCTGCACCCATCTAGGCAAGTGGAGAGTATTCCATCACACTCCTGACTTATGCCTTGTGGTGGATAGGCTTTGGGGAGTCAGGAGGTGAGTTACTCGCCGCAGGATTCCTAGCCTTTGACCTGCTCTTGTAGCCACGGTATTTATATGGTTACTCCAATTCAGTTTCTGGGCAATGGTAGCCCCGAGGATGTTGATAGTGGGGGATTCAGCGATGGTAATGCCATTGAATGTCAAGGGGAGATAGTTAGATTCTCTCTTGTTGGAGATGGTCATTGCCTGGCACTTGTGTGGCACAAATGTTACTTGCCACTTATCAGCCCAAGCCTGGATATTATCCAGGTCTTGCTGCATTTCTACATGGACTGCTTCAGTATTTGAGGAGTCACGAATGGTGCTGAACATAGTGCAATCATCAGCGAACATCCCCACTTCTGACCTTATGATTGAAGGAAGGTCATTGATGAAGCAGCTGAAGATGGTTGAGCCTAGGACATTACCCTGAGGAACTCCTGCAGTGATGTCCTGGAGCTCAGATGATTGACCTCCAACAACCACAGCCATCTTCCTTTGCGCAAGGTATGACTCTAACCAGCAGAGAGCTTTCCCCATGATTCCCATTGACTTCAGTTTTGCTAGGGCTCCTTGATGCCATACTTGGTCAAATGAGAACTCAACTTCCTCCTCATTAAGTTTTGGAATTAGTCTCGAGAGTCTCAGCACATCAAAGTTTTGCTTTGAATTGGGGATAAGGTTTGAGTGGCTAGCAGCATTTTCATTTTGGGTTTGTAGTCTCTGTAACTCAAACCTTATTGCTGCTTCTTGTCTTTGCATCACCCTTTCCTCTTTTTCCTTCTGAAATTGCATCTCTTTCCTTTTCAGCTAAAACTTTTTTTCCCTCTTTTTCCTTTAGAAGTTGAAAGTCTCTTTCTGCCTTTTTCATCGGTAACTGGATTCTAGCTAGAATTATTTTCTCAGTCTCTGATTCTAGGCTTTCCTCTTCTAGTTCAAGGGTAAGTTTAAAATTGTTGGCTAGACTTTTCACTGGTTCAGGTTTCTTTGCTTTTTGTCTGAAAGTGATTTCCACCTCTGTAGCTAAGGTTTTTCAATCTTCAATTCTTAGCAGCTTTAACTTATCATGGGGTATCTCCTCCTGCTCTACAAACTCCTTGGAATTAAATGTGGCCATCTCTTTTGTTTCTAGCATCGTGGAGGAAAAAAAACAGAAGAAAAGAAATTAAAAACAAGAAATGCTGGAAATACTCAGCAGGTCTGGCAGCATCTGTGGAGAGAGAAGCAGAGTTAACATTTCAGGTCAATGACCCTTCTTCAGAACAGATTTCCAGCATCCGCAGTATTTTGCTTTTATTTTAGAAGAAAAGAAAACCTGTTTGTTTATTTTTTTCACAATTTTAGAGATCAATTTTCCTCCCATTCTTCAAATCCCTCATTTGTCTGGTGGTTCAGATTATGGACGAACACCAACTTGACCATATGAGGTGACGTGGGTAGTTCCCACTGTTCAACTCCCCACCTGACTGCAGCAAGTGTATTTGTATTTGAGTTTAACCCTTTGTTGTTTTACTTTTCAAATAAAAAGACAGTGCCAGGTTTTCTGGTAGGTTTTAAAAAACAAAAATCAATTGTTTATTGATCAATGCGTTTTATCCCGAAATTATCACAACCACATCCACTCATGCATTCGCCCATGCACACACACACACACAAAAAACAGATAGAGAAGGGAAAAAGGAAGGTGGCTTTTAGTGGGGGCAAATGTTATGATAAACCTGTTGAATTCTCTTGGAAATCAAGTTCTAGGCAGATGCGGGCCTGAGATGAGTGTAGATTTCTCTCTTGATTGAAGGTTCAATTGAAGATGGTGGGTTACTTCCAACTCTCACTGCTGTATACTGTAGATGTCGGATTCTGCTGCAGGGTATGTGTTTTCTGGTGTGGCTGGAACACAAGCTGTTGGCCTTCATCCACGGAGAAGACACGGAGGGCGGAGTTCCAGACCTGTAAGTATAAAAAAACGTACCTCGGGGATTCGCGGCCTTCATCCACGGAGAAGACTCGGAGGGCAGAGTTCCAGACCTGTAAGTATAAAAAAACTTACCTCGGGGATTCGCGGCCTTCATCCACGGAGAAGACTCGGAGGGCAGAGTTCCAGACCTGTAAGTATAAAAAAACTTACCTCGGGGATTCGCGGCCTTCATCCACGGAGAAGACTCGGAGGGCGGAGTTCCAGACCTGTAAGTATAAAAAAACTTACCTCGGGGATTCGCGGCCTTCATCCACGGAGAAGACTCGGAGGGCGGAGTTCCAGACCTGTAAGTATAAAAAAACTTACCTCGGGGATTCGCGGCCTTCATCCACGGAGAAGACTCGGAGGGCGGAGTTCCAGACCTGTAAGGATAAAAAAACTTACCTCGGGGATTCGCGGCCTTCATCCACAGAGAAGACTCGGAGGGTGGAGTTCCAGACCTGTAAGCATAAAAAAACTTACCTCTGGTGAAAAAAAACTGAAAAAGAAACTGAAAAAGTGACGTCACCGGAAAGCTGTGACCTGATTGGCTGGTAGGGAATTTGTACGAAATTTGAAAATAAAATATTGATAAATATTGATTGAAACCCTAATTAACTAATTAATAAGTAGAGTAACGAAACCAGAGGGAGGAGATTACTGTATTTAGTTAGATTTTAATATTTATAGTAGAAATCTAGCACTAGGGACCATATAGTTCATTGTAACATAATTTAGTAAGGATTTAATAAGTATTTATTTATTTTAAATTAATTTATTAATTAGTGCTAGAAATGTCAGTTAGAGGGGTAAAGTGCTTCACCTGTGAGATGTGGGAAGTCCGTGCCACTTCCAGCGTTCCGGGCGACTACATCTGCAGGAAGTGTACCCAGTTGCAGCTCCTCACAGACCGCATGGATCGGTTGGAGCAGCAACTGGATGCACTTAGGAGAATGCAGGTGGCGGAAAGCGTCATAGACAGGAGTTTTAGAGAAGTGGTTACACCCAAGGTGCAGGCAGATAGATGGGTGACTGCTAGAAGGGGCAGGCCGTCAGTGCAGGAATCCCCTGTGGCTATCCCCCTCTCTAACAAGTATACCATTTTGGATACTGTTGTGGGGGATGGCCTATCAGGGGAAAACAACAGCAACCAGAGCAGTGGCACCACGGCTGGCCCTATTGTTCAGCAGGGAGGGACAAAGCGCAGAAGAGCAATAATTATCGGGGACTCTCTAGTCAGGGGCACAGATAGGCGCTTCTGTGGATGTGAAAGAGACTCCAGGATGATATGTTGCCTCCCTGGTGCCAGAGTCAAGGATGTCTCTGAACGGACAGGGGGCATTCTGAAGGGGGCGGGTGAACAGCCAGAGGTTGTGGTACACATCGGTACCAATGACATAGGCAGGAAGAGTGACGAGGTCCTGCAGGGGTAGTTCAGGGAGTTAGGTAGAAAGTTAAAAGACAGGACCTCTAGGGTTGTAATCTCGGGATTACTCCCTGTGCCACGTGCCAGTGAGGCTAGAAATAGGATTTTGTGCAGCTAAACACGTGGCTGAACAGCTGGTGTAGAAGAGAGGGTTTCAGATATCTGGATCATTGGGATCTCTTCAGGGACAGATGGGACCTATACAAGAAGGACGGGTTGCATTTAAACTGGAGAGACACAAATATCCTGGCTGCAAGGTTTGCTAGCGTCACTCGGGAGGGTTTAAACTAATGTGGCAGGGGGGTGGGAACCAGAGCAGAATGACAGCAGGTGAAATAAATGAGGGGGAACTAGTAAATAAGGCCAGTAAGACTAAGAGGAAGAGCAGGCAGGGAGATGTTGCTGAGCACAGCGGGGCTGGTGGTCTGAAGTGCATTTGTTTCAATGCGAGAAGTATAACAGGTAAGGCAGATGAACTTAGAGCTTGGAAATATGATGTTGTTGCTATTACAGAGACTTGGTTGAGGGAAGGACAGGATTGGCAGCTAAATGTTCCGGGATTTAGAAGCTTCAGGTGGGATAGAAGGGGATGTAAAAGGGGTGGAGGAGTTGCATTACTTGTTAAGGAGAATATCACAGCTGTACTGCGGGAGGACACCTCGGAGGGGTTGTGCAGCGAGGCAATATGGGTGGAGTTCAGGAATAGAAAGCGTGCAGTCACGATGTTGGGGGTTTACCACAGGCCTCCCAATAGCCAGCGGGAGGTAGAGGAGCAGATATGTGGACAGATTTTGGAAAGATGTAAAGGTAACAGGGTTGTAGTGGTGGGTGATTTTAACTTCCCCAATATTGACTGGGACTCACTTAGTGCTAGGGGCTTGGATGGGCAGAATTTGTAAGGAGCATCCAGGAGGGCTTCTTGAAACAATATGTAGATAGTCCAACTCGGGATGGGGCCGTACTGGACCTGGTATTGGGGAATGAGCCCGGCCAGGTGGTTGAAGTTCCAGTAGGGGAGCACTTCGGGAACAGTGACCATAATTCCGTAAGTTCGAAGGTACTTGTGGATAAGGATAAGAGTAGTCCTCGGGTGAAGGTGCTAAATTGGGGGAAGGCTAATTATAACAATATTAGGCAGGAACTGAAGAATTTAGATTGGGGGCGGCTGTTTGAGGGTAAATCAACATCTGACATGTGGGAGTCTTTCAAACGTCAGTTGATTAGAATCCAGGACCAGCATGTTCCTGTGAGGAAGAAGGATAAGTTTGGCAAGTTTTGGGAACTTTGGATAACGCGGGATATTGTGAGCCTAGTCAAAAAGAAAAAGGAAGCATTCATAAGGGCTGGAAGGCTAGGAACAGACGAAGCCCTTGAGTAATATAAAGACAGTAGGAAGGAACTTAAGCAAGGAGTCAGAAGGGCTAAAAGGGGTCATGAAAAGTCATTGGCAAACAGGATTAAGGAAAATCCCAAGGCTTTTTATACATATATAAAGAGCAAGAGGGTAACCAGGGAAAGGGTTGGACCGCTCAAGGACAGAGGAGGGAATCTATGTGTGGAGCCAGAGGAAATGGGCGAGGTGCTAAATGAGTACTTTGCATCAGTAATCACCAAAGAGAAGGACTTGGTGGATGATGAGCCGAGGGAAGGGAGTGTAGATAGTCTTGGTCATGTCGTTATCAAAAAGGAGGAGGTGTTGGGCGCCTTGCAAAGCGTTAAGGTAGATAAGTCCCTAGGGCCTGATGGGATCTACCCCAGAATACTGAGGGAGGCAAGGGAAGAAATTGCTGGGGCCTTGACAGAAATCTTTGCATCCTCGTTGGCTACAGGAGAAGTCCCAGAGGACTGGAGAATAGCCAATGTTGTTCCTTTGTTTAAGAAGGGTGGCAAGGATAATCCAGGAAATTATAGGCAGGTTAGCCTTACGTCAGTGGTAGGGAAATTATTAGAGAGGATTCTTCAGGACAGGATTTACTCCCATTTGGAAACAAACAAACTTATTAGCGAGAGGCAGCATGGTTTTGTGAAGGGGAGGTCGAATCTCACTAACTTGATTGGGTTGTTTGAGGAAGTGACAAAGATGATTGATGAAGGAAGGGCAGTGGATGTTGTCTATATGGACTTCAGTAAAGCCTTTGACAAGGTCCCTCATGGCAGACTGGTACAAAATGGGATCAGAGGTGAGCTGGCAAGATGGATACAGAACTGGCTCGGTCAGAGAAGACAGAGAATAGCAGTGGAAGGGTGCTTTTCTGAATGGAGGGCTGTGACTAGTGGTGTTCCGCAGGGATCAGTGCTGGGACCTTTGCTGTTTGTAGTATATATAAATGATTTGGAGGAAAATGTAGCTGGACTGATTAGTGAGTTTGTGGACGACACAAAGGTTGGTGGAGTTGCAGATAGTGATGAGGATTGTCAGGGGATGCAGCAGGATATAGATCGGTTGGAAACTTGGGCGGAGAAATGGCAGATGGAGTTTAATCCGGACAAATGTGAGGTAATGCATTTTGGAAGGTCTAATGCAGGTGGGAGGTATACAGTAAATGGCAGAACCCTTAGGAGTATTGACAGGCAGAGAGATCTGGGCGTACAGGTCCACAGGTCACTGAAAGTGGCAACGCAGGTGGATAAGGTAGTCAAGAAGGCATACGGCATGCTTACCTTCATCGGTCGGGGTATAGAGTATAAAAATTGGCAAGTCATGCTGCAGCTGTACAGAACTTTAGTTAGGCCACACTTAGAATATTGCGTGCAATTCTGGTCACCGCACTACCAGAAGGACATGGAGGCTTTGGAGAGGGTACAGAAGAGGTTTACCAGGATGTTGCCTGGTCTGGAGGGCATTAGCTATGAGGAGACGTTGGATAAACTCGGATTGTTTTCACTGGAACGACGGAGGTGGAGGGGCGACATGATAGAGGTTTACAAAGTTATGAGCGGCATGGACAGAGTGGATAGTCAGAAGCTTTTTCCCAGGGTGGAAGATTCAGTTACTAGGGGACATAGGTTTAAGGTGAGAGGGGCAAAGTTTAGAGGGGATGTGCGAGGCAAGTTCTTTGCACAGAGGGTGGTGAGTTTCTGGAACTTACTGCCGGGGAAGGTGGTGGAAGCAGGTACCATAGAGACATTTCAGAGGCATCTTGACAAATACATGAATAGGATGGGAATAGAGGGATATGGTCCCCGGAAGTGCAGAAGGTTTTAGTTTAGGCAGGCATCAAGATCGGCGCAGACTTGGAGGGCTGAATGGCCTGTTCCTGTGCTGTACTGTTCTTTGTTCTAGATGTTCCTTCTCTCCTGGGTGTCTCTCGCTCTCTCTCTTGCCGCCTTTTTTTAAGGTAAAGCTGTTATCTCTCACATCCTGTTAGGAGACGGTCTGGTTTCCTCCACTTGGTGATCGCACAATGGGCCAGGACGTGGCTACTTTGTTTCAGAAGAAGGCATTCAATTCTGGAATGTTTTAGGATAGGTGTAGGACGGGTTCCATTGATATCTTTTAACTTTGAAGATTTGTCCTTTGTCTTTGTTGGACAGTTTGAATACACAAAAGGCCATTGTTCTTTTTAAAATAAAGGTTAATTTTTTTAAAGACAAAGTCTGTTTCCCATAACTCTTCAGAGTTAGTTCATGGTTGCTGTATCATCGTACTTCCAGTGTATGTGGCATATGTGATAATGACCAACTAATCTATTTAATGATGTTGGTTGTGGGATAAATGTTGGACATCGGAGAGATGTCCCCTGGTCTACTTCAAGTAGTGTCATCTTGACCTAAGAAAGCAGATGGATCCTCATTCTAACGTCGCCTGTAAAAGACAGTGCAGCATTTCATCAGTACTACATGGAAGTGTCAGTCTAAATAACATGTTCAAGTTTTGAAGTCAATGGAAATAAAATTTGGGAGAGATGTAAAATGGGCTGCCAACTTGTCATCACCAGTTTTAACTGTCGCACAAAGTCAAGATCTACCTCTTGGTTTCCATCCTGCTCCAACAGCAGACCTGGGATATTTGAATTTCAGTCCCTAATTCTTTACACAGTACCAGCCCAAATCTTTACATAATGTCACAAGAACAGGTGATCCTCCACATTAGTGCTAAGAAACTTTCGTTCGTCTATGAATAAAACATCAACTAAAACCAGTTTATTTTTCCAAATGTGTTCTTTTTGACTGTTTCACAGTAGTTGAAGTCATATTTTAAGCAAGAGATGGATACGGATGAAAATAAAATTGATTTAGTTCTTAATCTCACTTGGTTTGAGCTAAATATGTCGATGTTTCTTCAAAGAATCTTCATCCATTCTATATATTCTCATGCACCTTGAATTTAACCTTTGATGTATTTGGAATGAATGTTGCTGGGTTTAATGAGAGATTAAATGAACAATAAATCTTTCAGTCTGTAATTTTGATTGTCTGCTTTTTCTGTACTTAGTCAGTGTAATACAATGGAGTCAGTTGCCAGTGATTGCCAGAGCTGGTGAACAGCCATAAAGGTGGGGCTAAAGAGTGGCGAGTCGAAGACTTAGCAGTTGGCAGGAAAAAAGACAGAAGTGCAAGGAGAGAGCCAACTGTGTAACAGCCCCGACAACCAATTTTATCTGCAGCGTGTGTGGAAGAGTCTGTCACTCTAGAATTGGCCTTTATAGCCACTCCAGGCGCTGCTCCACAAACCACTGACCACCTCTAGGCGCTTACCCATTGTCTCTCGAGACAAGGAGGCCAAAGAAGAAGAAGTCAGTTCAATACAATGAGGATGGTGGGGGCAAAGAAAATCAGTTTGAATACCTGATGTTAAAATAATGATTTAGTTCAATAATGTAAAGAATTTGAGGACTAAAACTGGTCAACATAGAATCACAGAATAATAGTGCAGGAGGCCCTTCGGCCCATCGGGTCTGCACCGATGCATTAAAACACCTGACCTGTCTACCTAATCCCATTTGCCAGCACTTGGCCCATAGCCTTGAATGTTATGACGTGCCAAGTGCTCATCCAGGTACTTTTTAAAGGATGTGAGGCAACCTGCCTCTACCACCCTCCCAGGCAGGGCATCCCAGACTATCATCACCCTCTGGGTAAAAAAGTTCTTCCTCAAATCCCCCTTAAAACTCCCGCCCCCTCACCTTAAACTTGTGACCCCTCGTAACTGACCCTTCAACTAATGGGAACAGCTTCTCCCTATCCACCCTGTCCATGCCCCTCATAATCTTGTACACCTCAATCAGGTTACCCCTCAGTCTTCTCTGCTCCAGTGAAAACAACCCAAGCCTATCCAACCTCTCTTCATAGCTTAAATGTTCCATCCCAGGCAACATCCTGGTGAATCGCCTCTGCACCCCCTCCAATGCAATCACATCCTTCCTATAATGTGGTGACCAGAATTGCACACAGTACTCCAGCTGTGGCCTTACCAAAGTTCTTTACAACTCCAACATGACCTCCCTGCTTTTGTAATCTATGCCTCGACTGATAAAGGCGTGTCCCATATGCCTTTTTCACCACCCTATTAACCTGCCCTTCTGCCTTCAAAGATCTATGGACAAACACGCCAAGGTCCCTTTGTTCCTCGGAACTTCCCAGTGTCAGGCCATTCATTGAATACTTCTGTGTCACATTACTCCTTCCAAAGTGTATCACCTCACACTTTTCAGCGTTAAATTCCATCTGCCACTTTTCTGCCCATTTGACCCTCCCGTCTATATTTTCCAAGACACTCCACCTCACTGTTAACCACTCGGCCAATCTTTGTGTGATCCGCCAACTTACTGATCCTACCCCCCACATAGTCATCTATTTCGTTTATATAAATGACAAACAATAGGGGACCCAGCACAGATCCCTGTGGCACACCACTGGACGCTGGCTTCCAGTCACTAAAGCAGCCATCTGTCATCACTCTCTGTCTCCTACAGCTAAGTCAATTTTGAATCCACCTTATCAAGTTACCTTGTATCCCATGTGTATTTGCTTCCTTGATAAGTCTCCCATGTGGGACCTTGTCAAAGGCTTTGCTGAAATCCATGTAAACTACATCAACTGCATTACCCTCATCTACACACCTGGTCACATGCTCAAAAAATTCAATCAAATTTGTTAGGCATGACCTCCCTCTGACAAAGCCATGCTGAGTATTCCTAATCAAATTTTGCCTCTCCAAGTGGAGATAGATTCTCTCCTTCAGAATTTTCTCCAATAGTTTCCCTGCCACTGACGTGAGACTCACTGGTCTGTAGTTCCCTGGCTTATCTCTACCTTTCTTAAATAGTGGGACCACATTAGCTGTTCTCCAGTCCTCTGGAACCTCCCCTGTGGCCAGAGAGGAATTAAAAATTAGGGTCAGAGCCCCTGCAATCTCCACCCTGGCCTCCCACAGCATCCTGGGACACAAATCGTCTGGACCTGGAGATTTGTCCACTTTTAAGCCTTCCAAAAGCTCCAATACCTTGTCACTCCCTGTTACAATTTGCTCAAGAACCTCACAGTCTCTCTCTCTCTAAGTTCCATATCTACATCCTCTTTCTCTTGGGTGAAGACAGATGTGAAGTATTCGTTCAACACCCTACCAATGTCCTCTGGCTCCACCCACAAATTTCCCCCTAGGTCCCTAACGGGTCCTACTCTTTCCATTGATATACTTATAGAATATCTTGGGATTTTCCCTACTTTTACCAGCCAGAGCTTTCTCATATCCCCTCTTTGCTCTCCTAATTTCTTTCTTAAGCTCCATCCTACACTTTCTGTACTCCACTAATGCTTCCATTGATTTGCTCTCCTTGTATTTGCTAAAAGCCTCTCTTTTCCTTCTCATTGTACCCTGAATGTTTCTGGTCATCCATGGTTCTCTGGGCTTGTTGCTCCTACCTATTACCCTAGAGGGAACATGTTGGGCCTGTACCCTCCCCATTTCCTTTTTGAATGCCCCCCACTGCTCTTCTGTAGATTTCCCGACAAGTAACTCTTCCAGTCTACCTTGGCCAGATCCTGCCTTATTTTACTAAAATTCGCTCTCCCCCAATCCAAAACCTTTTTTTACAACTTGTCTATTTCTTTCTCCATAACAAGATTATTTGTACAGAAAAATAAATGTTATGTTTTGAATATACCAGCAGATAGAGGTCTCAGTAAATTCAACATTTTTATGGCGTCTTTTTTATGTACAATGGTCGGAATGAAATATGCTGGAGCAACCCTTTTAAATTAACCTTCCTTTTAACTGGACTGGCCACATTTTGAACTATCTTCCTCGTTCTATACTCTATTGTAATCTCGATATTGTAATTGCAGTCATTCCAACTTGAATAGTCATCGTTTTATCCTGAATACACATCGAGGGAAGCCAGGGTAAGACTTCCCATTCAGTAGTAAAGCAAAAGAGTAACTGTTTCAAGGCTCTATTACAGGTACAAGGTGATTATCTTTTTTGTTTAGTCAGAATATTTTGATTTCAGTTTTTTTTGGTGTCTAGCCTAGCACATCGAACCACAATGATAAAAAATTTGCCAGTAAGAAGCCAAACACCAGATTCACACAAACTTAATGTTAATTAGTGTTGCAATTCCATCTGAAAACCAAAACTGTTCCAAATACTGACAGTCATTAAATGGACACTAAAGCAGAGAATGTGATGCAAGAGTTATAATTATTGAGTCCAGATTATTTTCTGTATTTTGTTCATTCTATATAGCCAGGGCAGCAAAATAAAATGATGCAATCCTTTCCTTGTCTTAGTTAGAGAACAGATGCATGATTGTGACATTCCTACAGATGATAAAATGAGGGTTCAAACATAAAGCACAGAGATAAATCTAAAGTGGTTTATAAACATGGCCTTACTCTTTCTGAATTTGCAGTACTAAAAAATCTGGCCCAAAATCAAAATGGGTTGGAGTGTTGGCCAGCAGTACTTAAAGGTGACAACTGCTTTAAATGTAATAGGAACAAAATGGCTTTTTTACTGTAGTATACTTATTGAAGTCGCTGTGAGGCAACTATGGAGTGACCTCTCCATGGCGCATGCCATGAAGGCGGGGCTAAAGTGTGGCGAGTCGAAGAGACTTAGCAGTTGGCAGGAAAAAAGACAAAAGCGCAAGGGGAGAGCCAACTGTGCAACAGCCCCGACAAACAAATTTTTCTGCAGCACCTGTGGAAGAGCCTGTCACCCTAGAATTGGCCTTTATAGCCACTCCAGGCGCTGCTCCACACACCACTGACCACCTCCAGGCGCTTACCCATTGTCTCTCGAGATAAGGAGGGCAAAGAAGACTTATTGAAGTAATGTGACTCATACTAGGGAACTACGATCTTACTTTTCCAGGAAAGTTTTATATGCTAGATAGAATTCAGTATGACATCATGGATACAATTTCTGAAGTTGTAGATCTTTTTTCTAATCTGCTCAATTATTTATTTCCAAGAAAGTGCTTCCAAGTAAATGTTTTAATCGCATGAAGCACAAATTCAGAATTACAGTAACAGGAAACCAGGATTGTCCCACATCCTTCTAACCAGGTGGCCAGCTCATCTGGCGTCCTCCAATCACGTGGATGTGTAGGTGGTATACAGACTGCGCTCCATTCTTTCCATCGTTAATCACTAAGAAACAATAAAAGAGTTTACTTTTAGGAACTTTTCAAACTATATTTCTGAATAATTAAAAACAAACCCTGGAAAATTCTGATAATATCTTTGCCCAGGTGCTAATTAACACTTAATAAAAAACTTAGCAGAAGGAATTTACAATTTTATTTCCATCTTTCTCCTTTGCCTCATCTCCTGAAGGTACTCGCTAGTGCATGGGTATTTACTGCCCTCTGCTGTCTCACACAAATGCCAATTTTTCATTCACATGTCTGCAAGCTTCGACCATAGTGCATTATAACTGAGCCAGCCTCACCCAATGTTCACACACACACACACACACACACACAAATACTTTTCAGCACGTGTCACTGGGTAGAAAACGGAAACCTTAGTCAGTTTTTGTCCTCTCCAGCTCAGGTACGTAGGAGCCAACTGTGGCATCCCAGCTGCTGCTTTGATTAGGAATAATGAAATCTGTGCAGACTAGGGATTGAGGCTGGTATTTCCTGATTTGTGTGCTCCGTTCCAGTGCATTTACAGTCTAAGCAGAGAACGTGTCCCCAACAGCCGATTAAAAAAAAATGTTAAAATCAATCTTCCCACTTCTCTCTTCCAGTTCTTCACAGCCTTTACCTTCAAAAGTTCCAGCAGATTTTATTTGTGTTTGTGAATATCTAGAGAACAGTGATCGAAATCTCAATAATGGAATTTACTGGGACCCACCATTTAGCCACACTAAATTGAATGCATGGTTGTTGATTGTAATGTATAACTGGAAACTACACATAAATATTATATGCTTTTACGTAAGAAATTTTGGTTAGTTGTAAAATATTTTTGTTTCTTCTGTAGCATCTTGTGGACAAGAAGGACATAACTCCCCTCCAATATTTTCCTGAAGGAGATGACGTGCTCGAGTATGGTTCCATAGATCAAGGCAACCTTTCATTCTCCTTTCCCCAGTGTCCATGTTTACATAGGAGCCTAGAGTGCTAATCAACCATAATGTATCAGATAAAGCAATGAGACACTGCATTTGAACCTAATCCTATCGTCATTTGACTGGGGACCTGCAACTGGAATCAGTCAATGGCTCCAAGAGAAAGAAAATATTGGGGCAGAAAATTTGTTCCTAAAAGTGATTTTTTTCTTTTTCTTGACAACAATTATCTTTGACATAATACTGAACAGAAAATATATCTAAAACTTATGGAGAGAAAATATGTATCAGTAGTCTAAATTAGTATGGAAGTCTAGCTGTACGACTCTATGACTCTAGCTGGATTAACATCATAATCCAAAAGGGTGTCTTTTATGTTGTATTTAAACACTGTTTCATTAACTGCTTCCAATTTAACCTTTTTCTGTTCTGTGCTGTATATTTAAAGAGTCATAATAAGGAACTTACTAACTTTTTTAAAACGGCCCTCCATATCTTCGCCAGAACGAATGGAATCAACCTGGAAGTGGAGAAATACCAAGTAGCCTAGGGCCTGTCTTGGAGGTCCCCAGGCAAAAACTTCTTCCCCCTATGCCAGAAACCCATCCTCTGCCAATGATGGACAATGACCACCTCCCCCACCCCCCCGCCCCGCAACTTAACATCATGCTAATGGGCAGGGACTCTTAGGATCTCATTTTCAAAACCAAATAATCCCAAGATTTATATCAAACAAACTGGCAGTTAGTTTTTTGGCATGGCTCTGCACCAGCAAAGTCACACCAAGAAACCTAGGTATACTGATGTACTTCTCTGATAAGTACCATACAATCACATACTGTATAGTGGTTTTATAAAATATCAGAATGAACTTGTGTTTATATAGCGCTTTATTACATTTGCGGTAGTTCTTTTTGTGGGGAAAGGGAGGTAAAACTATGTGTTGGACATAGTACAGGTTTAGACAAGTGTGGA
Organism: Heterodontus francisci; assembly: GCF_036365525.1. Taxonomy (NCBI): domain Eukaryota; kingdom Metazoa; phylum Chordata; class Chondrichthyes; order Heterodontiformes; family Heterodontidae; genus Heterodontus; species Heterodontus francisci. The sequence goes on along the minus strand of NC_090371.1, from coordinate 77,707,006 downwards.
GAATGGGAGGGGTACATTTCCTAGCACCTTTTGCTGTCTGTGTATAGTTGAAGAGGCACAACTGACTAACTGCCTGTGCAAAGTACAAAGTTCCTGAATGCTAGACAAACATTCGTGAAAACACAGCAATTTCACTTAAATTTGACAGGTTATTATAAATGCTACATGTCTGACAGTTTTAACAAAACCATCAAAATGCACCCCTCCTGCTCCTCTGCATCAGCTGCCTATCTTTTACTTTTTTCTCTTTTTGCAGACTAAACTTACTGTTCCCATCAAATGCAACTGAATCTTGTTTTCTGGGCTGTATATCCAGCAGGAAAAGTACACAATAGATATGATAGTGTACCTGTCACTATCCCTGAAATGGGGCCAGAATGGAGGTCAATAAAACCTTCAAATGTATTAAATCAGATATTTGAAAAACATAATAAACTCATTTATTAATAAAGTATTAGTAGACTTACCCACTCTGTACCCGTCTGTGAGCCGTTCTTTCTTTGCGAGGTTTTTAGCCACTATCAGTAAATGTCCCAGCAGCTGTTTACACCATAAGGAGAACAAGTTTCACATCACAAATAAAACATCTCCCCTTGGTTAACTCACATGTATAGATCTTAACAGCATCCAATATAGCATAGCTATCAAATAAAAGCTTTATTTCACTGCTACAGTCTACACTTTCAGATATAACCAAACCCAAGCAAAGATTTTAAAATGCTCTTTAAATTTGAACAACTTAAATTTATATAGCACCATTAATGTATTAAAACATCCCAAGGTGCTTCACAGGTGTGTTATCAAACAAAATTTGACACTGAGCCACATAAGGAGATATTAGAACAGGTGACCAAAAGCTTAGTCTAAGTGGTAGGTTTTAAGGAGCGGCTTCAAGGAGGAAAGTGAGATAGTGAGGCGAAGAGGTTTAATGTGGGAATTCCACAGCTTGGGACCTCGGCATCTGAAAGCATAGCCACTGATGCTGATGCGTTGAAAATTGGAATGTACAAGAGGCCAGAATTGGAGATGTGCAGAGATCTCAGAGGGTTATAGGGTTGGAGGAAGTTACAGAGATAGGGAGGGGACAAGGCGATGGAGGGATTTGAAAACAAGGCTGAAGAGTTTAAAACTAAGGCCTTGCAAGGCTGAATGCCAACATAGGCCAGAAAGCACATGGGTGATGAATGAACACAGACCTGGTGGGTGCTAGGATACAAGTTTTAAAGAATTTGTGTTCAGTAATTCTAAAAGGTAGGTATTCCTGAAAAGAATCAAAAATTCTCTGACAGTGTTTAACTAAACTGTTCCTTAGGATTATCTTATAAAATACAGCTGAAACAACCATTTACTGGATTTTAGAGTCATAGAGTTATACAGCACAGAAAGAGGCCCTTCGGCCCATCGTGTCTGTGCTGGCCATCAAGTACCTATCTCTTCTAATCCTATTTTCCAGCACTTGGCCCACAGCCTTATATGCTATGGCGTTTCAAGTGCTCATCTAAACATTTCTTAAATGTTGTGAGGGTTCCTGCCTCTACCACCCCTTCAGGCAGGGTGTTCCAGATTCCAACCACCCACTGGGTGAAAAAGTTTTTCCTCAAATTCCTTCTGCCCCTTACCTTAAATCTATGCTCCCTGGTTATTGACACCTCCGCTAGGGGAAAAAGTTTCTTCCTATCTTTCCTATCTATGCCCCTCATAATTTTGTATACCTCAATCAGGTCCCCCCCCCACCCTTCTCTGCTCTAAGGAAAACAACCCTAGCCTATCCAGGTTAAATGACATTCTTAGTAACATTTCCAATTTTCTCCCCTCCTTAAGTTAAGAACTCATGCAGCAACAGCATCTCACAGGCATCGATCAACAGCCCTCCAGTACCTTGCCAAGTGACAATTCTCCATATGTGATCCCAGGTACTGTCAGCAGGCTATTCAACCCTAGGATGCATCATAGGTGAACACAATACCAACCTCTCAATATTCACCCTCCAGCAGTTCTCACTGGATAGCAATCTGAAGGAGGAACCCTCACCAGTTATTTCCATCCCAAGCTCAGGGAAGCTCAGTGCGACTGTAGCAACTTCACTGCAGCTCTAGTTGAGGTCAGCTAGTGTACCACAGACTAGGGATCAAATTGTTCTGCTCCAAATGGCCTCAGTAACATTGCCACTTACCCCCAAGCAATAACAGTATTACATTCTATATATAACCATCCTTCTCTACCTCTTTGTCATCATCTGTTGTGTCACTGATCCGTGGTATAGGGATTTTTGGTATCACAAGAAAATGAACTGGGCCCTGAGGATTTACATCTCTGAAAGATATGCACTGTAGAGAAGAAAATAAGTAAACGAACAGAACCATAAAAGCAATATAAAAATAGTATAGATAGGCATTTGAGAATCAAGATCCCCCCAACATTTTTGTGCTAATAACAATACCAAGCCTTATTTTCTCCTCCTGTGTCTATGATATACTACTTTCAATGGCCTATGGGAATCCTGATGCTAATTTAAGGCAATTTTTCACATGCAGCAGAGAATGTCACTAACAAACAATCATGAAATATGTTCAAAAACAGAGGCCCAGCCAGTCCCCATCCACTACCACCCTCCCTCCGCATGGCTGCACTTGTTCTCACATTGAGCAACTTCTCCTTTGACTCCACTCACTTCATACTTCATCCAAAAGGTGTTGCTATGGGAATCCACATGGGTCCTAGATATGCCTGCCTTTCTGTTGATATGTGGAACATGCTTTGTTCCAGTCCTACTCAGGTCTCTTCTGTCACTTTTTCCGGTACATTGATGACTGAATTGGCCATTTCCCGCTCTCGCCCTGAGTTGGAAAATTTCATCAACTTTGCTTCCAATTTCCACCCTTCCCTCACCTTCACCTGGTCCATTTCTGACTCATCCCTTCCCTTCTGCGACATCTCTCATATCTACTATAAGTCCACTGACTTCCACAGCTACCTTCACTACAGTTCCTCACACCTGGCTTCCTGTAAGGACTCTATTCCATTCTCCTAGTTTCTCCATCTCATCTATTCTGATAATGTTATACTTCCATACCAGTGCTTCCAATATGTCTTCCTTTTTCTTCAACTGAGGACTCCCCTCCACCACGGATGACAGGGCCCTCGACCATGTCCATCCCATTTCCTGCACTTCTACGATCAACCCTTCCCAGACCCACAATAGGGTTCCCCATGTCCTCACCTTACAGATCATCCTCTGCCATTTTCACCAACTACAACATGATGCCACCACCAAACACATCCTTCTCTCCCCTTTCAGCATTCTGAAGGGGCTGTTCCCTCTGTGACATCCTGGTTCACTCCTGACTCATCTGCAACACCCCCTCCCCGTCCCACAGCACCTTCCCATGCAAGCACAGGGGATGCAACACCTGCCCTTTTACCTCCCTTCCCACTGTCGATGGACCCAAACACTTCTTCCAGGTGAAATAGTGATTTATCTGCGTTTTTTCAATCTAGTATACTATATTCGCTGCTCACAATGTGGTTTCCTCTACATTGGGAAGACCAAACACAGATGGGATGACCACTTTGTGGAACATCTCTGTTCAAGTGTGACCCAGAGCTTCTGGTCGTCTGTCATTTTAATTCTCCACTCTGACCTGTCTACCCTCGGCCTCCTACAATGTTCCAATGAAGCTCAACGTAAGATCGACAAACAGCACCTCATCTGTTAATTAGGCATTTTACAGCCTTCCGGACTCAATAACCATTGCCCCATTTTTTCGGACAGCAGCTGTTTGTGATAATTCTGCTATTCCTATTTATATTGACTCTAGACAGATCTTTTGTTTCTTTACCTGTCCCATTATCATCCCCTTCTGCCTTGCACCATCATCCCTTTGGTCACAATCTCTCCTACCTTCCAACCTATCACAGACCTTCCTTTTTGTTCTTTCCTCCCGTCCCACTTTCTCTGCCTCTGCACTTGCCTAAAAGCTGTTACCTCTAACATTTTCCAGTTCCAATTAAAAGTCTTTGACCTGAAACTTTAACTCTGTTTTTCTGTCCAGACATGCTGAGTATTTCCAGCATTATCTGTTTTTATTTCAGATTTCCAACATGAAGTACATTTATTGTTGAAGTAGTCAATTTATTTTCTAATAATCCGACTGTTCAGTGATCCTGCAATGCAGTGAAATAATTTATAGCAGTGGAATAAGGAGTAATACTAATTACTCTTGACTAAAGTAAAAACACTACAGATGCTGGAAATCTGAAATAAAAACAGAAAATGCTGGAAATACTCAGCAGGCCAGACAGCATCTGTGGAGAGTGAAACAGAGTTAACATTCCAGGTCGATGATCTGATCATCAGATGAAAGGTCATCGACCTGAAATGCTGGGCTGAATTTTCCTGGCCCTGTGGGGACGGGTTTGGAGGCAGTGGAGCTAGCAAGTTGTTGTAAAGCCCGTCAGCTGTCCTGCCTCTGGGCGACTTTCCCAGGGGCAGGTTGCTATGGGAATCGGCAGCCCACTCCATGGAGGCAAGCAGGGAATGAAGCCAATCAAGGCTCCAATCCAGGGCCATACTCCCCCCATCACTGCAACTTTCCCAGTGTTGCACAGGCCCCCTGCTGTGTCAGGAGCCCGGCAATGGATCAGAGTCAGTTTCGCAGCCGGAGGTCCAGGCTGTTACAGGTTGAGGATTTACATTTATTTGCCAACAGTAATTTACAAAGGGGAGCTATCCTCAGACAGCAGGCATGTCCTTGCAGCCACTTCATTGAGATGGATGTCGTGGCTAATGCTTGCCCTGTTTCAATGGCAGCTGCTTCCCTCCAACTGAAGCTGGCTCCATGGCGCCACTGCCACTCCTGCTGATGGCCAGCATTCACCCACATTGTGAAGGCGGCGGCCCTATCCATGGGCTGCACTGAATGGACCTCCTGACGCTGGAACCAGGCCGCCTTCCCTATTTGCACACGGCTCCCGGAGGCGGCTTCTCCGGAAAGATCGCGTCCAACGTCCCACCACTCACTCTTACAGCTTCTCAACCCAGAATTCATCCCGATGTGGGATAGACACAATAGTGGCAAAATTCAACATGTTAACTGTGTTTCTCTCTTCACAGATGCTGCCAGATCTGCTAAGTATTTCCAGCGTTTTCTATTTACTCTTGACTTTAATTCATAAATTTGTCTACACAACAATGACTGCAGTTCTAAAGTAATTCACTGGCACATCCTGAAAACCTCACATGATATGGATGCAAGTTCTTTCTTTTCAATAAAACCAAATAAGAGAGCACCCAGGAGGCCTTCATTACCACAAGTGAAATGGCATTCAGTACAGTAAATATACCTGCTCATCTTCATATATAATGTCAGCAGCAAGTGATTTATCAATAATCTTTGAGAATAATGTAGGTGGTTGGTTTCCGTATTTCTTTCTTGCGTCATCAGCCAACTTTGCTTTGAGGACTTCGCCATTGACTTTTGATGAACAATAGCCTTTCTATATGTGAAAAAGGAAAAGCCAGAGTTTCATATGTATTGCATTGCTGCAATCACTCTGATGTAACATGTGCCTGCAGCTCACCCACAAAATTATAATTAAGCTGACCCTGAAAACCCAGCAGTGTTTAACACATGTAGCATTTGGAAGGTGCTATTATTATTTTATTATTGTTCTTCAGAATGTGGGCATTTCTTGCAAGGCTGGCATTTATTGCCCATCTCCACCACTATCTTCATATTGAATCACAGCAGTCCAATGCTGTTATGTTCAGGATTTTAATTCAGTGAAAATTACTGCCATGCAAAATCGGCCTCACTGTTTCTTTAAGAACAAATAGGAGAGATTATATTATGTAAAAGGGAAGATTTTGTGAGGTTCTGTTCATGGCACAGTGCTTCACATGGTTGTAAAATTCAAAGCCAAGGTGAATGCACCAAATTCACAATGCACATTTCATGGCAAAGTCATCTTCTGCTTTTCATTGGTTACACTGCTAATGGAAAGACTCCTTTTAATAAACAAAACAGCACTGGCTGTCACTTAATCACTACTTCCCACTTTACTTTGACATTTGTTTAACTCTTTCAGTCCAGACCTACTGGTCTGGGCCTATGGCCCTTGCCCTTTCACTTCAGATTCCAAAATATCATCCACAGTTCATGAAGTCCTTACTCCAATGTGAGATCTGATGTATGCTGTGAGGTTAGCATCACCTAGGGTAGCAGAAGCACTCAAACCTCTGAGGTAGAGGATAGTGGACTTGAGGAGATAATCCAAATTCAGTGCATTATATTACCAGAGCTCCCACCTTTTAGATAAGACATTAAACTGAAGCTCCTACCCACAGATCCAGGGAAGTAAAAGATTCATTGACACCTTTTGAAGAAGATCAAGGGTGTTCTCTCAGTGCCCTGGCCAACCCTCAACCAACACCACTACTTAGTTAGAAGGGTGAAAAAGGAATTTGAAACAAGCTGAACTAGATAATATAAAAGGAAATAATAAATGCCTTATAATCATACAAGATGTAAAATAATAATTAGCGGGTACGCCCACTCTAGAAATTTGACCAAATGTGGCATCAAGGTGCCCTAGCAAAATTGAGGTCAATGGGAATCGGGGGAAAACTCTCCACTGTTTGGAGTCATACCGAGCACAAAGGAAGATGGTTGTGGTTGTTGGAAGCCAATCATCTCAGCTCCAGGACATCACTTCAGGAGTTCTTCAGGATAGTGTCCTAGGCCCAACCATCTTCAGCTGCTTCATCAATGACCTTCCCTACACCATACGCTCAGAAGTGGTGATTGCACAACGTTCAGTATTATTCACAACTCCTCAGATACTGAACCAGTCCGTGTCCATATGCAGCAAGGCCTGGACAACATTCAGATTTGGGCTGATAAGTGGCAAGTAAAATTTATGCCAGGCAATGATCATCTCCAACAAGAAAGAATCTAACCACCTCCCCTTGACATTCAACAGCATTACCATTGCTGAATCTCCCACCATTTACATCCTGGGAGTTACCATTGACCAAAAACTTAACTGGACCAGCCGTATAAATACTTTTGCTAAAAAAGCAAGTCAGAGGCTCAGAATTCTGTGGCGACTGACACCTCCTGACTCCTCAAAGTCTGTCCACCATCTAAAAGGCACAAGTCAGGAGTGTGATGGAATACTTTCCAAACCCATGACCTCTACCACCTAGAAGGACAAGGGGAGCAGATGCATGAGAACACCACAACCTGCAAGTTCCTTTCCAAGCCACACACCATCCTGACTTGGAAATGTGTCGCCATTCCTTCATGGTTGCTGGGTCAAAATCCTGGAATTCACTCTCTAACAGCACTGTGGATGTATCCATACCACATGAACTGCAGTGGTTCAAGAAGGCAGCTCACCACCACCTTCGCAAGGGCAATTAGGGATGGGCGACAAATGCTGGCCTAGCCAGCGACGCTCATGCCCATGAACAAATAAAAAAAAATTGATAGAATATAACTGAGGAGGATGAAGGTATGGCAGAAATATTAAATATATACATGGCACTATTTTTGTAAATGATGGTGGAAGTGAGAATGTAACTGCATGAAAGGAAGAATTGAAACAATGGCTAAATATAGCTACAGAAAATGAACTAATTGTGAAAGAATGGGATTTCAAGATGGATTAGGGCCTTGGCAGCTATAGGCATTGCCGCCAATGGTGGAGCTGTTAAAATCGGGGATGCTCAAGAGGCCAGAATTGAAGGAGTGCAAATATCTCGGCATGTTGTGGGGTTGGAGGAGATTACAGAGATGGGCCATTGAGGGATTTGAAAACAAGCATGAGAATTTTAAATAAAAGCAAAATACTGCAGATGCTGGAAATCTGAAATAGAACTTCTGATGAAAGGTCACAGACCTGAAACATTAACTTTGCTTCTCTCTCCACAGATGCTGCCAGATCTGCTGAGTATTTCCAGCACTTTTTGTTTTTATTTTATATATGAGAATTTTAAAATCGTGGCATTGCTTAACCAGGAGCCATTGAGTATTGAGGATGAGGTTTTCAGCAATAGATGAACTAAGACAAGGCTGGAGCAGGGCGATGTAATGGAGGTGAAAATAGTCGGTCTTAGTGACGGTGCAGATATGTGGTCAGATGCTCACCTCGGGGTCAAATATGACACCAAGGTTACGAACAGTCTGGTTCACCCTCATATAGTTGACAGCAAGAGGGATGGAGCTGGTTGCTATGGAACGGAGTTTGTAGCCAGGACCAAAGACAATGTCTTTGAGCTTCCCAATATTTAGTTGAGAGGAAATTTCTACTCGTCCTGTACTGGACAGCTGACAAGCAGTCTAACAATTTAGAGACACTGAAGCGGTTAGGACAGCTGGTAGTGAGGTAGAGGTGTGTGTCATCAGCACACATGTGGAAAATGATGCTGTGTTTTCAGATGATGTTGCCAAGAAGGCAGCATCTTCCACCCTCTGTAAACTCTGCCGCCCCTATCCTTTCTCACATCAAATCCCATTCACCTGCCACCCTTGTGCTTACCTTGTCATCTGTTCTGGCAGCAGCTCAATTTTAAAATTCTCATTCTTGTTTTTAAATCCCTCCGTGGCCTCCCCCCTCCCTACCTCTGTAATCTTCTCCAGCTCCACAATCCTCCAAGATCTCTGCGTTCTTTTAATTCTGGCCTCCTAAGAATCCCCAATTTTACTCGCTCCTCCATTGGTGGTCGTGCTTTCAGCTGCCGAGGCCCTAAGCTCTGGAATTCCCTCTTGAATTCACCCCACCTCTCTGCCTCCTTCTCCTCCTCAAAACCTACCTCTTTGACCAAGCTTTTGGTCAACTGTCCTAAAATCTCCGTAAAACACAGAAGCAAATTTTGTTTGATAACGCTTTTCTGAAATGCCTTGGGATGGTTTACTAAGTTAAAGGTACTATATAAATGCAAGTTGTTGTTGTGATTGCTGATTCTACAAAACTTCAAAAGAAAGCTGGACCAGTTCCTGGTTGGGGCGGAGATCGCATCTTATAAGAAGAATGGTATACCAGGTAATAATAGCAAGATCAGTGTAGTTTCCTGGATTTGTTTTGGGAAATTTTGCTAACAACCACAACAATTCTCCTACCTGAATTTCAGCAACGAACGTGCGAGATGTTTGCACTTCAGTAAGGACGTCATCACTGAAATCAGCCACCGGCTGCAACCACAACTGCAACCTCAGAACAGGGAGAGGATGGCATTGCCAGTGGCCGTAAAGGTAACCACGACAATGACCTTTTCTGCATCTGGCTCCTTGCAGGCTGGAGCTGAAGCTATTTGCTGCATCTTGCAGTTTGCTGTCCATTGTTGCAAAGGGTCACTGAGGCTCACTATTCAATGAAAGCTAACTACATTTCATTCTCACTTGGCAAAGACAAATAGGCGGAGGGAGCACGCAGCTTTGCTAGGATTGCAGGCTTCACCATTGTGTGGGTGCCACTGACTGCACACTCATCACTTTGTAGATGCCGCTTGTCTAACTCCACCCTATACCGGAACTGCAAGGGATTCCACTCCCTCAACATCCAGCTGGTACGCCATAGACAGCAAATCATGCAGGTTAGTGCCCAGTATCCTGGCAGCAGTCACGATGTCTTCATTTTAATGGCAGTCCACTGTGCAACTGCATTTGAACCACCAGGACAAAGTGAAGGTGGCTACTGGGCGACAAGGGCTATCTGCTGAAGACATGGTTGATGACACTGGTGCGCAGCCCACGCACACGTTCACAGGCATGCCATCCCCCTCTGGTTAGATCCTGCTGCCTCTGGCTTATGCAGCAAGAGAAGTGTGTCAGTGAATGTTGTGCAATCCTTTTGGCTGATGTGCCTATCATGGTTGAATAACTGGCAGTGTATGCAAGCTGTGAGATGTGGCTGTGAGATGTGCAGCAGTGCTAAGTATGTGAGGGTGAGGTGAAGCACATGAAAGACATGATTGTAAGTAACATGAATTCCAGCTCGACAGAGTAATGCCGTGACAGAGTGCTACGTAACTCGTGGAATTTGGTCAGTGAGGGAATTCAGCACAGTGAGGGAAGAGATGCTGTTTTGGTCTTTTACAAAACAAGAAGCAGTCTAAGTCAGGGAGCAGGACATAGTGAGACCTGGCAGCAGCAGTGGTGGCTAATAAATCAGAGCAGGGAAAAGTGGACCTTACACGTCATTTTCCAAAAAAAGCAAGGTGTGACGTCAGAGGATAGCAGGTAAGTGATAGGTTGGTAAGTTTTTAAGGGTTTTTTTCTCTCTAATCTAGGGTAGTCGCTTAAACCAGCACCAGGAAATTATAAAGAACTGTATTAAAATTAGAGCTTAATTGGAAAATGTATAACAGTAACTGAATTAATAAAAGTATGAACACAGAGCAGATCTAGAGGCATTTTAATTAAAATTACTAGTTTATACAAGGTACTAACTAGATTATAAAATAGGGAAAAGAGATATTTTTCTTAGATCATGGATCAGCAGCTGAGACCTGTTGCTTGCAATTCCTGTGCCATGTGGGAACTTCAGGCCACTTCATGTGTCTTGGGGGACCACATGTGTAGGAAGTGTCTCCAAGTGCTTGAGGGGCAGCTGGAGCTGGAGTTACTGCTGAGCATCAGGGAGCAGAAGAGTTTCCTGGATCATACGTTCCAGGAGGTCGTTACTCACAGGCAGTGAGTTAAGGATGGCCATCGGAAGAGTAGGAAGAGGCAGGGAGTGCATGAGTCTTCAGGGTGTGTGCCACTCTCAAACCGGTACTCAGCTTTGGAGACTGCTGGGAGTGATGATTCCTTGAAGGAATGCAGTCCAGACCATGGTACCAACAGGCAAGGAACTGCAAAGGAGGGAACAGCAAAGAGTAGAGATTTAGTCGTTCGAGGAGATTCCATAGTTAGGGGGACAGACATGTGTTTCTGTAACCATCATAGTGAGCCCAGCATGGTATGTTGCCTCCCTGTTAATCCCGGAGATGGTGCATAATATTCTGCAGGTGGAAGGGAATGAGCCAGAAGTTGAGGTACACATCAGTACCAACAACACAGAGAGGGCAAATATTGAGGTCCTATGGACAGGTTTTCAGGAACTAGGGAGGAAGTTAAAAAGTAGGACCTCGAAGGTTGTAATCTGTGGATTGCTCCCAGTGTCACGCACTGATCAGAGTAGAAACAAGATAGGGGGAATCAATGTGTGACTTGAGGCATGGTGCAGGAGGGAGGGCTTCAGATTCTTGGGTCATTGGGAGCAGTTCTGGGGCAGGAGGCACCTATTCAAAAGGGACAGGTTGCACCTCAACAGGATTGAGACCAATGTCCTCGCGAGGAGTTTCACTAGTGCAGTTGCAAGGGTTTAGACTAAATTGGGAGGGGGATGGGCACCAGCATACAAAAGTAGAAAAGAGGAATAAGGTGCATAAAGGAGTGAGTGTGTTAGATAGTACTAGAGAGTGAAGTAGTACCACATTAGATAGGAGCAGACTAAGAAAGACTACGAGGAATACAGAGACAGATTTACAATGCATGTGTGTAAATGCACAAAGTGTGGTGAATAAGGTTGGTGAGCTACAAACACAAATAGCCATGAGGGAATATGATATAATGACAATAATGGAAACATGGCTTAAAATGGTGAGGACCAGGCGCTTAATATTCAAAGTGTTCAGAAAGGATAGGGAAGGAAAAACGGGAGGTGGGGTTAATCCATTTGGTTAGAGTTGAGAAGCATAAAGGGCATGATTATGCTACTAGGGATATTCTATAGGCCTCCAAATAGTAAGTGAGAGAAAGATATAGAGAAGCAAATCTGCAGGGAAATGACAGATATGTGCAAGAACTATAGAGTGATGATATTGAGGGACTTAATTACCCATATATTGATAGGGATAATGTTATACAAAAGGGAAAGGAGGTGGAGGAATTTCTGAAATGTGTTCAGGAGAACTTTGATGACCAGTATGTTTTCAGTCCAACTAGGAAGGAGGGATTGCTGGATCTGGTGCTGGGGAATGAGGCAGGCCAAGGGGACCAGATGTCTGTGAAGGAACACTTAGGTAAGAGTGATCATTGTATCTTAAGGTTTAAATTAGTAATGGAGAAGAGCAAGCAACAATCTAAAGCAGAACTTCTCAATTGGAAGAGGGCTAACTTCAATGGGTTGAGAGGGGATCTAACCAGGGTAATATGAAACCAAAGGCTGACATGAAAAACTTTACCGGAACAATGGGTGATCTTTAAGGAGGAGATGTTTGAGGTACAGGCTAGATACACTCCAACAAGGGCAAGAGGTAAGGGAACCAAAGACAGGGATCCTTCGTTGATGAGGGAGATAGAGAATATGATGAAACAAAAAAACGTTTGATGCATGCCAGGTGAATTCTTCAAGTGAGAACCAGGCCAAATACAATATGTTGAGAGGGGAAGTGAAGAGGAAAACAAGACTGGTAAAGAGGGAGTATGAGAATAGAATGGCAGTCAACATAAAAGGGAACTCAAAAATCCTCTACTGGCATGTAAATATTAGTGTGCAGTTACGAGGCGGGGTGGGGCCTGTTAGGGACAAAGAGGATGATAAATGATTGGCGGCACAGGGCAAGGCTAGAAAACTTAATAAGTACTTTGTATCGGTTTTTACTAAGGAAGAGGGTGCTGACAAATTATCGGTAGAGGCAGAGATGGTAGAGGTAATGGATGAGGTGAGAATTGATAGGAAGGATGTACTGGAAAGGCTGGCTATGCTTAGAGTAGATAGGTCACCTGGTCTGGGTGACTTGCATCCCAGATTGCTAAATGAAGTGGGAGTGGAGACAGAGGAAGGGCTTGCCATAATCTTCCAATTTTCCCTTGTCTCAGAGATTTGGAGAGTGGCAATTGTGGCACCCTTATTCAAGAAAAGGAGTAAGGAATTCCTAGTAAATACAGGCTGGTCAGTTTAACATCAGTGGGAATAAGGTTTTAGAAACAATAATCAGGTGGAAAAAATTAAAAGGCACTTGGAGAGGTTTGAGATAATTAGAGAGAGCCAGCATAGATTTGTAAAAGGCAGATTGTGCTTGACCAATCCAATTGATTTTTTTGATGATGTAATAGAGAAGGCTGATGAATGGAAAGCAATGAATGCTGTCTATATGGATTTTAAGAAAGCATTTGACGAAGTACCACATAAAAGGCTGGTTACCAAAATTGAAGCTCATGGAATAGGAGGGTAGGCATCAGCTTGGATAAAATAATGGCTTAAGGGCAGAAAACAGCAAGTCATGGTAAATGGTTGTTTTCAGACTGGAGGATGGTAGATAATGGTGTTCCCCGATGTTCAGTGCTAGGAACACTGCTTTTTTGATATACATAAATGACTCGAATATTGAATACAGAGTAAAATTTCAAAATTTGCCAATGATACCAAGCTTGGAGGAATGGCAGACAGTGAGGATGGTACCAATCAACTGCAACAGGACATAGATAGGCTAGCAGAATGGGCAGACAAATGGCAGATGGCATTTAATACAGAAAAATGTGAGTGATGCATTTGGCAAAAGGGATAGTGAGAGGCAATATGGATTAAATTTTTAAAAATTCTTTCATACAATGTGGGCAGCATTTGTTGCCCATCCCTATTTGCCCAAAATATCTTTTTTGAACGTAACCCATTGTTCATGTACCATTTTTCCTGCCAACCTTTGATTCCAATTCAGTTCTGACGAAGGGTCACTGACTTGAAATGTTAACTCTGCTTCTCTCTCCACAGATGCTGCCAGACCTGCTGAGTATTTCCAGCATTTCTTGTTTTTATTTCAGATTTCCAGCATAGGCAGTATTTTGCTTTTATTTGATTTAATTTATCTGGCTCAGATCCATTCTTACCCCATTGTATGGTACATGAACAATGGGTTACGTTCAAAAAAGATATTTTGGGCATGGTCAAGGTATATTCCTGTGAAAGGGAAAGGTAGGATTAAGAAATCCAGAGCTTCCTGGATGATGAGATAAAGAGTATGGTAAAGAAGAAATGTGCTTATGTTCAGAGTAAACATGTTCCCAGTTAATTATTCTTATTCTGGATTGATCTTCGTCACCTTCCATAGTCAGCCTAATGATACAATGATCCCCATGCCCATTTTCGGCGGCTGTCCAATTTAGACCCCTAGAAGTGAAGATTTGTTTTTCTCGAGAACAAAACATTGATCGGAATCATATCCATGAGCAGAAATGCAATGACTGTGTGATTGAACATCTATCGTGAGGCACCTGCGCTGGCAGTGAGCTGCCTGCAGAGTGTGACAGTGTTTCCTTACCCACGAGACTATAGGCTAACCCAAACTGAGAAACTGGCGCAACCGCAGTTCCTGCATCAGAACTCTGAAACACAGCTCACGTTCCATTAAAAGTAGCACAGAAAGTCCAGCATTCCCATTGGTTCCCGAGGTGTGATAGACAACTCAATTCGACTGGTGAATGGTCCAGAAAGCCGTCAAGCAAAGCCGGCTCAATTGTCCGTGCTGGGCCTTGTTGCGGAGCTTCTTACCTGCACACAGCCGCTGAGTCTGTTCGCCAGCAGCGTCCGCCTCACATGAAGAAGCCTAGGAGCAGCAAGGCGCCTGCACAACTGCAGTGCCAATATTTGGGTCATGGTGCCTGATACAGGCTGTAACTCCTAATCCCCCCCCTGTACTGAGACACACTCCCGCAACTAGCCGCTCAGACATACAATCTGCAAGAGAGCTCCTGGTTGGTTAGCTTTAACCATGTGGTTTGAAACAGTGGGAGAGTTTTTTTTTGGGCCTCCTTATCTCGAGAGACAATGGATACGCGCCTGGAGGTGGTCAGTGGTTTGTGAAGCAGCGCCTGGAGTGGCTATAAAGGCCAATTCTGGAGTAACAGGCTCTTCCACAGGTGCTGCAGAGAAATTTGTTTGTTGGGGCTGTTGCACAGTTGGCTCTCCCCTTGCGCCTCTGTCTTTTTTCCTGCCAACTACTAAGTCTCTTCGACTCGCCACAATTTAGCCCTGTCTTTATGGGAGAGTGGGAGAGTAGAGACAGGGAAATGGGAAGAGTCCCATTTATGACCATGGAGAGAGGCAGAGTAAAACCTATTTAAATGTGCTTTTACAATATAGGAGTACATATATGTGAGTCCCGTGCACTTCTTAAGACACATTTTTATTCGTGGTAGGAAATGCTGGAAAAAGCAGTTCAGACAGCATCTGTGGAGGGGAAACTTTAACGATTCAGGTAACAGAATCACAGTAGAATGTAAGATAGCCCAGAAGGCGGCCATTCGGCCTGTCGTACCTACATAACGTTCGAATTCGGAGCAGGAGTAGGTCACTCGGCCCCTTGAGCCTGCTTCGCCATTCAGTAAGCTCATGGCTGAAATGATTACTCCACATTCCCGCCTATCCCGATAACCTTTCACCCCCCTTGCGTATCAAGAATCTATCTACCTCTGCCTTCAAAATATTCAAAGTCTGTGATTCTACTACCTTTTGAGGAATACAGTTCCAAAAACTTAAGACCCTCTTTAGGTGCTTATCGGATTAAAGGCCTGCTACCCGACGACATGTCGGTTTTGGGTTGGGTTGGGTCCCGCTTTCGGGCTGGAGTCACGTTGAATCTGCTGCTGCCATCGCACTCTCAGGCAGTGCATTTCAGATCCTAACCACTCGCTGCATATAAATGTTCTCCATCTATTACCTTTAGTTACTTTGCCATTCACCTTAAATCAGTGTCCTCTGGTTCTCCATCCTTCTGACAATGGGAACAGTTTCTCCCTATCTTCTCTGTCCTGACGTCTAATGATTTTGATTATAAAATCTGCTCTCAACCATCTCTAAGGAGAATAACCCCAGTTTCTTCAGTCTATCCACGTAACTGAAGTCCCTCATCCCTGGAACCATTCTCATAAATCTTTTCTGCACCCTCTCTAAAACCTTCCAATCCTTCCTAAAGTGTGGTGTCCCGAATAGGACACAATATTCCATTTGAGGCCGAACCAGTGTTTTATAAAGGTTTACCGTAACATCCTTGCTTCCGTACTCTATGCCTCGACTTATAAAGCCGAGGATCCTGTATGCCCTTTTAACCACATTCTCCACCTGTCCTTCCACCTTTAACGATTTGTGCACATATACTCCCAGGTCCCTCTGCTCCTGCAGCCCCTTTTGAATTGTACCCTTTATTTTATATTGCCTTTCCTCATTCTTCCTACCAAAATGTATTACTGCACACGTTTTTGCATTAAATTTCATCTATTACATTTCTGCCTATTCCACCATCCTGTCTGTGTCGTCTTGAAGTCACACTCCCCTCCTCACAGTTCACAATACTTCCAAATTTTGTCGCATCCACAAATTTTGAAATTGTGCCCTATGCACACACAAGTCTGGATCATTAATATATAAAGAAAAGCAGTGGTCCTAATACTGAACCCTGGGGAACCCCACTGTTTACCTTCCTCCAGTCCAAAAAAAAACATTCACCACTATTCTGTATCCTATCACTCACCCAACTTCGTATCCATGTGTCACTGTCCCTTTTATTCCATGGGCTTCAACTTTGCTGGCAAGCCTATTATGAGGTCAATAGCCTTTCACTGGAAACACTCAGCAGGTCAGGCAGCAGCACTTTTACTTTGGCACTTGTTTAGTTTGCATCACGACAGTGGCATCCATACTTTTACATTGCTCAGTCTGGGCCCATTAAATTGTAGGCTTGTGTACTGACTAAGCACAATTCTACCATCGGGATTATGGAGCCGGCAATGTAAAACACAGAGCCACTGTAAGGATACTACACTCCCGTGAGCTAAACTAAGCAAGTGATAATGTAAATGTACCTAGTGCCAGGTTCACAAGTTCAAGGAACTGAGGACAATGCATGCCCATGCTTCTAGTGTCAGAGTAAAGCCACTAATTTCAGGCTCAAGGTGAGGGGAAGCCCTAAATCAGATAGGAGAATGGCTGATCCGAAGGTGGAATTGAGTTTATCTCTGCCTAACAATAAGCACGTGTTTTGTGAGCTCACCTCTTACATTACTTGGTATATGTGGGTATTGCCAGTCCTGCACTCAGAATGTATTCCAAGAGAGGGTCAGCTTTAATTATTATCACTCATGAACTGACATTAAAATTCCCCAACAATTTAAAGAAATATATTTGAAAAGAAAAAATTTGCAAGACTATGGAGGAAAAGCAGGGTAATTGGATACCTCTTTCAAAGAGCTGGCTCAGGCCCTTGAATGCCCTCCTCTATGCTGGAGAATCATAGAATCGTAGTCTCATTGAGCTTAAAGTAGTACCCAGTGTAGGACGAAGCCATACAGACCAGAAGGTAAGAGCTTTAATTCATGGCCTGTATTGAGTTAGCTGCTTTCAACCAGGGCACCAGTTGCGCATTTAGACATACCTAAAAATGAGGTGTCAGCCTGATGAAGCTACAACACAGGACAACTCGCATGCCAAACAGCGGAAGCAGCATACGTTAGACAGAGCTAAGTGATCCCATAACCAATGGATCAGATCTAACCTCTTCAGTCCTGCCACATCCAGTTGTAAATGGTGGTGGGCAATTAAACAACTGACTGGAGGAGGAGGCTCCACAAATATTCCCATCCTCAACGATGGGGAGCCCAGCACATCAGTGCAGAAGACAAGGCTGAAGCACTTGTATCCATCTTCAGCCAGAAGTGCTGAGTGGCTGATCCATCTCGGTCTCCTCCTGAGGTCCCCAGCATCACAGATGCCAGTCTTTAGTCAATCCGATTCACTCCACATAATATCAAGAAACGACTGAAGGCACTGGATACTGCAAAGGTTCTGGGCCCTGACAACATTCCAGCAATAGTACTGAAGACTTGTGCTCCAGAATAAGCTGTGCCCTGAGCCAAGCTGTTCCAGTACAGCTACAACACTGGCATCTACCTGGCTATGTGAAAAATTGCCCTGGTATGTCTTGTGCACAAAAAGCAGAACAAATCCAACCTGACCAATTACCGCCCTATCAGTCTACTCCCGATCATCAGGAAAATGATGGAAAGTATTGTCAACAGTGCTATCAAGCGTCACTTGCTCAGCAATAACCTGCTCACTGATGCTCAGTTTGGGTTCCGCCAGGGCCGCTCAGCTCCTGACCTCATTACAGCCTTGGTCCAAACATGGACAAAAGAGCTGAACTCCAGAGGTGAGGTGTGAGTGACTGCCCTTGACAGTAAGGCAGCATTTGACCGAGTGTGGTATCAAGGAGCCCTAGAAAAACTGGAGTCAATGGGAATCAGGGAAAACACTCTGCTGCTTGGAGTCATATCTAGCACAAAGGAGGATGGTTGTGGTTGTTGGAGGTCAATCATCTTAGTCCCAGGACATCACTGCAGGAGTTCCTCAGGATAGTGTCCTCGGCCCAAACATCTTCAGCTGCTTCATCAATGACCTTCCTTCCATCATAAGGTCAGAAGTGGGGATGTTCCCTGATGATTGCACAATGTTCAACATTCACGACTCCTCAGATACTGAAGCAGCCCGTGTCCAGAAGCGGGAAGACCTGGACAAAATCCAGGCTTGGGCTGATAAGTGGCAAGTAACATTCATGCCACCCAAATGCCAGGCAATGACCATCTCAATCAAGAGAGAATCTAACCATCTCCTTGCTGTTCAATAGCATTACCATCGCTGAATCCCCCACTATCAACATCCTGGGGGGTTACCATTGACCAGAAACGGAACTGGACCAGCCACATAACCTGAGCAGGTCACAGGCTGGGAATTCTGCAGCGAGTAATTTTTTTAAAATCTACTTTGGTAGAAAAAACAGAAAGGCAGGGTATTTCCTAAATGGTGAGAGGCTGGGAATTATTGACGTCCAAAGAGACCTAGATGTCCTTGTTCATGAGTCACTAAAAGCTAACATGCAGGTGCAGCAAGCAATTAGGGAGACAAATGGTATGTTGACCTTCATTGCAAAGGATTTGAGTACAGGAGTAAATATGTATTGTTGCAATTGTATAAAGCCTTGGTAAGACTGCACCTGGAGTATTGTGTACAGTTTTGGTCTCCTTATCTAAGGAAGGATATACTTGCCATAGAGGGAATGCTACGGAGGTTCACCAGAATCCCTGGGATGGCGGGATTGTCTTATGAGGAGAGTTTGCAGAAACTGGCCCTGTATTCTCAAGAGATTTGAAGAATGAGAGATGATCTCATTGAAACTTACAAAATTCTTACAGGGCATGACAGAGTAGGTGTGGATAGGATGGTTCCTCTGGCTAGTGAGTCTAGAACAAGAGGGCTCAGCCCCAGAATAAGGGGCAGGACATTTAAGACTGAGATGAGGAAGAATTACTTTACTCAGAGGGTGGTGAATTTGTGGAATTCTCTACTCCAGAGGGCTGTGGAAGCTCAATCATTGAGCATGTTCAAGACAGAAATTGATAGATTTCTGGATATGAATGATATCAAGGGATATGGGGAAAAATGATAAGCCATGACCTGTTTAATGGCAAAGCAGGCTCGACGGGCCAAATGGCCTTCACCTGCTCCTATTTCCTATGTTCCTACCTTCTGTCTCCCCCAATACTAGTCCACCATCTACAAGGCACAAGTCAGGAGTATAATGGAATACTCTCCACTTGCCAGGATGGGTGCAGCTCCAACAACACTCAAGATGCTCTATACCATCCAGGACAAAGCAGCCCACTTGATTGGCACCCCATCCACCACCTTCAACATACACTCCCTCCACCACCGACGCACAGTGGCAGCACTGCAACAACCTCACCAAGGCTCCTTCGACAGCACCTTCCAAACCCGCAACCTCTACCACCTAGATGGACAAGGGAAGCAGACGCATGGGAGCACCACCACCTGCAAGTTCCCGTCCGAGCCACACACCATCCTGACTTGGAACTATATCGCGTTCCTTTACTGTCGGTGGGTCAAAATCCTGGAACTCCCTAACAGCACTGTGGGTGTGTCTGCACCCCAAGGACTGCAGTGGTTCAAGAAGGCAGCTCACCACCACATTCTCGAGGGTAATTAGGAATGGGCAATAAATGGTGGCCTTACCAGTGACGCCCACATCCCACGAACAAATTTTTAAAAAAAATTACAATTGGCTTCAGAACTTTGAGCTACCAATGGTGAGGGAGAGTGGAGATTTAGTCAGGTTGAAAATGGCTGCTCCAGATTACAAACCAGTAATCCGTCAGTAAATGCACAAGGATGTCAAATGAGAATAGCTTTGGGCTGTGAAGCCTTCCATGGTCAATTAGGATGCTTCCAGTCAGAGCCTAAATTCCATTGAGTCTTCAAGTCACCTGCTATAATTTTGCAAAAGACTGGTGGAATCCTCCCAAAATGACAGAGACTGAGTACAACCTGGTTACTGCCATTTTTATGGGAGGTTCCACCAGTCTCATGTTGGTGTTGCAGTGGGAAACTGAGAAAAATCTCCATGAAACTTCAGGGCCTCACCAACTAGATTTATATGTGAAAAATGGCTGCTTAGGTGAGGCACCAGAGGATTCCTGGTGTTTATAACTTTCAGAAGAGAAAGCAAAAAACTGTAAGAGAACCCTTTCAGATTTCTCCTCCCTTCTTGTAGGGTTCTGCCTAATCAGCTCTGCATCTCTCAGATGGTGCAAGTAATATCAAGGAGAAAAACAGACATTGCTGACAATATACACAACAGGTCCATTAGCTCCCTCTCCCTCCCCTCTCTCTCTGACAGTTGCAGAGAGCGGGACCTCTCCCCAGTGCAGCTTTGTGATTGTTTTTTAAAAAACAGACCATTCACAGCTGTCAGTTTCACCGCTGACAGGTGCTTAGTGTGGGAACAGCGGCTTTCGAACTCCGGACACGTTCGGGGTTTTCCACGAGCTTTTTAAAAACAAATCAGAGCCTGCTGAAAGACCCCAAACCGATCCTGCGTTTGGACGCCGCTGTGATACTGACAGCTGTGAATATTTTTAGTCAGACTTGGCTGGAAAGAAGTCGTCAATGGGAAATTCCTGAAGTTACCAGTCACGGACCTCAAAATTCTTACCACGGACACGTTGCCGACCCCTGGTTCTGCACAGCAAGGTAAATATCACAAGATAAACTGCACTGTGATGCAAACCTCTGTCACACCACTTTTTAAAAGGTGCGCAACTTGTAAGTGTTGATGTTCAAAGAGACTTGAGTATGTTTGTACAGGGAATACAGAAAGTTAACATGTAGGTACAACAAGCAATTAGGAAGACAAATGTCATGTTGACCTTTTTTGCAAGGGGATTGGAGTATAGGCATAAGGAAATATTGCTACAATTGTATAGGGTTTTATTGAGACCACATCTGGAATACTGTGCAGTTTTGGCTCCACATTTAATAAAGGATATACTTTCATTGGAGGCAGGGCAACGACGGTTCACTATATTGGTCCCTGAGATGAGGGTGTTGTCCTATGATGGGAGACTAAGTAAATTGGGCCTAAACTCTGGAGTTTAGAAGAATGAGAGGTGATCTTATTGAAACATAAGATTCTAAAGGGGCTGGATAAGATAGACACTGAGATTATTTTCACTGGTCAGGAAATCTAAAACATTGGGGCACAGTCTCAGGATAAGGGGCCAGTCATTCGGGACTGAGATGAGAAATTACTTCACTCAAAGGGTTGTGAATCTTTGGAATTCTCTACCCAAGAGGGTTGTGGATGCTCCGTCGTTGAATGCATTTAAGGCTGGGATAGACAGATTTTTGGTCTCTCAGGGAATCAAGGGATATGGCGAGTGGGCAGGAAAGTGGAGTTGAATCCTAAGATCATGATCGTTTTGAATGGTGGAGCAGGCTCGATGGGCCATATGGTCTACTTCTGCTCCTATTTCTTGTGTGTTCCTATGTTCTTGTCAGATCTCCACATTTTTGCAGCTCTACTAAAACCTTCTAGAGGAATCTTATGTTGGTTCTATACATTGCACAGCATTTCATGAAAGTTAGCAGAAAAACAAATAAAACAGTTTATCGCAATAACCACATCCTATTGAGTAGACTACATTTCCATACAAATTGGGAAACATTGAAACTTTAGTTTGCACAATTAAGAATCTTGATCCTGAAATGCACTAGCAATTTTAGGTCTTTTTTTAGCATTTATAGTCAACCTAATCCATAAGGGTTATATGTAAAAGAGACCAAGATCTTACAATGATAACAAGAGGAAACCAAACTGAGATATCCAATATGTCACCAGTGTTTTAAGTCAAATTTACCTTTACAATTGTCTTGACATTAGTCCTGATTTGAATCTACAAATCTGATATTAAAATTGTGTGTGTTATATATATATAATATATATACACATACAGCTCAGATGCTGGCATCATACAGACTTTAGAGACTAGGTTGCAGGGCAGGTTGGGAAAGCTGTTAACAAAGCATACTGAACTTTATAAACAGGGGCATAAGAGTACAAAAGAAAGGAAGTTATGATAAATACTGGTTCGGCCTCAACTGGAATATTGTGTCCAGTTCTGTGCACCACACTTTAGGAAGGATGTTAAGGAATTAAGGGTGCAGAAAAGATTCACGAGAATGGTTCCCGGATTGAGAACTTCAGTTATGTGGATAGGTTGAAGAAGATGGGGCTGTTCTGCTTGGCGAAGATTAAGAGGAGATTTGATAGAGGTATTCAAAATCATGAGGGATCAGGATAGAGTAGATGGGGAGGAACTATTCCCATTGGCAGAAGGATCCAGAACCAGAGGACACCGATTTGTGATTGGCAAAAGCAGCATTGACAACATGAGGAAAAGCTTTTTTACACAGCGATTGGTTTGGATCTGGAAAGCACTGCTTGAGAGTGTGGTGGAGGCAAATTCAATCGAGGCCTATGAAACAGAAGTGAATACTTATCTGGAGAAAAAAAAAATTGCAGGCAGCAGGCAAAAGGTGAGGGAGTGAGACTAGGTGAGGTGCTCTTGCAGAGAGCAGGCACAGATGGGTAGACTGAATAGCTTCCTTCTACGCTGTAACAATTCTATGATGCTATAAATACATACATATAAATAAATGATGCTACAGAGAGATTGGTGAGTTGGGAGATTTCAGAAACATGCTTCACACAGCCACAGTCTGCAACTACACTGATGTATGACGAAGCCATTTACAATGGTAAATTTTGACACAAGGTTTGTAAATAGAAAGTGCACACACACACACAAGATTTTTTTCCCTCTGTGGCCATTGTACATCATCAGTGACAAGCAAAACATTTAGAGATTGACTTCCAGATATTTTCAACTGAAGAACTAACTTCTAAGAGATGAATGGAAAATAGAAACAGGAGTAAGCTATTCAGCATGAGCTTGTTCATCATTCAATTAGATGATTTGTAGCTCAATCCATTAACCTGCCTTTGATCCATATCCCCAGATACCTTTACTGAATAAAAATGTAGATCTTGGAATTGGGCAGCTTAATTTAAATGAGTGGGAAGAACAGTGATCAATGAAATTTAATATAGATGTGAGAAAAACTGCATATAGGAAGGAAAAATGAGTGATACACATTTCATGAATGGCTTTGAAAATGATCGAGGGGTCTTACTAGACTCAACACCTCCAAACAATGCAGAACAGAAATCAACAAAGCCAGCAGATAGCTAAGCTACATCGCCAAAACAGAAATAAGAGTCAGAGGAACTGATGATCAAATTGTAGTGTGTAGGACCTCGAGCACTGTGTTGAATTCTGGTCAATGAGAATCAAGGTAAATATTCAAGCACTAGAGGCAATTCAAGAGAAAACCACCAGGCTGAGTCCTGGTGCCAGCCATTTTAAAAAAATTGTTTTATCGAATGTGGGCATCGCTGGCTAGGCCAGCATTTGTTGCCCATCCCTAATTGCCTTTGAGAAGGCGGTGGCGAGCTGCCTTCTTGAACTGCTGCAGTCCATGTGGTGCAGGTATACCCACAGTGCTGTTAGGGAGGGAACTCCAGGATTTTGATCCAGTGACAGTGAAGGAGTGGCAATATAGTTCCAAGTCAGGATGGTGTGGCTTGGAAGGGAATGTGCAGGTCGTGATGTTCCCACGTGTCTGCTGCCCTTGTCCTTCTAGGTGGAAGAGATCACTGGTTTGGAAGGTGCTGTTGGAAGATGCGTAGTGAGTCAGTACAGTACATCTTGCAGATGGTGCACACTGCTGGCACTGGTGGTGGAGGGAGTGGACGTTTAAGGTGGATAGGGTGCTGATCAAGTGGGCTGCTTTGTTCTGGATAGTTTTGAGCTTCGAGTGTTTTTGGAGCTGCACTCACCCAGGCAAGTGGAGAGTATTCCATCACACTCCTGCCTTGTGCTTTGTAGATAAGACAGGCTTTGGGAAGGCAAGAGATGAGTTACTTGCCACAGAATTCCCAACCTCTGACCTGCTCTTGTAGCCACAGCATTTATGTGGTTGCTCCAGTTCAGTTTCTGGTCAATGGTAACTCCCAGGCTGTTGATAGTTATAAGGAAAGACTGGAGAAACCTGGGACTTTTTTCTCCTGGAAAGGGATGTCTGAGTGGTAGTTAAGACAGTTAAGAAAATGGAAAGAATAAACCCAGAATGCTGCTTTGAATTAAACTGCAATGGTAGGACAAGAGGACAAAGGTTCAAATTAATAAAATATATATTTAGAACTAGTATCAAAGTTCTTACTACAAAGAATGATCAATAATTAGAATAGTTTCCAGACAGTAGAGGAAGAAAAAATACTTGAATTATTTAAGAAAATTACACACAACAATGGGGTTCCTACAGTGCAGAATCTTTCTGGATGGCTGCATTAAGATTGGCTGAATAGCCATACTTGTGATGACAAAGCACGTGACAGATAGTTGGTAGAAGAAAAATAACTGAAATCAAATAACAGCATGCCTTTGCTATTGAGTAAAAAGCATGTCTCAAAGTAACATGCATTCTAGTGATTTAGTACAGAGCTTAAAAGAAAATTAAGAAATGTATTAGCTCCTGGTTTACTTTGTTTCATGGTTGTACATGTGTTGACTGCATAACAATCTGCAGGAATATATATCAGCTTTTGCAATATTTACATTGTGTTTTTTCCCCTTGTCCTGAAGATGTTGACTAACTGAAGTATAGTTTCATGGCTACCAAGCTCTCTCTAGTACTTTGCCAGTATGCATGTGCAAGTCTAGACTCTAAGGATCCGGAGGGTTCTTTACTTCAAGAAGCAGTACAGCGGAACCAATCCTGCCCTTACTTGACGTCTGTACACATGCCCTTCCAGCAGAATCACCAGATAGCAATCACTTGTAAGAACCCTTGCCCCTCCCCCCCACCTCCAACATCTAGATGCACCGATGTCAATTGTAGAACTTGTACTGGCACCCTGCCTGAGATCAGTTAACTAAGCACAACTGGGGAAAATCAAACCTTAGCCAGTTGATCAATCAGGGGATTTAGAAAATTTACAGCTCAAACTCTCACTCCCTGCATTTTTAACTCTAGGTCCCTTGCTTTAAAAATGTAATTTTATATTAGTTCAAAATGGTTTCAAGTAACAATAATGAAGTACCAGCATAACTCCAAGTGGGATCCCGATCTGATTCTAGAATACCAGTTGTGCAAGAACTCCTACAGAAGCCCATATCATCTGGTTTTGGCTTGGTGCCAAATGGAGTATAACTCCAACCAAATAGTGTCTGCTAGGGCATTCATCAATGTTTTTTCATCATTGGTTAAGACTCCAGGAACAACTTCACAGCATAGCTGGCATTCGAATATCAGCATGATTAAGAGTCAGATGGTTGTGCATTCAAGCCTCAATACAGAACCTTAATGTAAATTTCAGCCTGACTTCAATATGGAGGGTGTGCTGCACTGTCAGCAGTGCCCTCCCTCAGAGGGCCTGACATCTTCTCCAGTAGTGCATGTTAAAATTCTCATAGCACTGTCTGAAGGTTGTATTATGTAGGCAAATGTAGCAGCCAATGTGTTGTATGTAAAATGATTTTGAATGGTTGAGACATATAAAGTGTTATAGATATTCAATGATTCCTGGTTTTAAAAACAAATCTAGTAATAACACTCCAAGCCCTGGCCTACACATCAACATTTACATATAACATACACATATATTCATTCAATAATGTGGCAGATATTTCAAATTTACTTTCTTAAGAATTGTAATTACTTGCACAGAACACCAGCTACAGATATCAAAAGTAACAAATCAAACTTAGTCATACCTTTGATTAAATAGTTTAACTGCAAAGTAGGAGACAATTTTTGAATATAATAAACAAGGGAAGACAGTTTGCACTTGCATATATATTTCACATTTTATAAAATATTCATTTTCCAATTTTGTGTGCTTTATCATGATGAAAAATAACATTCAGATGACATGCCAAACATATAACTAAAGAAAAACCTGAAACACCTTTTTTTAAACATTTCTTTGTATAAATAAATATATGTTCTTTTAGTATAAATTTAACACATATAAAGGCAAACATTGAGGTCCAAGTGAAAATTAGATCAATTTTGCACTGGGAACTTACATACAGGAATTAACAATCTTGCAAATACTGTTCAGTTGTAAGGAAGGTAATTCTTTCCAAAATAATGAATCAACACATATGACATAAAATTCTTAAAATCCCATACTGGCCCTTTTCTTTTTTGACTGAGATGCTCCAAGCTGACTCTGAGAGGATGGTCGCCTGGACATTTCACAAGTAGATGCCACTTGTGAAGGTTCAGCAAAAGACATCTGTGTGGAAGAAGCTAATGGTAATGGCCAGGTTATTCCGTCATCCTCTTGAGAAGCTTGGGGTGGATAATCTTCCAGTGCAGCCAAGTAATTCTGAAGGATTCTTTTTCGTTCCTTGGGAATATTGATTACTCGCATTTCTTGTGAAAAGATTTGTGTTGGTGTCTGGCTTTGTTTTGCTAGAGACACATTGGAATGGGCTTCCCTTTCTTGTCCAGGCTCTTCAGTAACTGTCCCAATTGATTGATCTCCTTCAGTTGATTTATTGGATACAACATTACTTTCTGTACCAGACAAATAATCACTGTGTTCTGAATCCACCACAGAGGATCTACTCCAACCTGAAAAATCACTGAAGTCAGACAAACCAGACACTGAGGATGTGAAGCTGCCCGAAAGCTCGCTTCGTTCTCTTGCTCGGGCTAACTTCTGACGTCGTCTTTTTGCGCGCAAAGCTTGGATTTTCTTGTCTCGGTTCATGCCTAGCTTCTCTTCCCACCACTCACTCCACTTCCCCTCCCATGCTGCTGTAAGTCTTTCACTTAGCTCATCTCTCCACATTGAGGAATCCACAGGATCTGGAACACTAACAGGATCCAGTATTGGAAAAGTACTGTGACAAAGCACTTCCTTCTTCTCCATAATTGTATTCATTTTATCCCACACTTCTCTGTATGTATCATTTGATTCTTTGCCCTTCTTAAACCTTTTACAGGAAAATAGACGCTTTGTACTGAAGACAGTACGTTTGTGGAGCATTTCAGAGCCACTTTGAAACTTACGTTTTTTTAAAAATGAGTTCATCCACCTTCGACACGTGGCAAGAGCAGCACAACTGGGTGTTGAAGGTTTATTAATACCTTGCTTGATCGATGACTGGAATCTTTGTTCATCTACTCCGTTTAGTGAACAGTTTTCTTCCTGTCTTTCACATTCTCCTTGTGCCAAATCTTCTGCTCCTCCATCCAGAGGTTCTATATAGTGATTTATTGATTGTACCTCTTTGCTCAAAATGGAGTTATTTGGTTCATGATCATTTCCAACCCTAGCTCTTGACTTGTTTTTTCTATTGGCAGATGAGTTCTTATGAATTAACATCTGGTAAAATAGGTCTCCCACTGCAGAGAGCTGAAACACAGACAGGGACTTTTTGCCACGACAATGGTAAAGTGTTGCAAGTCCTGTAGAATAAAAACAAGGTGTTTTTCCTCCTTTCGAATTCACTCTGAAGAACATACACTAAATTATAAATTTAAATTAGACCTATCCCACAATCTCAAATTGCATAAATACCCATGTATTAGGGATGTTGGATTGCAAAACTGTTTATTCGGCTAGGTACCTCCCTGGTGACACAGCAACTACTTGGTTTTCCATGACACAGCCAGTGGTACATGAAAGTGTAACATAGCTTTTCACCATCCCAATACAAGTATTATAAAGAAAAAATCTCTCAGAATTGCATAAACATATTTTTCATCTTGATACTTATTTTAAAATTATATGAATCTGTAATTGCAAACTGGTAAATACATCTTATGTTTGTAGCAGCTGTGCCAGTTATTGGACTGTTTCAGTAATATCTTTAAAAAAAAATCTCACCTGCCCCCGCAGAGTGGAGTCTCTCACCAACCTCTTCATAATGCTGGGGTAACCTGACTGGTAGGTGCTGCATCATATCATAAATACTGGAGAGTTTTTGTGGTGGACCAAATGACTGGCAAGGAAGCTGCATTCCCCCTAACAAATGTTATAAAGGTTTTGGTGAAATTCAGCAGTTCTTAGATAAAATCACATTCCTGCTTTGCCACATAATTGGCCCAGAATTTGGAGGGTTTTTGATGGTGAACTGTCAATGATGTGTAACTGGGTTTTTAACAGTGATCCTGAGTAATAATTACTTAACCAACCTGGCCCTGCAAAAATAATTTTATTTTTGTAGAATGTTGTTAAATGTCTCCATTAATGACTAGATTTTTTTAAACTAGAGTTTTTAAATAATTTAAAAAACTTTTTAAAAGTTTGTTCATGATATTTCAGCTTCCACTTTAACCCCATGTCCAAATTTTATTTCACCCTCTGTAAAAAAATTTTAAATGTGAGATGATTATTTGTGCTTTTCATTTCCTGGTTGGCTTTGAGAATTATTTAATGTGATTGGCTGCTTGGACAGCTTGAAGTTATCACTGCAGCTCGAGGCTAGGAATGCACATTAAACTGCGCTACAATGAACTGTACATCAAGAAAGTTAAAGTTCTTGCCACAGAGATCGCTAAATCTCTCAGCATAGCTTTCTGAGAGGACAGTAGCAAGTGCCCTTGCTTCACTGCTGACTACAAAATCCAGGCCAATGAGCCAAAGCACCTCTAGCTATGGCTTCTCTTCACATCTCTTCATTGTCATCTTCGGGGTTCCCCCAAGACCCATTTTTGGTCCCCTGCTCTTCGTCATCTACAACCAATCCCTTGGCAACATTGGGTCAGTTTCTACATATATGCTGATGACACTTTAGTCATAGTCATAGAGTCGTACAGCATAGAAACAGGCCCTTCGGCCCATCGCATTCATGCCGCCCATAATACCAATCTATACTAATCCCACCTGCCTGCATTAATTCCATATCCCTCTATGCCTTGCTCATTCAAGTCTACCTTTTTACCACCTCGCAATCCCTCTACTTCCCTTGTGCTTTTGTTTAAATCAGTTTAAAATGCAGAATTTCCTCAAAGTTTAACACTTTTATATACTGTACTTAAAATATTTCTCCAAAACCTGGATAGATCTGCCACACAATATACACTGTTACATATGAACATACAAATTAGGAGCAGGAGGAGGCCATTTGGCCCCTTCGAGCCTGCTCCTCCATTGAAGATCATGGCTGATCTGATTGTGGCCTCGACTCCACTTTCCCACCTACCCCCGCTACCTTCGCCTCTCGTTAGTCAAGAATTTATCTACCTCTGCCTTAAAAATATTCAATGACCCTGCCTCCACCATTCTCTGGGGAAGAGAAACAATCTCTCAGCTTCTACCCTTCAAGCTCTTTCAGAACCTTGTATGTCTCAATTAGATCACCTCTCAATCTTATAAACTCCAGAAAATATAGACCTAATTTATTCAGTCTCTCATCATAGGACAACCCCCTCATTCCAGGGACCAACTCAGTAAATCTTCACTGCACTGCCTTCAGTGCAGGTATATCCTTTCTTAAATGTGGAGACCAAAACTGCACACAGTATTCCAGGTGCCGTCTCACACCAAAGCCTTGTACAATTTTATTAAGACCTCTTTATTCCTGTACTCCAATCCCCTTGTATTAAAGGCCAACATTCCATTTGCCTTCCTAATAGCCTGCTGTACCCTACTGTGAGGGGGCCTGCAAACTACTCCCACCAGCGTTTTCTGACTCCTTCTGACACCAGTTCTGAAGAAGGGTCACTGACCTGAAACGTTAACTCTGCTTCTCTCTCCACAGATGCTGCCAGACCTGCTGAGTATTTCCAGCATTTCTTGTTTTTAGCTCAGATTTCCAGCACCTGCAGTATTTTACTTATATTTTCTGACGCCTGCTATTCCTAATTTCCATCCAAACTGATTCTACTTAATGATTTTCTGAGGCCAGATCCCTTCTTAAGGTCCTTATGTCATCCTTTACTATCAGGGCTACCTCTCCTCCTTTGCCATTCTGTCCGTCTCTCTGAAATATTATGTACCCTGGAATATTAATTTCCTAATCTTGATCTCCTTGTAACTATGTTTCGGTAATGGCAATTATCATTTACCTCTCTTTGTGTCACTGGGGACGGATGTTCTTGCGATAGAGGGAGTGCAGTGAAGGTTTACCAAACTGATTTCTGGGATGGCGGGACTGACGTATGAGGAGAGATTGAGTCGGTTAGGATTATATTCGCTGGAGTTCAAGAGTGAGGGGGGATCTCACAGAAACCTATAAAATTTTAACAGGACTTTACAGGATAGATGCAGGAAGGATGTTCCTGATGGTGGGGGAGTCCAGAACCAGGGGTCATCGTCTAAGGATACGGGGTAAACCTTTCAGAACTGAGTGGAGGAGAAATTACTTCACCCAGAGAGTGGTGAGCCTGTGGAATTCACTACCACAGAAAGCAGTTGAGGCCAAAACATTGTATGTTTTCAAGAAGGAGTTATATATAGCTCTTGGGGCAAAAGGGATTCAAGGATATGGGGAGAAAGTGGGAACAGGTTACTGAGTTGGATGATCAGCCATGATCATAATGAATAGTGCAGCAGGCTTGAAGGGCCTACTCCTGCTCCTATTTTCTATGTTTTTATAGTTCACTTCCTAATCACTTGCTGTATCTGCATACCAACTTTGTGATTCATGTACCAGGACACCCAGATCCCTCTGTACCTCAGTTCTGCAATCTCTCTCCATTTAAATAATATGCTGCTTTACTATTCTTCCTGCCAAAGTGGATAAGTTCACATTTTCCCACATTATACTCCATTTGCCAAATTTTTACCCACTCACTAAACCTATCTATATCCCTTTGCAGAATCCTTATGTCCTCTTCACAGCTTACTTCCTACCTATCTTTGTGTCATCAGCAAATTTAGCAACCATACATTCAGTCCCTTCATCCAAGTCATTGATATAAATTGTAAATAGTTGAGGTCCAGCACTGATCCCTGTGGCACTCCACTCATCGCATCTTGCCAACCCAAAAATGACCCATTTATGCCTACTCTCTGTTTCCTGTTAGCTAACCAATTCTCTATCCATGCTCATGTTACTCCAATGCCATGAACTCTTATTTTGCTTAGTAACCTTTGATGTGGCCCCTTGTCAAATGCCTTCTGGTAATCCAAGTATTGCACATCCACAGGTTCCACTTTATCCACATTGTTTGTTACTTCCTCAAAGAACTCAAATAAGTTAGTCAAACATGATTTCCCCTTCATAAAACTCTGTTGACTCTGCCTGATTACATTGAGATTTTCTAAGTGCCCCACTATAATCTCCTTAATAATAGATTGTTATTGTGCAGAAAGTTGTTTGGAGTTGCCACAAGTTATCCAGAATTCTGGGGGCTCTGTTTATTTCCTCACTCCAAAACCAACCACCCTGCATCCTCCATACTCCCCAAAATATGCTATATTTCTCCTGATTCATTATCACCCTCAGTATTATGGAGTAGCCAAACACACAATCTCACTAACTTCTATCATTAGTTGGAAGTTACCAGTCACCTGAATATTGCAGAAGCAACACTTCCTGAGTACGTTGAGTCCCCAGGACAATTTTGTTTGTTCTGTTCCTTGCTGCCCCACATGCAACTTGTGCAAACATTGGTGGTGACTCCAGCATGTGGACCCACTTTAGAACAGGCACAGTAGGGAATCGCTCATCTACAATGTAGGCAGAATACTATATTTGAAAAATAAAATATTCATTTAGTAATCAAGCACCAATCATTATTGCATATTAATTTCAAATCTTTCAAAGATTTCACAATTTGGTACAAGATTTTAAAACTAGAGCATTGCGTAAAGTTTTGGTCTCCTTATATAAGGAAGGATATGGTTGCACTGGAGGCAGTTCAGAGAAGGCTCACTCGGCTGATTCCTGGGATGAAGGGATTGCCTTATGAGGAAAGGTTGAGCAGGTTGGGCCTATACTCATTGGAGATTAGAAGAAACATACAAGACTCTGAGGGGGCTTGACAGGGTAGATGCGGAATGCATGTTTCCCCTCGTGGACGAATCTAGAACTGAGGGCTCTGTTTCCAAATAAGGGGTCTTGCATTTTAGATAGAGATGAGGAGAAATATTTTCTCTCAAAGGATCATTAATTTTTGGAATTTTCTACCCCAGAGAGCAGTGGAGGTTGGGTCATTGAATATATTCAAGGCTGATCTAGACAGAATTTTGACCTACAAGAGAGTCAAGGGTTATGGGGTACAGGCAGGAAAATAGCGTTGAGGCCACAATCAGATCAGCCATGATTTTATTGAATGGTGAAGCAGGCTTGAGGAGTCAAATGGCCTACTCCTATTTCTTATTTTATGTTCAGATCATGACTTCATAAAGGCAGGCCACAGACCCAAAAAGACCACAAAGAAATCTTTTTTGGATTGTATGCACTCATTTTCTTCTCTCCAGTCAAGCCACTGACCCATCTTGGAGCAAAGTCTACTGGTATCAGCCACCCTCTAATACATTGACTAGGTGACTATTTTCATGGGTAAACCTCAATAAAAATGTTAGTAGACACCTGTGGAGTGTGACAGATTAACCTTAAATTGTTCCCACCTGGATTATAGGATAGAGAATTCCAGCTCATTTTTACTCTTTCCTAGTCTTTGGATACAGAAACCAATTAAACTGTCTGCACCAGTTACCTCACAGTTGAGGGAACCAAATAAGGTACCTGCCTGCTTTGTATCATGCCATATGGGTGTACTACCAATGTGCTATCATGAAGAGCTATATAAAATTAGAACTAGGCATTTAAGCAAAAGAAAACTGGTTCAAATTCAGAAGTGAACTGCAGTTGAATTACAGTGTACACTTAGAACCGATAGCTGGACTTGAACCTGCGATTCTGAAAAAATAAATTTTGTTCATTTTCTCCTTCCCCAACTTGAAGAACTTTCTGCAACATCCCTTAGCTCCAAAGTACAAAGTACAGATAGCAAAAGGAGGAAAAGTATGTGTGCGCACACACACACACAAAGTGTGAGAAAAAGGGTTTCAAAGAAGCTAATTGGAAAGAAGAAAAGAAAATTCATATAGTCTCTTAGGACAGCCTCAGGATATGTGAAAGTGCTTCAAAACTAATGAGTTAATTTTAATATGTAGTTACTCTTTTGTCGACAGACTCAGCCAATTTGCATACCAAAAAGCTCACTATCAAATGAGATAAATAGCCAGTCAGTCTGCTTTTTTAAGTGGGGAGGGAGGAATGTTGGTCAGGATACCAGAACTCATTCTTCCTCTTAATATCAGTTGAACTGGCACACAGGAGTTTGGTTTAAAGTCTCATCCACACAACCGTAACTCAGACAACGTAGCACTGCCTCAGTAATGAATGGAAGATGATGGACCCATGTCCTGGTGAACTCATTTGTTCACTCATTTCATTTTTATTAAATGGACTACCAAGTAAGCAAACCAAATCACGTAATTAGAAACACAAAGGATTAAAGGGCACGAACCTGGGTGGTAATAAGATGATGGTATGGATTTACATCTCGTAGATGTTTGGGAAGAATCACACGTTCCCCTTTTTGGCAGTCAGCAGCTGCTCCTATCTTAAACAAGGTTAGGTTACAGGTCTCACCAGCCTAAAAGTGCGTATTTTAAAAAGTTTAGAATCAGAAAATTGTATTCAGACTGTGTGCATTATCCAGCACTGAGGTATTAGCACACAGATAGTAATAAAATATTGTGATTACAAAAAAAAGATGGTGCAGAGTGGACATATCTCAGCATTTAAAAAGCATTTCCACAGAAAAGATTTAGAAAAAAAACATTTTTAATAGTGTTTTTAAAGCAGTGTACTCTCAAGTTTAAAAAAGGCACCTAGTGTAGAACATTTGTTACACTGTATTACACAAAATCAAATAAACTGCTTGAATTAAGTGACAGTAGGAAGGAACTTAAGCAAGGAGTTAGGAGGGCTAAAAGGGGTCATGAAAAGTCATTGGCAAACAGGATTAAGGAAAATCCCATGGCTTTTTATACATATATAAAGAGCAAGTGGGTAACCAGGGAAAGGGTTGGCCCACTCAAGGACAGAGATGGGAATCTATGCGTGGAGCCAGAGGAAATGGGCGAGGTGCTAAATGAGTACTTTGCATCCGTATTCACCAAGGAGAAGGACTTGGTGGATGATGAGTCTAGGGAAGGGAGTGTAGATATTCTGGGTCATCTCATTATCAAAAAGGAGGAGGTGTTGGGTGTCTTGCAAAGCATTAAGGTAGATAAGTCCCCAGGGCCTGATGGGATCTACCCTAGAATACTGAGGGAGGCAAGGGAAGAAATTGCTGGGGCCTTGACAGAAATCTTTGCATCCTCATTGGCTACAGGTGAGGTCCCAGAGGACTGGAGAATAGCCAATGTTGTTCCTTTGTTTAAGAAGGGTGGTAAGGATAATCCAGGAAATTATAGGCTGGTGAGCCTTACGTCAGTGGTAGGGAAACTATTAGAGAGGATTCTTCGGGACAGGATTTACTCCCATTTGGAAATAAACAAACTTATTAGCGAGAGACAGCATGGTTTTGTGAAGGAGAGGTCGTGTCTTACTAATTTGATTGAGTTTTATGAGGAAGTGACGAAGATGAGTGATGAGGGAAGGGCGGTGGATGTTGTCTATATGGACTTTAGTAAAGCCTATGACAAGGTCCTGCATGGCAGACGGGTGCAAAAGGTGAAGTCACATGAGATCAGAGGTGAGCTGGCAAGATGGATACAGAACTGGCTCAGTCACAGAAGACAGAGGGTAACAGTGGATGGGTATTTTTCTGAATGGAGGGATGTGACTAGTGGTGTTCCGCAGGGATCAGTGCTGGGACCTTTGCTGTTTGTAGTATATATAAATGATTTGGAGGAAAATGTAGCTGGTCTGATTAGTAAGTTTGCGGACGACACAAAGGTTGGTGGAGTTGCGGATAATGATGAGGATTGTCAGAGGATACAGCAGGATATAGATCGGTTGGAGACTTGGGCGGAGAAATGGCAGATGGAGTTTAATCCGGACAAATGTGAGGTAATGCATTTTGGAAGGTCTAATGCAGGTGGGAGGTATACAGTAAATGGCAAAACCCTTAGGAGTATTGACAGGCAGAGAGGTCTGGGCGTACAGGTCCACAGGTCACTGAAAGTGGCAACGCAGGTGGATAAGGTAGTCAAGAAGGCATACGGCATGCTTGCCTTCATCGGTCGGGGCATAGAGTATAAAAATTGGCAAGTCATGTTGCAGCTGTACAGAACCTTAGTTAGGCCACACTTAGAATATTGCGTGCAATTCTGGTCGCCACACTACCAGAAGGACGTGGAGGCTTTGGAGAGAGTACAGGGGTACAGAGGAGGTTTACCAGGATGTTGCCTGGTCTGGAGGGCATTAGCTATGAGGAGAGGTTGGATAAACTCGGATTGTTTTCACTGGAACGACGGAGGTGGAGGGGCGACATGATAGAGGTTTACAAAGTTATGAGCGGCATGGACAGAGTGGATAGTCAGAAGATTTTTCCCAGGGTGGAAGCATCAGTTACTAGGGGACATAGGTTTAAGGTGCGAGGGGCAAAGTTTAGAGGGGATGTGCAAGGCAAGTTTTTTTTACACAGAGGGTGGTGAGTGCCTGGAACTTGCTGCCAGGGGAGGTGGTGGAAGCACATACGATAGCGACGTTTAAGAGACATCTTGACAAATATATGAATAGGGAGGGAATAGAAGGATATGGGCCCTGGAAGTGCAGAAGGTGTTAGTTTAGGCAGGCATCAAGATCGGCGCAGGCTTGGAGGGCCGAATGGCCTGTTCCTGTGCTGTACTGTTCTTTGTTCTTTTTGTTCTTTGAAACAGATCATAGCCCTTGCTCTGTATGTTCACTCACTATGAAATGAAAGAGTTTAATGATTTGTATCTGGTCTCATCTCACCAAGTCCAATGAAGACAGCGAAGAAGCACATGTGTGAAAGGTACGAATATCGTGTTATTGTGTGAGTAAGTATAAAGCAAAGGTGAATCAACTCCCGCAAAGTAAGACACTCAGACCATACACAGGAGTGACTAATGCCACTGAACCCAAGGAAGCATCTAAGGCAAACCAAAGGGGCTGAATTTTATGGCTGATGATGAAGTCCCACTACTGGGGCTGAAAGCGGGAGCGGACCCACTTCAGCCAGTGGCGGGACCCGGGTGGCATATTGCTGATGCCAGCTTAATTGGCCACCGCTGGGGCTGCTGCCCAGCAGCCAAAAGCCTAATCAGAGAGACGGCAGCTCAGCAGCACTACTGCTAGCCACCACTGAGGCTGCAACAAAGAGAAGGTGCCTCAATGGCGGGGCACCCTCGAAGAGAGGCAAGTGTGGTCGGGGCCAGACAGGTAGATCCCAGCAATTGGGGTGGGGACCCTCCATGGACCATGGTGTGCCCATAAAGGAGGACTCCCCTTTCACCCCTGACCAAAGCCTATTGGGAGGCTGCCAAGTTTCACCAGGCAGTCTCCAAACGACCGTGGGCCCTCACAATGCGGGAAAAATGCTCACTGAGGCAGGAAGTGGGCCTTAATTGGCCACTTAAGTGGCTCAGTTGGCCAGTGGGTAGGCGAGGAGCCAGCTTTTCTGCTGCTGGCAGTATGGTATGGCGGCAGTTAAGACGTCAGGCTCCCCTCCCGATGCCATCATCTGCCATTTTGCCAGCTGTCACTTATCCCAGCCCGTCACCAACGGGTCACGAAAATTGAGCCCAAATTCCCAACAACTACACAAAAGATTTATCATTTTTTCTAAATAGAATATTTTAGTTGACGCAACCAGTTGCCAGCGTCTACTGTTATATTGACATGACTATTTTCAATGACTGAGGTTCTAGTTAAAGTTTTAATTATTTCTGCACAGAACTGTCCATATAGTCCAGGATCACCACAAAGGCATTTGTTGCATGGGCATTAAAAAATTCCATTATATAACATATGCGAACACCTGTAAATATACTCCTCACCATTTTTAATGGGGGTGGGGCAAGATGGGGAAACAAACAATAATCATAATTTCCTAAAGATTATAGAATATTCCTAAACCCAAGTTCCACGAGTTCTAAAACTGTTTAAAAAAAAGTATTGGTATTTCTTACTCTCACATCAGTTAAATCAAGCCCAGTTCTGTCAGCATACATATAGACCCGTGGGTGAGCTGTGAAATCGCACCATCTCCAAGGCAACTGGGCATTGAAGTAGAGGTTGTCAGTCTCTTTTCTAATTTTCTGAAGGCTAAGATAGCATTTTAACAAAAGAAAGAAAATAAAAATTAATGATAAAAGAACCCTTAGAATGACGCAAATAAAAAAATACTTATCTACCAAACAAGAAATCTTAAAACAAGTACCATTTAGCAGCATCTCCACAGCCACAACAATATCAAACTTTACAAGACATTAAAGGTTCCACAGACTCAGGTTCAAGCCCCCGTAACCTCATCTTAAACAGTGGGGAACATACCTCTGCTTGATCGCTCAGGCTGGGCCATCACATTGACTCAAAGGGAAGGGAAGGAAATAGCTTGGTGCCCCCGACCACAGCACTTTTTAAAGGCTACACCACAAGAGTAGGTGCCAACAACACATGGAAGGTGGGCAATATTATTGAGCTCTCCCTCAAGATCAGGTCAAATTAAATATTTCTACAGGTTCGACAGATAGCAGCTCATGTAATGTTTTTTAAAAAACAAAAATGTACTCTTGGCTGACACACTACCACTTACAGAGGCTATTTTGTTTCAATATTAGATTAAATCAAGACTCCACAGAGTTGACTGTTTACTTAGCATCTTGTTTGCAACAACTAATAACTGTCAGACTGGGAAGGTGCCTATGCGGAGTATTATTTCATTCCAAGTTATAATCCCCAAAAAGACTCTCCTATACTACATTGTTGAAGTTCATAGAGTAATTTGTGGCATAGGAGGCGGCCATTCGGCCCATTGAGTCGATGTCAGCTCCCCGGCTCGATCCCTATAGCCCTGCAAGTTTATTTCCTTCAAGTGCCCATCCAATTTCATTTTGAAATCATTGACCGTTGCTGCTTCTACCACCCTCGTAGGCAGCGAGTTCCAGTTCATTAATGCTCGCTGCATAAAAAAAAATTCTTCCTCACATTTCCCCTGCATCTCTTGCCCAAAACTTCAATGTGTCTCCTAGTCCTTGAACCATCAGTTAATGGGAACAGTTTAACCAGAATGCTTTGCATGATGGACTTTTTTTGCATCCCACAATAGACTGATAAAATATACTACTGCATGAAATAATATCCTTCTCAAATTCCACTCATTAAAAAAAGCAGATGTTGACCATTTTTACAGAGTATGTGTTGGGTAGGATAAAAAAAGCGTTCAATGTAAAAACCACGCGTGGCGATTTTGTTTTATAAGCAAATATTGTTAGATTCAGATAATTGCTCTCCAAGGATGCACAAATGATCTTTGGCAAATGAAGAAAGGTGCTTAAAAATTTGTGTTGGCAGATTATAACCCAGCTACACAACTAAATCACGCTTTTCAATAACCACTTTGTACAGCCTAGCCGTACCCAACATTACCCTTCACTCCTACCCATTACAATCATTTTAAATTTGACCAAGATGTAAAACCCTACTAACTCTTTGTTCTTCACTGCCAAAATGTTTTTGGCTAGTAAAGCTTTAACCTGATATATCATCACTAGATGGTTAAGTATGAAAGCATACTGTAACTGCAACTCAATAAAAGTTTGGTTTTGCCTAGCATTTCTTAATCAAGCATATTATTTATAGAAATTTCATCTTACGCCATGCAGGAATTTTGAGAGTACAGTTGCAATTTACCCTTTGTCCAGAATCCAGAGATAGGCAGTTCCACACTCACTGGCAATCACCAGCTCTCCAGGAACATGAGGGCTGAAGTAAGGAAAGACAGGTTTATAGCTAAACTATTTCAGTGCATTTTTAAAAAACCTTGTATTACTTAAAACCAGTTCTTTCTTTTAGTCACACAACACCCACAAGTATCTAGAGTCAGAGTCATTACGGCACAGGGGGCCGTCATTCGGCCCATCAAGTCCATGCAGGCTCTCCATAGAGCAATCCAATCGGTCCCATTACACCACTCTATCCCCGTAGCCCTGCAAGTTTATTTCCCTCAAGTGCCCATTCAATTTCCTTTTGAAATCTTTGATCATCTCTGCTTTCACCACCCTTGTAGAAAGTGAGTTCCAGGCCATTACCACTCACTGCGTAAAAAAGTTCATCTGCGCATCCCCCCGCATCTCTTGCCCAAGCCTTTAAATTTGTGTCCCCTAGTCCTTGTACCATCAACTAATAGCTTATTCTTTGTCTACCTTATCTAAACCGGTCATAACCTTGTACACCTCCATCAGATCGCCCCGCAACCTTCTTTGCTCCAAGGAGAACAACACAAGCTTTTCCAACCTACCCTTGGAGCTAAAATCCCTCACCCCTGGAACCAATCCAGTAAATCTCCTCTGCACCCTCTCAAGGACCCTCACATCCTTCCTAAAAAGTGTGACCACCAGAACTGGACACAATACTCTAGTTGGGGCCTAACTGGAGCTTTATAAAGCTTCAGCATAACTTCCCTGCTTTTCTACTCAATACCTCTATTTATGAAGCCCATGATCCCACATTCGTCGCTAACTCCTCTCTCAATATGTCCTGCCACCTTCAAAGATCTATGTGCATGAATCCCCAGAAACTTCTGTCCCTATTCACTCTTTAGAACTGTGCCATTACGTCTATATTGCCTCTCCCTATCCCTTCTGCCAAAATGCATAACCTGACACTTCCCTGTATTAAATTCCATCTGTCATTAGTCTGTCCATTCTGCTAGCCTATCTATGTCCTGTTGCAGTTGATTGGTTTCATCTTCACTGTTTGCCACACCTCCATGTTTGGTATCATTGGCAAATTTTAAAATTTTACACTGTGTTCCAATCAAGACAAATGTAAAATATATATATATCTCAAAAAAGTCGTCCTAGCACTGACCTTTGGAGAATACCACTGTCTACCATCCTCCAGTCCAAAAGCAGTGGTCCTAGCACTGACCCTTGGGAAAAACCCTGCCTACCATCTTCCAGTCCAAAAAAAACAATCATTTACCTGTCCTTAAGCCTATTTTTTATCCAAGCTGACACTGACCCTCCTATTCTATGAGCCTCAATTTTGTTAACCACCATTTTATGTGGTACTGTGCCAAACACTTCCTTAAAATCCATTGAGACAAAATTCTCTGTATTCCCTTCATCAACCCTCTCTGTTACTTCATCAAAAAATTTAACTAGATTAGCCAAACATGATCTGCCTTTTACAAATCCATGCTGGCTATCCTTAATTAACTGAAAACTCTCCAAGTGCCTGTTAATTATTTTCCCTGATTATTGTTTCTGAAACCCTATCCACCACTGATGTTAAACTGACTAGCCTGTGGTTACTAGGAATGGCTGCACAGCCTTTCTTGAATAAGGGTGCCACGTTTTCCACTTTCCAATATTCTGGCACCTCCCCAGTATCCAGGGAAGATTGGTAGATTATGGCAAGCCCTTCCCCTATCTCCACCCTCATTTCCTGTAGTAACCTGGGATGTAAGCCATCTGGACCAGGCAACTTAACCACTCTAAGCATAGCCAGCCTTTCCAGTCCATCCTGCCTATCAATTTTCACCCCATCCATTACCTCTACTGTCTCTGCTTCTACCAATATTTTGTCAGCATCCTCTTCCTTAGTAAACACCGATGCAAAGTACCTATTAAATATTCTAGCCTTGCCCTACGCCTCAAGCATATATCACCCTCTTTGTCCCCAGTAGGCCCCACCCTGCCTCTTACTACCTGCTTACTATTTACATGCCGGTAGATGATTTTGGGATGCCCTTTTATGTTAATTGCCATTCTATTCTCGTATTCTCTCTTTGCCAGTCTTATTTTCCTCTTCATGTCCCCTCTCAAATTATTGTATTTGGCCTGGTTCTCACTTGAAGAATTCACCTGACATGCATCAGACACATTTTTTGTTTCATCATATTTTCTATCTTGCTCATCATCCAAGCAACTCTGGCTTCGGTTCCCTTACCTTTCACTCTTGTTGGAATATACCTACCCTGCATCTGAAACATTTCTTCCTTAAACGATCACCCACTGTTCTGTTACAGATTTTTCTGTCAGGCTTTGGTTCCATTTTACCCTTGCTAGAACCCCTCTCATCCCACTGAAATTCTACTTTAGACAGATCCTTACACTTTTCCATTGCTAATCTAAACCTTATGATACGATGATCACACTTGGCCCTCATTCCCCAGCACCAGCAATGCCTCCTTCCTAGTTGAACCAAGAACATACTGGGCAAGGAAGTTCGTCTGAACTTCAGAAATCCCTCCCCCCACCTTTCCCTTTAACATTAATTACCCAAAAATCGATTGGGATAATGTCTTCCAATATCACCACTGTATAGTCCTTGCACATCTCTGTGATTTCCCTGCAGATTTGTTCTGCTATCGCTCTCTCACTATTTAGAGGCCTATAGGATACCCTCAGTGATCAAACCCTTTTTTGCTTTTCAACTCTAACCTAATGGATTCTGTCCTTGTCCCTTACAGGATATCCTCACTTTCCAACACTACAATGTCTTACCTAATCAGTACTGCCAGCCTACCTTCCCCCTTTTTCACCCCTCGCTATTTTTCTGAACACTTTATATTCGTGAATATTAAGCACCTAGTCCTCATCATTTTTAAGCTATGTTTTCGTTATTGCCACATCATATTCCCACATGGCTATTTGTGCTTGTAGCTCACCAACTTTATTCACCACACTTTGTGCGTTTACATACATGGATTGCAAACCTGTTTTTGTATTCCTTGTAGTCCTTCTTAGTCTGCTCCTAATATGGTACCACTTTCTTTCCTAGTACTATCCAACACTCTCTCATTAATGCCGATTATTCCTCTTTCCTACTTCTATATCCTGATGCCCACCTCCCTGCCAATTTAGATTAAACCCGCTCTAACCACACTAGCGAACCTCCCCACGATGACATGGGTCCCAGTCCTGTTGAGATGCAATCTGTCTCTTTTGAATAGGTGCCTCCTGCTGCAGAATTTGTCCTAATGTCCCAAGAATCTGAAGCCTTCCCTCCTGCACCATGCTTCAAGCTATGCATTGATATTCCCTATCTTCCTATTTCTACTCTCGATGGCACATGGTACTGGGAATAATCCAATGATTACTACCTTTGAAGTCCTACTTTTTAAACATCCTCCATAGCTCCTGAATGTTTGACTGTAGGACCTCAATATCTGCTCTCTCTCTTTGCCATTGGTACCAACATGTACCTCAAGATCTGGCTCATCCCTTCCCCCTGCAAAATATTCTGTGCCCTTTCTATGATGTCCTTTACCCTGGTATCAGGGAGTGCGTGGAACCCACGATGCCAGTTACAAAAATGTCTGTCTGTCCCC
Organism: Heterodontus francisci; assembly: GCF_036365525.1. Classification (NCBI taxonomy): domain Eukaryota; kingdom Metazoa; phylum Chordata; class Chondrichthyes; order Heterodontiformes; family Heterodontidae; genus Heterodontus; species Heterodontus francisci. The sequence goes on along the minus strand of NC_090371.1, from coordinate 77,664,049 downwards.
CTAACTGTGGAATCTCTCCATAATAACTATTTCTGTGCTATGCTGTTCCCCCTGTACAGTGTCTTGTCCATTAGTGCCAAGGTCTGGAGTGCACTCCTTCAAGGTGTCGTCACTCCCACCAGTATCCAATGCTGAGTACTGGTTTGAGAATGGCAACACCCTGAAAACTCCTGCACTTCTGCCTCTTCCTGATGGCCACCCAGTGTTGTAGCTGTACTGGAACAGCTCAGCTTAGGGCACGGGTAGTTCTGGAGCACAATTCTTCAGTACTACTGCCAGGATGTGGAGATGGATCCATAGCTTTTTTTGTATCCAGTGTCTTCAGCTGTTTCTTGTTATCATGTGGAGTGAATCGAATTGCCTAAAGACTGGCATCTATGATGGTAGGAACCTCAGGAGGAGGCAAAGATGGATCATCCACTCAGCACTGCTGCCAGAAGATGGCTGCAAATCCTTCAGCCTTGTCTTTTGCACTGATTTGCTGGGTTCCCCTATCATTGAAGATGGGACATTTATGGAGCCTCCTCCTGTTAGTTGTTTAATTGTCCACCACCATTCATGACTGGACATGGCAGGATTGTAACCCTAGTGTCAGTCCGCACACCTTCAAGAGTAGGATTTCAGAATTTATGCTATGATGCTGCAGCAAAACTTGGATAATCACAGTATATACACATTTAGAAAGTCTGGGATTTTATGAGTCTACTAAATGGAGCATTCAGAACTCAATCCTTACCTGATGTTAATGCAGGTAGCCATATTCTCCACCTGAACTACCTGTAGGACAGATGGATTCACTTCCTGGGAGAGTTTCCATACTCCACAATAATAGTCAGATCGAACCCCTACAAAAACTGTCATTCAGAAAAGATTGCAGAACAAAAAAGTATGTTATTATTAGCATACCATGAAAAGGAATTAAAGAACATAAAGTCTTAAAATTGAAAAAAGAAACTAGCTTTCACTCATGTGCACAAATATCCTTCATTATCCAGTATATTTAATAACATCTGAACACAGGAACAAGAGTAGGCCATTCAACCACTCGAGCCTACAGAATGTGCTGAATGGAAGCAGAGTGGTTTTATCCAGTTTACAACTATGTGTGCAACAAACAAAAACAGAGTCTTCAAAATATGCATTTGAACAAAAATTAAATATGAGCTTTCACAGACACTGGTTTCATTCAGTGGCACTGAGAAAGATCCAGAACACCCAAAACGATGTAAATAAATCAACAAAAGTGGAGTGCTGCTAAATTAACTTGCATTGCCTACTCACTATCACAAGACCCACTCCAGAGACTTGAACACACAATAAAGACTCATATTTCAGTGTAGTACCAAAGGAGTGCTGCACTGCCAAGGGTGCTATCTTTCAAATGAGATATTTACCCAGGCTCTCAGAACAGTGCCATTTAGGTCCATCAAAGAAAAGCAGAGCAGCTCTCCTGGTGTCTTGATCAATACTTATTCCTCAGCCAACATCACTTTAAAAAAACAATTAGCTAGTTATTAATTTGATTGTACTTTGTGGGATTTTTCTGTGAGTAAATTGGGTGCCACAATCCCAGTCCCTACATCATGACAGTGACTACTTCAATGTGAAATGTTTTGGGAAGTCCTGGGGTTGTGCAAGGTGCTATATAAATGCAAGTTCTTTCCATTTAAAATAAATTTTTAATGATAAGCAGTGTTGCAGATCTCAATAGTTTACATCAGCAGTTACCTTCTTCTTCCACAGTACTGGAGTCTATTTGATGGATTCTACCATTTAATTTAAACTTCACCGGTTTAAACTTCACACTCAACTTTGGCATTTTAACCTCATCAAGACCCAATTTGATTTTGCGAAAGTCTGATAGACGTATTAAGGAACATTAACAAAGTATTGATAAAATGCAGCCTTTTTCCAAATTCCATATTTTGCATTTGTGCATTATTGGTTACTAAAGCCACAGAATCTTGGAATAACAGTAAACTTGGTGCTGGTACCTTGTTTTCTTTTGCTCCCTGAACGATATTTACTCAAAACTTACAGGAGTCCTCTTGCACTAACGAACTGAGGTCTTCCCTTCAATTAGAATTTCAAATTCAAAACTCCAGTGACAAGTTGAATATCAGTTCTGAAACTATTAACATAAATTCTGGCTTCATGTGCATCCCCAATTTTAAATCGCTAACCCATTAGCTGCTATGCTTTCAACTGCCAAGGCCCAAGCTCTGGAATTACCTCCCTAACTCTCTCTGCTTCTCTACTTCTCATTCCACCTTTAAGACACTCCTTAAAACCTACCTGTTTGGCCAAACGTTTGGTCATCTGTCCTAATTTCTCCTTCTGTGGCTCAGTGTCAAATGTTGTTTGATAACACCCTGATGAAGCACCTTGGGCGTGTTACTGCATTAAAGGTGCTATATAGACACAAGTAGTTGTTGTTTGACTGTATTTGACAGGCAAACTGTCTTTGATCTAACAGACTACCTGCATCGCTATCATGTACTCACAACCGGGGGGACAAGAGACTTCCCAACACCATGTTTATCAACTGAGAGATGGGTTAATGAATTACTTAGTATTTACTCCATGGGAAACGTCAATGCTTATTTTATTAGCATTTTAATCGGCAGTCGTCTCAGTACCTCTCAAAAAAAAATGAAAAACTTGGGTATTAAAGCAAAGATCATTCACACAATATTTAAAGAAGTAATTTTTTCCGCACATCCTCTCTGCCGAAAAGGTAACAAAAATGCAACATGATAGTGCTGAATAAAAGAAAGTTCTCTTTTATAAAAGGAGAGTAGTGGTACAGTGAACCAAATATTAAATGCTCAGAAGCCTCCCCGGAGATTCTTCAAGACTGCCAAAATTCCAACCTATAGAGAATCTCCAACAATTGCTTCCTAATGTTAAGTGGACTGTTTCGGGTTCTGTGTGGAGACTAAAAAACACAAACCTCACCCAAGTGAGGAAAGGACAATTAGAATGCATTTTTCACATTATAATATTTTTTCATTACTTTGATTCTGGAGGGATTAGGGACAGGGTGGGGTAAGAGAAGACAGGGTACTGTACAACCAAGCTCCCTCATTTGTGGCACAGATTTGAGCTAAAAAAAATGTAAAATGCAATCATTAACAAACCATTCTTTACAAATGAGGCATCTTTACCCAAAGGATACTGAGTGAGTTCATGGACTCGCCGCTAGGATAGATCAGACATCCTTCTTCTAACTGGGCTTCTTTGGAAAATGGACAGTACACCAGAGCACCTCCAGTGGCAGAGTGATCAAACAGAAGTTTGTTTCTTTGTATCTTCATTTCTTCGTGAATATTTTCTGCCAGCAAATTTGGTGGAATATCAAAAAGAGACTCCCGCAACAACAGATTTAAAAGTCTTGCTCGCTTACTCCCACTAGAAAGTGGGCATCTATAAAATTAATGAAGAGCATATGTCAGAAAAATGCTGTCATGTGCACACTTCTGTAGGTCTTAAAATGTACATGCAGTACTACACCTGCAATGTAATATCACAAATTACTTAGCATAACTATGCTTGCCAATAAAAACATTACTTCTGAGAGTAACCTTGGTGAATTTGCCACAGCACATGGATCTGAGACAACTCTGAAGATGGTGTTTAATATTTACCAGATATAAGCTTATAACAAGTGAATTCAATTCAGATTTTAGTATTTAACATGGAAATGTAATACTCAATGGTTGTTACTTAGAGCAAATGTACAGTCATTGAATATTTTTGTTTAAATAAGTCATGATGACATCAGTGAAATGTGACCTGGAGAAACTATTCAGCATGTCTGTGTGAGGGATCTCTTTTTGCAGAGAGCATTATTCCAATATGCATCCTCCACAAGAGGTAAATTCTGGTGTCACTTACTCTCTCTGTTTTACCCGCTCTGTGAATGTTCTCAGATGGTTTACACTTATTGCTGTCTGTCTTGCTTTACCCTTCAAAAAAAAACATTGCAATGTTGAAACCTTTTAGTACACAAAACTCTCTGCACGTACAATACTAAACATTTAAGGCCTAATAAACTGGAGCAGCCTAAAATTTGGAATGGTCCATGACCTCAGGATAACCTCGGAATAATAGGAGAATTTGGCTGTGGAGAGGCAGAAATGAGAGAGCTGGCTATGCCAGATGGCCAGGCTAGTCATATACAATACGGGTTATGGTGTTTAAACACTGACGTAATTTGGAATAGGGAACAGTGGGGATGGAGGACAATCAAGGTTTGTTGAGATCATTGGTCTTGAAAATGAAGGCAAGGTACACACTGAGTAGGGCAACAGAGGAATCAGTATTTGTGTGAGTGATAGGACAGAGGCAAGGTAATTTTTCTCACCCCCCCCACCAGGGACAAGAAAAAAACAAGTTCTTCCTACATTTTTTCTGTTAATGCTGTTGCTTCTCTGCCTCTGCCCTTCCCACCATTGCTCACAATAGGCACTGGTTGCCCTAAAGTACATCACCAAAGTGACCACCTTCATGTCTAGACAGTAAGAGCAGTTCAACCACTTGCCCTCGCCTATCATTCAAACACTCAATTTCAGAGAGGGTCACTGAAACACAAGTAAACATTAAGTGGAGATGGTGGTATAGTGGTAATGTCACTGAACTAGTAATTCAGAGGCCCAGGCTAATGCCCAGGGGACACTGGTTCAAATCCCACCATGACAGCTGTTGGAATTTAAATTCAGTTAATTAAGAAATTCAATTAATTAATAAAAATTTGGAATTGAAAGCCAGTCTCAGTAACGGTGCTATGAATCTGTCATTGATTGTCTTACAAACCCATTTGGTTCACTAATGTCCTTTCAGGAAGGGAATCTGTCGTTCTTACCTGGTCTGGCCTACATGTGACTCCAGACCCACAGCAATGGGTCATCACTCTTAACTGCCCTTTGAAATGGCCTAGCAAGCCACCCAGTTGTCAAGGGCAATAGGGATGGGCAACAAATGCTGGCCTTGCCAGCGACACCCACATCCCATGAAAGAATTTTTTTTAAAACTCTGCCAGTTTTCCCTCTTTAATCCAACTGGTTGTAAATTAAACCTGTGCAACATTTTGCTTCAGGTAAATTGCAGAGCAAGTTAGATTTGTTTTAACCTGATTATTCAGAAATTAAACATTGCTGTATCTTAAATGTTACATTTCCTCAGATTAGTTCTGTGGTTGTAACGAAGCTGACTCCCATTTTAGCTTTCTTTAATAATTTTGGGTAAGCCATAAATACACCTTAATTTGGCAGATTCATTCCGGGACTCAATTTGTCTCCTTAATAACCAACTCACACTGACTTCCATAGTATTATTACTTCCATTTCCCATTCTCTGTTAATGTAAACCCTCATGTTCTACATTTACTGTTACCTGTTCCTAAGTGCAATATCTACATTAAAATTCAACTGCCTTATCTCAGCCCAGCTATAAAACATCCAAGTACAGCTTCTTTCAGAACACTAGGAACAAGAATAGATCATACAGCTCACTTAGCTCATTACATAATTTAGTTGTTATAATTGCATGAGATTCTTGCATTCACTTTACAGAAAACAAAAACAAACCTTACCCTGAGGACAGGCTCTCCAAAATAAAAGTTCTCCTCTAGAAGTTTGCCCATTGAACTGAATGCATCATTACGGTGATCAAGAAAGAAGTTAGCCATCTTCAAAATTATGAAAAAGCAACAGTAATAGAACACAAATATACAAGAAGAGAGAAGCAATGCAAACTGTTATACCTCTCGTGGTCATCGACTGTCTTAAAATTTGTTTTAGAATATTATGTGCATTTTCTAACAGAACAATTTCAAAATCTGCAAGGGCAGATTGCAGGCTACAGCTGTCTCTATATATGCCAATCACGCTAGAAACTTACTGACCTGCAAGTCAAAAATGCCATAACTTAGCATGGTACAACTACCAGACCACATTCCAGTAAATAATAAACTGACTCCTATGTGCTTGTGTCAAAGACAACTTCAATCAAATTGAATATCAAGCTTGGTTGTAAAAATAAAACTCATAACTCAAAGCAAATAATAAAACAGTGCTTATAGAAGGATCCTTACACACTTTCTTAAAAAAAAATTTAAACAGATGTACATTTAATCTAGGCTATCATTGCTTGTTAACTATGGGGAGGGAGGGTTATAGGGAATCACAATCTTTATTTAAAAAATTATACTTAATTATGTTCTGCAAATCCTGATCTATATACCAATATGCAGTGATGAAATATGAAATAAAATGTTTCACATAACATACCTGTTCTGTGAAGTTAATTGCACCCATTGTCATTTCATCCTTTCCTCCACCTGTCATTATCCTCCCAGTGTAAGTAAGTTCTTCCAGGCTCACTGGATGAAACTTGAAGACTTGAGCAGAAAGAGTAAAAATTAATCTAGTGTATGAACAAACAATATTGCAGGAATAAATATATAGAATATAAAAACACAAAAATTAGACTTTCCAATAAAGGCCATTTCCTGAACAAAAGTGCATTTAAATGTAAAGTGGAAGAACAAGTAAAGCTTTTTCTTTAACTAATGGTGTATATTTTATGAGCAACAATATGACTAGGCAGAGTCAACACAGTTTTATGAAGGGGAAATTGTGTTTTTCAAATTTTAGAGCTTTTTGATGGTGTACCTAGCAGGGTGGATAAGGGGGGACCCAATGAATGTAGTATGTTTGGATTTTCAGAAGGCATTCGGTAAGGTGCCATACAATAGGTTATTGCACAAGATTAGGGCGCATGTGATTGCAAGTAATATATTCACATGGATTGAGGACTGGTTAACAGACAGAAAACAGCTTATAGGAATAAGTACATAATTTTCAGGATTGCAGGCTGTAACTAGTGGAGTACCACAAGGATCAGTGCTTGGGTCTCAGCCATGACTCAGTTGGTAGCACTCTGAACCCCCGAGTCAGAAAGTTGTGGGTTTTAAGTCCCACTCTAAGGCTTGAGCACAAAAATCAAGACTAATACTCTTGAGTAATACTGAGGGAGGGCTGAGCAGTCGGTGGTGCCGTCTTTCAGATGAGACGTGAAACCGAGGCTCTGTCTGCCCTCTCAGGTGGACATAAAAGATCCCATGACACCACTTAGAAGAAAAGGGGAGTTATCCCTGGTGTCCTGGCTAACATGTATCCCTCAGTCAACATCACAAAAACAAATTATCTGGTCATTATCACATTGCTGTTTGTGGAAGCTTATTTCCTACATTACAACAGTCATTACACTTCACAAGTACTTAATTGGCTGTAAAGTGCTTTAGGATGTCTGGTGGTCATGAAAGGTGCTATATAAATGCAAATCTTTCTTTTTATTTATGATCTATTGCAATGGCTTAGATGAGGGGACCAAGTTTGCTGATGATACAAAGAAAGAAAGCTGTGTCGGAAAATTAAGTTGTGAGGAGGTAGGAAAGAGGCTGCAAATGGACAGAGACCAGTTAACTGATTGGGCAAGAAGGTGGCAGATGGAGTATAATGTGGGGAAATGTGCTATTATCCACTTTGGTAGGAAGAAGGGAAAAGCAGAATTTTTTTTTAAAAAGGTAAGAGACTAGTCAATGTTGGGAGCTAGAGGGATGTGTTTGTCTTTGTACACAAATCACAGAAAATTAACATACAGGTACAGTAAGCAATGAGGAAGACAAATGGTATTTATTACAAGGGGGTTGCAATATAAGAGTAAGGAAGTCTTGCTGCAATTATATAGGGCTTTAGGGAGACCACATCTGGAGTACTGTGTACAGTTTTGGTCTCAGCTCCTAAAGAAGGATTTTACCTGCCGAAAGGGGGGGTGGGCAACAAAGGTTCCCAGGAATTAATTCCTGGGATGAGCAGGTTTTCCTATGAGAGGTTGAGTAGAATTGGCCTATATTTTCCAAAGCTAATTAGTAAATATATGCTGGCTTTACTTAAGGTCAAACTGTGTTTAACTAACTTGCTGGAGCTTTTTTGGTGAGGTAACAGAGAGGGTTGATGAGGGCAATGCTGTTGATGTGGTGTACATGGACCTCTAAAAGGCATTTGATAAAATGCCACACAACAAATTTATCAGCAAAGTTATGGCTCATGGAACAAAAGGGACAGTAGCAACATGGGTACGAAATTGGCTGAGTGACAGGAAACAGAGAGTAGTGGCTAATAGATGTTTTTCAGACTGGAGGAAGGTTTGTAGTGGAGTTTCCCAGGGGGTTGGTGTTAGGACCCTTGCTTTTCCTGACATATTAATGACCTAGACCTTAGTGTACAGGGCACAATTTCAAAATTTGCAGACGATATGAAGCTTGGAAGCATTGTGCACAATGGAGGATAGTGTAGAACTTCAAAAGGACAGGCAGATTAGTGGAATGGATAGACAAGTGGCAGATGAAATTTAATGCAGAGAAGTGTGAGTGATTCATTTTGGTAGAAAGAATGTGGAAAGACAATATAAAACAAAGGGTACAATTTTAAAGGGGGTGCAGGAGCAGAGGAACCTGGGTATATATGTGCACAAGTCATTGAAGGTGGCAGGACAGGTTAAGAGAGCAGTTAATAAAGCATACAGCATCCTAGGCTTTATTGTTAGGGGCACAGAGCATAAGAGCAAGCAAGTTATATTAAACTTGTATAGAACACTAATTCAGCTTCAACTGAAGTATTGCGTCCAGTTCTGGCGCAACACTTTAGGAAAGATGTGAAGGCATTCGAGAGAGTGCAGAGAAGATTCCAGAAAATGGTTCTAGGGTGAAGAACTTTAGTTAATGTGGATAGATTGGAGAAGTTGGGACTGTTTTCCTTGGAGAAGAGGAGATTGGATTGAAGTATTCAAAATCATGAGGGGTCTGGACAGAGTTGATAGGGAAAAATTGTTCCCATTGGTGGAAGGGTCAAGAACAAGAGGGCAAAGATTTAAGGTAATTGGCAAAAAAAAGCAATGGCGACATGAGGAGAAACATTTTCACGCAGCAAGTGGTTAGGATCTGGAAAGCACTGCCTGAGAGTATGGTGGGTGCAGTTTCAATTGAGGCATTCAAGAAGGAATTGGATTCTTCTCTGAAAAGGGAGAATGTGCAGGGCCATGGGGAGAAGGTGGGGGAGTGGCACTAGGTAAGCTGCTGAATGGCCTCCTGTGTGGTAATAATTATGTGATTCTGTTTAGAAGAATGAGAGGTGATTGCATTGAAACATGTCAAAGGGTAAATGCTGAGAGGCTGTTTCCACTGGCTGAAGAATCTAGAAGTAGGGACCATAGTCTCAGGTTAAAGGGTCAGCCATTTAGGACTGAGATGAGGAGAAATTTCTTCAGGAGGGTTGTAAATATTTGGAATTCTCTATCTTAGAGGGGTGTGGTTTCTCAATCATCAAGCTCATTCAAGACTGAAACTGACAGCTTTTTGGACACTATGGGAATCAAAGGATATTGGAGATAGGGTGGGAAAGTGGAGTTGATGTAAAAGTTCAGCCATGATCTTACTGAATGGCAGAGCAGGCTCAAAAGGCCGTTCAGCCTATTCCTGCTCCCATTTCTGATGTTCTTAACTTCAGTGGTAATTGACAAGTGCTAACATTGGCTTTAAGTGGTCCAATACATTTCAGCTTGGGCACTCCCAAGAGGAAGTGCAGTTTGGTTGATAAAAGTCTCGCTTCATATTTTCTTTTTCCTGAAAATGATGATTCATACCATGCCAGTTCCATCAACTCCACCATTCCCCAGTATCATAGCTAAGTGGTCATTTTTCATGCGAGTTTATAGCATGATTGGTTCCATGTTATTCAACCACAGGAGATGTCACAGCCACATCTGATCCTGTCCTCATCCAACATTCACACATGTACAGTTTGGCTATCCCTCGATTTAACCAGCCATGTTTAAATATGAGCATATTCAGGGAATTGATTATGTTACCAAAACAACTCAAGTAAGGTTAACATTTCAGATCAATTATCTTTCAGCCTCCAGTTCTGTGAAAGGTCATCACTCTCAAATGTTAACTTGATTTCTTGCTCCAGATACTGCTTTGTGTTTCCAGCATGGTCAATTTTTATTTCAGATTTTCAGCAACTGCAGTATTTTGCATTAGTTCCCAATATAACTTATCACATGGTGGAAAGCTGCACAGCAAACTTCTGCAGTAATAATGGCGGTGGCCATGGAAAGATAAGCTAAATGGTAAAGTGCTTCACAATGCGACATGAAGTCCTGTGACATTGATCACAAGTCGTGGGAGTCAATTGCCAGCGATCGCCAGAGCTGGCGGGCAACCATAAAGGGGGCTAAAGTGTGGCGAGTCAAAGAGACTTAGCAGTTGGCAGGAAAAAAGACAGAAGCGCAAGGAGAGAGCCAACTGTGTAACAGCCCCGACAACCAATTTTATCTGCAGCACCTGTGGAAGAGTCTGTCACTCTAATATTGGCCTTTATAGCCACTTCAGGCGCTGCTTCACAAACCACTGACCACCTCCAGGCGCTTACCCATTGTCTCTCGAGACAAGGATCCCAAAGAAAGGAAAGAAAGTGCTTCACAATAACCCATGATCTCTCATTTATTTTCTACTCACATGCAATGTTACTAATAACTTAGCTAATAAAACTAATTTTGCATTACCTGTTTTGGCTGGAAGTAGCGGAATTGCAACAGGTTCCAACGGTTCCCAACTCTCTTGCTTCAGGCTTTTCAGTGCTGACCATTTCAGTTCTGTTTCCTGCAACAACAGTTGTGGCCACATGTAAACAAAACATTCAAACATCATGATTCAAGAAAATGTGGCAATTAAAAGAAAGATTTAAAGTTAATCAGTGCTAACTAGTGTTGCATCCTTTAGTAACAAAAACAGAAAGTGCTGGAAATACTTAGCAGCTCTGGAAGCATCAGTGGAGAGAGAAAAAGAGTTAACATTTCAGATCTGTGACCTTTCATCAGAACAGTATTGCTGATACAGCAAAGTTCCACCTCCTGAACATAACATTTAAGCCCAAGCCCCTGTGCAAAGTCTCAATTTTGAGAGTGTTTTTTATTTTAAATTAACCCAAAACAAATATCTTATGTATTTGCACTTTAACCTGCACCCCACCTTGCCCTTCTCAGAACCATAATAGCGTCACATCATTCTCATCTTCCACATCATTGGTATGCGACTCATCTTCCACCATCTCTAACATGATCAAGCACATTTTCCCCTCCCCTCTCAGCTTTCCAAAACAAAAATCACTCCCTTCATGACACCCTAGTTCACTTCTTACTCTCCTTTCCCTGGCATCCTCCCATATAATCACAGGAAATTAAGCATCTGCCCCTTCACCTCCTCTGCTATGACTATTCAAGACTCAAACACTCCTCCAAGGTGAGACAGTGATTGATTTGTAGTTCCTCCAAGCTAGTATACTGTATTTACTACTCATGATAAGGTCTCCTCTGCATCAAAGAAATCAAATGTAGACTGGGCGACTGCTTTGCTGTTTGTATCTAGGGCTCGGGTTGGTCCAGGAAGCCGCTGCTGGGGGGATCAGGAGCCGGGAGCTGGCACTGCAGGTCGAGTGCTGGGAACTGGGAGACGAGGTTGGGGGTCGGCAGCAGGGAAACGGGACTGTGGTTGGGGCTACGTTGCTGGGGGTGGGGCAACAGTGCTGGGGGACGGTGACGGGGGTTGGGGGGATAGGACTGAGGATTGGGGGGCGGGACGGGGGGTTTGAGGGACGGAGGACGGGACTGGGGGGTCGGGCGACGGGGACTGGGGGGTAGGGGGGACGGGACTGGGGGTCGGGGGGACGGGACTGGGGGTCAGGGGGGACGGGACTGGGGGTCAGGGGGGACGGGACTGGGGGTCAGGGGGGACGGGACTGGGGGTAAGGGGGGACGGGACTGGGGGTAAGGGGGGACGGGACTGGGGGTAAGGGGGGACGGGACGGGACTGGGGGTAAGGGGGGACGGGACGGGACGGGACGGGACTGGGGGTAAGGGGGGACGGGACGGGACTGGGGGTAAGGGGGGACGGGACTGGGGGTAAGGGGGACGGGACTGGGGGTAAGGGGGACGGGACTGGGGGTAAGGGGGACGGGACTGGGGGTAAGGGGGACGGGACTGGGGGACGGGACTGAGAACAGAGCTGGGGGTTGGGGAACTGGGGGTAACGGGGGACTGGGGTTGTTCCTCTCCCTCCAAATATTAACTGAAACATTAACTCTGTCCCTTTCGCCACTGATGCTGCCTGACCTGTTGAATATCTGCAGCATTTTCTGTTGTCATGAAGATGAATGATTCTGTTCCAAAAGTTCAACTCTCACCTGCTGCTCCCCGGTCTCCACACAGAACGGCTGGACATGTTCATACTTGCCCCAGCCCCCAAGGTCCCGAGCTTTACTGACGGAGGGACCGGGATTGTAGAAACTGGGAAACAAGGAATAGGGAAAAGCACTCTCCATGTGAACAGCACTGACTGAACCCACGCAGCCACCGTCCCTCGCTACTGACAGATAATATCCCGCGACGCTGTGCGCATGTTCCAGCATTGACGGCCACCTTAACCAATGAAATCGCTGGCGGCCTCCCGCCTGCCTGTCTGACGGCAAAATGAGAGGCGGGGCCTTCGGGAAAGATTTCGTCCAACCGCAGTGGATTCAAGCACGTGACCTGACGTGGGTGTTTAGATCCTCCATGTTGGTAAGGACGAGGAGAGGCGGATTACCAAGGAAAGCGGGACGCTATCCGGCATGATGCTGTTGCTGGTCTCAGTAGTAGGATGGCACCGACTCACAATGTCCTGAAGCCAGCAGGGGTTGCCAACTCTATTTAGAGGCAGGGCCACGAGACATCTGAACTTTTCAGAGGGTTATAAATGTTACGCGACATGAAGTCCTGCCACATTGACCACAAGTTGTGGGAGTCAGTTGCAAGAGCTGGTGGAGAGCCATAAAGGCGGGGCTAAAGAGTGGCGAGTCGAAGAGACTTAGCAGTTGGCAGGAAAAAAGACAGAAGTACAAGGAGAGAGCCTACTGTCTAACAGCCCCGACAACCAATTTGCTGCTCCACAAACTACTGACCACCTCTGGGCGCTTACCCATTGTCTCTTGAGACAAGGAGGCCAAAGAAGAAGAATAAATGTTACACAAGAGCAAAGTACTGCATTTGCTGGAAATTTGAAACAAAGACCAGAAAATGCTGGAAATACTCAGCTGGTCTGGCAGCATCTGTGGGGAGAGAAACAAAGTTAACCTTTCAGATCAATGACACTTCATCAGAACTAAGGAAAGTTAGAAATGTAATATGTTTTAAACAGTTGAATGGGGAGGATGGGAAAAGAACAAAGGGTAGGTCTATGATAAGGCAGAAGATAACAGACCTTAAATGATGAAAGAGTTAATTGTATAGGGCCAAAGGGAGAGGCAATGGGACAAGAATAGAAACAAAAGATGTGCCTAGAGCTGGTGTGAATTGCAGAATGATGAGTCCTTGCAGGAAGCGGGGTGTGAGGAAGTGTAGTCGAGGTAGCTGTGGGAGTCAGTGGGCTTACAGTGAATACTTGTTGATTGCCTATCCACAGAAATGGAGACAGAGGAGGCAATGAAGGAGAGTTGGCAATGGACCATGTGAAGGTGACAGAAGGGTGGAAATTGGAAACAAAGTTGAAGTTTTCCATTTAAGGGTGAGAACAAGAAGTGGCACCAATAAAGTTATCAATATAGAAAAGAGGTGAGGGAAACCAGAGTAGGACTGGAAGAAGGACTGTTCGACATAGTCCACAAAAAGGCAGACGTAGCTAGGCCCTATGCTGGTACCCAAAGCAACACTTTTTTTATTTGGAAGCAGTGAGTTGAGTTGGAAGAGAAATTCAGTGTGAGTTCATCTAGGCAGAGGAGGGTGGTGGTGGATGGGGACTGGTTGAGTCTCCGTTCGATGAAGAAGCGGAGAGCCCCAAGCCTGTCCTGGTGGGGAATGGAGGTATAGAGAATTTGGACATCCATGGTGAAGGAAGACTGAAAGTAAAACACCTGCGCGTGACATCTTTTAGCATGCAGAAACTGTTGCACACCAGCTTCCACACTTACCTTGACAGAATAACACTTCGATCCAATGGCAAGGAAACAACAACAATTGGTTTGGGGGGGGTGGCGTGGTTGTTCTGCTATAGCCTTCGTCCACCGGAACAGTCATTGAGATATTTCAGATGGTGTGTCTTCCTGGGACTGTTCGACCATTGAGGACTTGATTGCCAGAGCCCCATCTGCTGAGTATTTTTAGGATTCTTAACAGGCCTTCACAGTAACCAAAGCAGCCCAGGACATAAAGAGTGAAGAGAAGACGGTTAGGAATTGGAAACTGTTAAAGTGACGAAGGGCAGTGGAAGAGTCACTGGATGTAGGAGACAAGAGAGCAAAGGGAGCAAAAAAAAAGTTGAGATAGGAAGAAAACAGTTCAGTTGGGCAGGAATAGGCTGAAACAATGGGTGGAATTTTATGTTGTCCCCTGCGGTGAGTTTGGAGGCAGGGAGAGCATAAAATTGGTGAAATGGTGGTGGGGTTGGGGGGCCCACCACTGCCGAAATTTAGTCTGGGTGGGAAGGCTGTGAATGGTGTTCTTGCCCCACTGCCAATTGAGACCCTTAACTGAGTAATTAACCCCTAATTAAGGGCCTCTTCATGCTGCAGCCGTAATTACCCTTGCAGCAGGCGGCCTTTTCACATGGGAAGTACGGCACGAAGAAGAAGAGTGGTTAGCACCGCAGCCTCACAGCTCCAGCGACCCGGGTTCAATTCTGGGTACTGCCGGTGCGGAGTTTGCGAGTTCTCCCTGTGACCGTGTGGGTTTTCGCCGGGTGCTCTGATTTCCTCCCACAGCCAAAGACTTGCAGGTTGATAGGTAAATTGGCCATTATAAATTGCCCCTAGTGTAGGTAGGTGGTAGGGGAATTGAGGGAAGGTGGGGATGTGGTAGGAATATGGGATTAATGTTCTTCTTTGGCCTCCTTGTCTCAAGAGACAATGGGTAAGCACCTGGAGGTGGTCAGTGGTTTGTGCAGCAGCGCCTGGAGTGGCTATAAAGGCCAATTCTAGAGTGACAGACTCTTCCATAGGTGCTGCAGATAAAATTGGTTGTCGGGGCTGTTACACAGTTGGCTCTCTCCTTGCGCTTCTGTCTTTTTTCCTGCCAACTGCTAAGTCTCTTCGACTCGCCACACTTTAGCCCCGCCTTTATGGTTGCCTGCCAGCTCTGGCGATCGCTGGCAACTGACTCCCATGACTTGTGATCAATGTCACAGGACTTCATGACGCGTTTGCCAACGTCTTTAAAGCGGAGCCATGGACGGCCGGTGGGTCTGGTACCAGTGACGAGCTCGCTGTACAATGTGTCCTTGGGGATTCTGCCATCTTCCATACGGCTCACATAGCCATCTCAGGCGCCTCTGGCTTAGTAGGGTGTATATACTGGGGATGTTGGCCGCCTCGAGGACTTCTTGTTGGAGATACGGTCCTGCCGTAGGATTAGTATAAATGGGTGGTTGATGGTCGGCACAGACTCGGTGGGCTGAAGGGTGTGTTTCAGTGCTGAATCTCTAAATTAATAAATAAGAACCACGCAGGCTGCTTCCATGCTGGTTGTGGGGGGGTGGGGGAGTCTTTCGTTCAATGGCACTTAGTGCCTGAACGAGGGACCTGGCCTCGGGAAGAGTGGGCCCTGCTGAGGGCCATACTCCCTGCCCTTGCTGACAACCCCCTTCATCACGACCATTTTGTAAAATTCTTTCGTGGGATATGGGCATCACTGGCGACACCCGCATTTGTTGCCCATCCCTAACTGCCCTTGACACCTGGATGGCCTGCTAGGCCATTTCCGAGGGCAGTTAAGAATGATGACCCATTGCTGTACGTCTGGAGTCACATATAGGCCAGGTAAGGACAGCAGATTTCCTTCCCAAAAGGACATTAGTGAACCAGATGGGTTTTCATGAGAATTGATGATGGTTTCATGGTACCATTACTGAGACTAGATTTTTATTAATTAATTGAATTTAAATTCCACCAGCTGCCGTGGTGAGATTTGAACCCGTGTCCCCAGGGCATTACCCTAGGCTTTTGGATTACTAGTCTCGTGACATTACCACAATGCCACCATCTTCCCCCGCCCCACGAGACCCCTCCTGCCCTGATCTACCTCGAGCCTGGTTCCACTGCCGCTCCTTGGTGTCTAGTCACTGCAGCTATAGCAGCAGCCACAGCCTCCACGGTGGCGCTGCAGCTGCCGGCTTCTGATTGGGCCGTGACTTCTGGCAGCAGGGTCATAAATTGTATGGAAGGCCTGCCACTGTCCAGTTGACTGCCTGCTTGGCACTAAATTCAGTGGGCCTTCAGTAAAGAGCCGATGCAGGGATCTCGGTGTTGGTTTCCCCCGGCACAAAATTCCACCCAATATGTCTACAGGCAGTTATGCTTGTTGATCTTGGGAAGGAGGTAGAAGTGGGCTTTTTGAAGTTGGGGAACAATGATGTTGGAGGCTATAAAGGGAAGATCCCCAGAGAAGATGAGATCAGTGACGGTCCTGGAAACAGTGCTGTTCAGTGGTGGGGTCCTGGTCCAAGGAGACGTAGGAGAAAGTGTCAAAGAGTTGGCATTCAGCCTCTGCTAGTTAGAGGTCTGTATGCCAGACAAATATAGCACCACCCTTGGCGTACTCAGGACCCCCCCCCCTCACCTTTTTTTCCAGTACATTGATGACTGTATCGGTGCTGCTTTCTGCTCTTGCCTTGAACTAGAAAACTTTAACTTTGCTTCCAATTTTCTCCCTTCTCTCACCTTCACACAGTCCATCTCCGACTCTTCCCTTCCTTGACTTCTTTGTATCCATTTCTGGGGATGGGCTATCAACAAACATTCACTATAAGCCAACTGACTCCTACAACTATCTCAGAAACACTTCCTCACAGTCTGCTTCCTGTAAGGACTCATCGTTCTGCAATTCACACCTGCTTTAGGCACATCCTTTGTTTCTTTTCTTGCCCCATTACCTTTACCCTTGTCCCTACCAACTAACTCTTTTATCATTTAATCGCTCCGGTTTTCCACCCTATCACAGACCTTCCCTTATGTTCTTTATCCCACCCTCCCCATTTAACCTGCCTAAAACCTGTTATATTTCTAACTTTTCCCAGTTTTGATGAAAAATCATCGATGCTGAAAGGTTAACTCTTTCTCCCTCCACAAATGCTGCCAGACCTGCAGAGTACAAATATTACAGCCCTAGGATGAGGGATAAACTGGCCAACTAGATATCAATCAGCCTAATTTCGATGGTGGGGAAACTTTGAGAGATAGTAATCCAGGACAAAATTAATTGTCACTTTAACAAATCTGTGCTGACTTTCATTTATTAACATTTTTCAAAGTCAAATTGTGTTTGACCAACTGAAGTAATGATGCGGGCACTGCGGTTAATGTGTGTATGAACTTTCAAAAAATGTTTGATAATGCACCACATAATAAACTTGCGAACAAAACTGAAGCCCATGGGATTTAAGGGGCTGTGACTGGCTATGAAAAAAGCTGAAGGACAGAAAGCAGAGGAGTGGAGAACTATTTTTCAGACTGGAGGGAAGTAGAGTGCTGTCCACCAGGGGTCAATGTTGGGCTCACTGCTCTTGATATATATTAAAACAAAGTGACTCCTGACAGTGCAGCAGCCCGCTGCTGTCATCAGAGTGCTGCAAGCTGCGCATATGCGCAAACGGGCTCCTGTGCTCGGAGATGCAGCGCATGTGCAGCCTACGTCTTGCCAGGATTAACTGGCTCGCTTCCCACTTCCCCCCCACCCCCCAGACGCTAGCTCTAGGCTGCGCCGCTTCCCTCCTCTTGGCCACTCGCTCCAAAGTTCGATCGTTGCCCACTGCGCCGCCTGAAGCAGCAAGGCGGACTGCGAGGGGTGACGGGCCGAGGAGAGAAATGGCACGGCCCGCAGCCTAGAGCTAGCATCTGGAGGAATGGCAGGGTGGGGGAATGCGGAAAGTGAGAAGCCGGAGAGTGGGATGGGGGGTAAAGAGAAGCGGGGAATTAATGGCTAGAGAGCGGGATGGGGGGGGGGCGTTGGAAGTGGGGGGTGAGCAGCCGGAGAGCAGGATGGGGAGGGGGGAAGCAGGGAGTGTGTGGCCGGAGAGCAGGATGGGGAGCGGAGAGTGAATGGCCGGAAAGTAGAATGGCACTGAAACCTCCCTGAATTACAGTGTGTGTGTGCAGGATTGTCAGAGGTGCTGTCCTTCTGATGAGACTTTAAACAGCACAACGTTCTCCGAGTACCAACCAAAACATGTCCATTGTGTGCTTCCATATTTGCTTATGAAATAACAGTCACTGCTCCTAAAGTAATTCACTTTAGGTGAATTATGACTAGATACTATATAACTGTCACATGCGCAGGAGGGAGCAGGGCACTGTTGGGGGTGGGATGGAGGCAGCGATAGCAACCTTTGAGGAGATTTTTGGGTTGACGTTTTTCTGTGATAAATTAAGCAGCACCATCTTTAATCCTGGCAGCTGCCTGAATATCGCAGACAGATGTTTCAGTGGAACAGGCTGCATTTGCGCACGTGCTAGTACAGCACCACCTAATGGTTGCATTCTCAGCAAACGCAGCCATATTAATAACCTGGACTTGGATACACAGGGCATAATGGCAAAGTTTGAGATGACACAAAACTCAAATGTAGTAAACAATGAGGAGCCTAGTAACAGATTTCAGGAAGCCATAGACAGATTGGTGAAACAAGCAGACATATGGCAGATGAGAGTTAATGTACAAAGTGATTCATTTTGGTGGGAAGAATAAGGAGGGGCAATATAGACAATTTTAAAGGGGTGCAGGAATATGAGACTGAGACTGTACGTAAACAAATTTTTGAAGGTGGTGGGACAAGTTGAGAAGGCTATTATAAAGGCATATAAGGATCCTTGGCGTTACAAATAGAGGCATAGTTCCATAGGATAAACAGCACAGAAATAGGCCATTCAGGCCAGCTAATCTGCTGGTGTTTATACGCCACTAGTCTCCTCCCATAACATCAACCTTATCTTAACCTTTCTTCATATCTTTTTATTTTTTCTCTGTGTACTCCAACTTCCTTTTGGCAATTATCTAAGCTATTTGCCTCAACCATTTCCTGTGGTAGTGAGTTCCACATTATAAACGTTCTTTATTTCTCCTTATTTTCCTGTTCAATTTATTAGAAACTATCTTGTATACATCAGCCCTAGATTTGGGTTCTCCCACAAGTGGAACCATTCTCTCCACTTCTCCCATTCATCATTTTAAAAACCTCTATCAGGTCCCCTCTAAGTCTTCTCTTTGCTAAAGAAAAACAAAGTCTCAACCTGTTCAATCTTTTTCAATAGCTGTAATCTCTCAGTTCTGGTACCATCCTTGTAAATCATTTGTGCACTTTCTCCATTGTTTCGATGTCCTTTTCATGGTATGCAGACCAAAACAACGCATGGTACTCAAAGATGCAGCCTGACCAGAGTCCCACACAAGTTTAACATAACTTGACTACTTTTGAATTCTGTACGCATATAAATATATCTGAATGCTTTGTTAACAATTTTAATTGCCTTGCTGATTTGTGCTGCTGCCTTTAATGATTTGTTCACCTGTATCCCTAGATTCCATTGTTCATCTATCCCATTCTGTTTCATATTTCTTTTAAGGTGTAGGTGATGTTTCTATTCCTGCAAAAGTGCATCACCTCACATTCATCAATATTAATTTGCTACTTAATTGTCCAGGCTGCAAGCCTTCTAGTGGCTTGTATCATTTTGCATTCTTCCTCAAATGTTAACTATAACCCCAAGTTTGGTATCTGGAAATGGATAGTTACTTGTTCCCAAGTTAAGATCCTTAAAGTAAATAATGAACAGTGGTCCCAGCACTGATCCTTGTGAAACACTGCTTTCTACCTTCCTCCAATCTTTGGCACCACAGACTTCATCCTCACTGTGCAGCAAATCGAAGACGAATGTGGGGAACAACACCAACTTCTGTACATGGCCTTTTACGACCTCACAAAAGCCTTTGACTGTCAACTGCTAAGGCTTATGGAGCATCCTGCTCAAATTTGGCTACCCTCAGAAGTTTATCACCATCGTCCGTCTACTCCACAATGATATGTAAGCCGTGATCCTCACCAATAGAAACACCGCAGACACCATCTCAGTCAAGACTGGGGTCAAGCAAGGCTGTATCATCGCACCAACTCTTCTCCATTTTCCTTGCTGCAATGCTACACCTCACCTCCAGCAAACTACCCACAAGCATGGAGATAATGAACAGAAGGCAGGAAACTGTTCAACCTATGCTGACTTCAATCCAAAACAAAAGTCACTCCAACCTCATACGTCGAGCTTCAATATGCAGATGATGCTTGCGTGTGCGCTCACTCTGAAACTGAGCTCCAGATCATTGTCTATTCCTCCTCTGAAACCTATGAGAAAATGGATCCTTCACTAAACACTGGAAAAATGAAGGACCTCTTACAACCAGCTCCCACAGCAGTACACCTCCCCCAATTAATCAAGATCAATGGCAAGATCTTTGAAAATGTGGGCCATTTTCCATACTGAGGCTTCTCTTGGCAAAGGCAGACAGATGACTAGGTTCATCATCGCCTTCAACGTGCCAGCTTAGCCTTCGGCCAACAGAGTGTATTTGAGGATCAGGATCTCAAACCCGAAATTAAGTTCATGGTTTACCGGGCAGCAGTGATCTCTGCGCTCCAATATGCTTCAGAGATTTGGACAACCTACAATTTTTAAAGTGACAGGTGTGAAAACATTAAAGTGGAAACTTTTATCAGTTTAAATCTCCTCTCCCACTCACACAATGAGTACTCAATATCTAAATAGCCCCTTCCAACCAAAAAAATTAGATTCCGACCTTTCTCCACTTTATCCTTCAACTCCTTCCCAGCATCCCCTCCACCAATCGAGCAGAAAATTTCACTCCTTCCCCCTACCAGTGTTCCGCCTCGGATCTCTGAAGTTCTCAGAGTTCCGGTAGTGACACAAGCAGAGTGAATGCTCCACCAAAATAAGTGGGGTCATGCTAGGCCCCGACCTGCCAAGAATGAGGCACATTAACTTTGTTATGAACATTGATTTAAAACTGTTACTGGAGTTAAGAAAGGACTTGTTAAACAGATCAGCCGTGGCTGGAAAATACATTTGCATATTAACAGACAGTGTTTGGAAGGACAAAGCAGCCATTCCCTGTCACATTCAATCCACAATGGACTTTTGATCACCAGACGTTGAAGGTGGGGGAGCTCGCATTCCAGGTTGACTGCTAAGATGGCTGAATACACAAATGGACATGGTCAAACCAGCTAGTCACCTGACTAACCTGCTGGGCAACCTGAGTTTTTTGAATTTATACAAAGTTTGGGAAGAAAGCTGTTTGCTCCTGGACTGAGAAGATCTCTCTCCTGTCTGCTCCCATCTCTTTCTCACAAGCCTCTGAATCCACTGAAGACACATGAACCCCGAGAGAAAAGCCTCCTACAGCAAACAAGGTTTAAGAATACTGGGACCCAATGAAAAGCAAGATCTACCGACAATCAAGAACTCTACCGTGAGCTCGAAGAACCTTAACAAAAACTCTTCAGATATTGCCTCAAACTTTTCCACTTTATTTTTCTCCTGCTCTTTTCTGTCTGTTTACATGTGTGTATCACCTATGCATGCTAGCGCGGGCGCATCGTGTATCTGTAAGCATTAGTCGAATTAAGAGTTTAAGTTTAATAAATTTCAACTTTTCTTCATTAAACCTAAGAAAGCCTGTTTGTGCTGGTTTCTTTGCCGTATAACTGGAAAGCGGTGAACAAGAATTCACCAAGGGGGAACTAAAAACACGGTGTGTTCAAAATTAAACCCTGTTACAGTAAGACCAGGTGAAGGCCGAGAGGGAACCCTAGACACCTTTCTCATCTGATCGTAACAGTGGTGTATGGAATTTGTTTGCTGCAGACATTTTGGATCAACATTGATATGCAGCTAGAGCTGCTTTTGTTCAAGATTCAACAAATCAAACTAGGAAAATAGAGATCAAGTAACTTTGCTGTATTTCTATTAAAATTTCAAAAACAAGCCAAGTTTCTCAGTGAAATTTTATTTCATTTCTTCATAGCATAGATACAGAACCTGAAAATTGTTTACAATTAAAGCAAAACGTTGACAAATACCACCTTACCTTTACAAATTTCAATTACTGTTCTGGTGAATCATGAATTACTTTACATGTTTTTAAAAAAAGAGAGCAAAAGCAGCCAGAATGTAAAACAATCGTTAACCCTGGCTTTAGATCATGCAAACAGTCCATTGTAATTTACCTTTGTATGGAATGCCATAGTGAAACATGAAACCCATTTTATATTATTCCCTGGAAAGTGTTATAAGTGTTAATAGTGTGTGTGTGTATATATATATATATATATATATATATATATATATATATATATTATGACATCTTCCAAAGAGGATTGTTGCTTGATATAAATTTACAAATCAGAAGTCCAGTATCAAAAAGAAACAAATCAGATGTGTAGATTCTTATTTCTACTCAATGGCATTAATATTTGCTTCATGTTTAAATTATGCATATTATTTTTGTTACTCGCCATCTCCATGAAAAGATAAACTGTTCATTGAAGTCTGGAACTTTTCCCGAAAGAGTTGTTGAGGCCAAGTCATTTGAAAATTTCAAAACAGAGATCGATAGATTTGTGTTCGGAAGTGTATTTAGGCTTATGGAACCAAAGCAATTAAATGGAGTCACAAATCAGCAATCATCTAATTGAATGGTGGAACAAGCTCAAGGGCAGAATGGCCTATTCCTGTTTCCATGTTCTTTCATATTATTCTGTATTGATGCATTTTTTTCCCCAAAAATAACAGGTGGATCATTTGTTAAAAAGTTTACAATTGGAACCTGGGCAGTTTTTTTTTAAATGCCTCTACTTCACACCTGGTGCATTTTGAAAAATGAATTCTTAAAAAAAATCAGAATGTCAGCAGCACAGATTGTCTTAAATGGATTACTTGTTCTTAAAGGCTTCAAGTTAAAAAATATTAGCAGAGACGAATAATAGATCCAGCCACCAGGGGATTGGGGTGACTGTTCAACTTCAGCAGGAGCTCAAAATGGGTGGTAGCCAATTTTCACCACTCTCTCCGCACCCTGAAGTAGAATTTCATCCCAAAATCTCCAAAGCAGTCTTCAGTTCTGCCTTTCAATTTATTGCATATGCGGCTTCTAAAGCGTATCAAGCTAAATGATCGACACAGACTTTTATGCTCACTTGTTCCAGTAAGGAATGCCTCAAGAGTTGAATGCAACAGCCATATTTATTCTAGTAGGTGGTTATAAAGAGGTGGTAGCAGCAAGCTAAAAGGTCACTGCCAGCCTCTCTAGCACGCACTACAATGGTTCAAGAAAGCACCCACCTCCATCTTCTCAGGGAAACTAAAGGTGTGCAAATCATCGTCAACCTTACTAGTGACACCCACACCTCGAGAATGAAGAACAACTTCTGTTCTTTCAGAAAACTTCATTAGGACCAATTTTGTACATTGTTTCTCTGGGCACCATCAGGAAAAAAAAACTAAACACACACGCAGAATTTTCCTTATTCCCCATACTGCTTTTTCCCCTTTGACCAAGATATGCTAAACAAAGCAGATCCTACTGCAATAACAAATGTGGATGGGTCAGAAAGCAGGAGGGCAGGAAATGGACATTTAGAATATATTCAGAATAAAAAAAGAAACAACCCATAGGTAGGTTTGAGATTATACATGTGCATTGAGAATTAGAAAACAAATGAGACATGATCAAAACAAAAATATGTGAAACATGATAAAGTTTTAATAATTCTTTACCCTCCATGGCAATAAACATCAATGTATTATAGGCTTGGCTTTCAGAAATATTGCTAAAATTAAACATTGAAAGATCAGGACAATAACCAAAAAAATTCCTATTTCCAGTGGCTGACTGGCTATATAATGCCAGCATTTTCTTTTTAAACTTCAAATCTTCAGAATTTATGCTTTTCTGTATACAATAGTTAGTGATTGGTCTCTGAACGTAAATCTTTACCAACAGGTTGGAGCTAGAATGAGAAAATAACTGGTTCTTGTAATGTAATTCTATAGTATTTTGCTCCACTTTCTACAATTTCTCTTTCTCCCAAAATGGCCAAGTGATTATCAGATACATATGTAATTTAGCTAGATTTAAACTGAAAGTGAAGCTGCATAATAATTTTTATACATAACAGTAAATAAACACAGCAATTGAACTCTCATTTTGAATGATATACTCAACTGCTTGTGAATGTACTCAAATGTACAAGAAAAAGTCCAACTAGAAGCAATTCATATATACAAACAATCAATATGTACATTGTATTCTTTCACACGTGGATTTAAATCACCTGAGAAACAGTTTGTGTCAAAAATTTGTTACTTACACAAAATCAAGCATTTCTAAAACAAAAAAATTATACAATAGTGCTTTATTTAAACCTCTTCATTTCAGTTAAACCAGAAAAAATTGATGTGTCCAAGAAACATTTTAAATCAACATCTTCACAACAACTTGTAAGATTGTACTGATTTTCTGACTGATTGTATATATAAATGTGCAAAGATGCAATTTAATGATCTTCCATATTCATAGTTTTAGTTCAACTTAGATAATGCCTGGGACTTAATAAAGCAAATCCTTCAGGAACTAAAATAGAAATTCTGGATTAAAATGTTGGCAAACATATTTAATGATTGAATAATCTGAATCAGTAATCACGATAATTTATAGTTTGAAAGCAATCCAAAATGCAATATTAACCTGACATTCTACAGTACCAGTCACCATATACCTGAAAGGTTTCAACTTTTCTGTTTTAACATTTAAAAAAACAGAAATAAGTACTCTGTTCTAACTAATAGCAGGGCTGTCTGAAAGCTAAGATTCAGTCTTTCATTGGATAGTCAACACAGCAAATTTGAGATGCTCGTGGTTCTGAATATTTTAACAAGTCAGCTTTTCTTTGTTACAATTATTATTTGCAGTTCAACCGTTCCACTTTGCTACATATACCAGGGCTTTACTGTAAGAAAGGGTTAATGAAGTGTATGTACTTGATTCAATTCTTTAAGGGCATCATTTGACATAATTGAAAGACAGCCAATCTTGCATCACTCTTTCCCCCTCCTAACTGAATTATTACTGTGGAATGTTCTTGGAATTATTCACCCAAAAGGAATGCACACTTTTATATATCAATCAACACATCTAAAAACAATGAAGTATTGGTATACTTGGAAAATAGTCAAATTTGTAGTTGCAGTTGGGGGTGCAGAGGTGCATTACTGAATAAACAAGCAACTCAAAAAGAACTGCCCTCAAAATCTGAAGCTCACTTATGAAGAGTCAGATGAGCTGAGTTGGTCATGCATTTTGTCTAGTGCTAGTTGCATACTCCAAATGCTCAGAGGTCTCATGTATGCCAGAGAACGATAAATGTTCTTTTTGCAGTATGCTTCAGGGGTCTGAAAAGCCATGCCAAGACGTTCCCACACTGTCCTGTAGGTACCCTCTGCAGTCTTCAAACCTTCAGCGATAAGTCCCTATGAATCCCCAGGGAAAGGATTCATTTAAAAGATTAATTTTAAGGGTAAGATTAACATGTTGCATTGTTAACTAGTTTTAAAGAACCAAAAAAAGTGCTCAAAAGCTATCTTCATGCTTCCAATTCATGCATTTTTAAATAAAGCGATACAAGCACCATTAATGAAAAATTTAATGCAAACTTGTGCTGTTAAATATTAGCTGTTCTACCAGCTCCATATTGAAGCATCATCATCACACAATCTAATGTTAGTTTTAAAGTTTATTTTTCCCTCCACATTTTCTCCCTGCTCATATTGGGATATGGTTCCACAAACACAAGAGTAATACCTAATGCTAATGCAGAATTGCCACTTGATATAAGCCCAGAGCAGCAGGCCATTCTACACAGGAGAGAAAGCTCACTCATCTGGTCCTTCCCTGACAACCACATGTGTACTTTCCAGCAAGGCTCATTAGATGAGAGCAAGAACCACTAGATTAGGATTAAGAGCAACAACACTTCGATTAATTTCCGCTCACTTGCATAAAAGCCAAGGGGTCAATTATAATACTCAGGCAGACTGAAACTCAACATAGACCAGGCATTGAACCTGGTTGAGTTGGCATATTTCCTGATATCGTGACTAGTTTAGTGCACATACACTATGCTGATATATTAGAAGCCCAGAAAACTGTAATATTTTAAATATAAAATGAGCCAGATATTGGCAAATCCAGTACCTCTTGGACATATGCTCAGAGGAATATCCTTAAAGGATAGCTTTCATCTATTGGCTGATCACACTCCCAATGTCTCACACTGAGCTTAAATCTCACCTAGTCAGAAATTAATGAAGTGCGCACGGGCGGGTGGGGGGGGGGGGGGGGGGTGCCCTTTTCTCCCAAGTAGACCTCCAGTTATGAAAACCTTCCGTCAACTGCATTTAAAATGATGTGAACTAAGCATTTTGGCACATTTCTGTAAGGTAGTACAGAACTCGAGTATTGCTGAAAAACAGATAATTTTGTCAAAGCTTTTCATCTTGCATTCATCAGGACAATTTGCAAGAATACCAATGTAAGGGAAAGCAACAAATTAATACTTTATTTAGCAAGGTACAGACCATACCCAACCAGCCCATGCTTGCAAAACTCAAAATACAGTGTCCAACATTAGATGTGATTCCGTGATTGGACAACATCTGCTAAATAATCTTCAGTGTGCTAAGAATTACACTGACAACCAATTTAAAACGGTCAGTCGGGCTCACAGGGTGGCGCATTTGCACGTACTGGAAGCTACATATATTAATACACATGGCTCTGTTCTTTGCAAACAGAAAGAGCATGTACGCGCATTGCATCTGTTTCAAGTAAACAAAATAAGTGACAGCCATTCGCTGGTTCATTCCTCAGGGAAATGCCTTGACTGGAGTCAAGCTGCCTGGTTTAAATTTCAAACAAAGCTTAGCAGTTAACTGTCAGTCACCATAAACTGGTACATTCTCCATGGCAACGCCTCTACCAGAGTCCACTTGCCAACCAATCAGCAGTCTCCTCTTATGGTATAGATTTGTTGCTTTCCCTTACATTGGTATTCTTGCGAATTGTCCTGATGAGTGCAAGACGAAAAGCTTTGACAAAATATCTCTGTTTTCAGCAATATTCAAATTTCTATAAGGGTTCAACTTCCGTACAAGATCAAGTGTTTGTGTGAAATGGATATTGGTACAAAACAGAAGTCTCCTAGAAACTAAATGTGGTCAATAACTAAACCTCATTTGCAAATTATCGGAGTATTTACAATAACACTACTTGTTTGTCAGTTTCCAGATTTTCAACAATGTAAATCATTCATTTTCAATTATAAACACAACTAAAATACATAACAAAGTTCATGTACTATACATTAAGTTAATTTTGTAGCTTTTTGTCAGAATGATCTAGATTTTGAAACAGTACATCTTAATAACTCACCTCTTGTATCATAGTGGCTGCCAGACCATAGACTACCCCAATCCAAACCTCATCTGATTGGACACTGGATGTGTCTATTGTACCATTGGGTCTCATTCCATTTACTGCTCCCATAGTCCCATTGGCAAAACTCATTACATTCAAGTCAAAGATAGTCTTTAGTGCACATAATATATGAGCTTTTGGAAATACCTGTAAATATTAAATGATATGCCTACTTTAGCAACATAATGTGTGAAATATATATACAAGAGACATCTACAAGATACCCTGTAGCAACTCACCAAGGCTCCTTAGACAGCACCTTCCAAACCTGTGACCTCTACCACCTAAAAGGACAAAGGCAGCAGATACATGGGAACACCACCAACTGCAAGTAGCCCTCCAAGCCACACACCATCCTGACTTGGAACTATATCACCGTTCCTTTACTGTCGCTGGGTCGAAATCCTGTAACTCCCTTCCTAACAGCACTGTGGGTGTACCTGCACCCCAAGGACTGCAACAGTTCAAGGCAGCTCACCACCACTTTCTCAAGGGCAATTAGAGATGGGTAATAAATACTGGCCTAGCCAGCGACACCCACATTCCATGAACAAATAAAAAAAATTAAGGGAGCATTTCCGCAGCATTTGGGCCATGATTGCAGATTGAAGGCATCCAATGACCTACTGAGAAAATGCATCAATGCCGTGGTAGTACAAAGCTATACAGAACAGCAAACTTTCCGGTTTAATTCCTGCTTAGTCTGAATTTGCTGATATTAGCCATGACATCAACATGGAGACATAGCACCCTTAAACTTGGGAGGGATTGGAGAGGTGGAAGAATAATAAAGCCAAGGCACCTGCTCCCGATACTAACTAGTGACCAGAGCTGGAAAACGCACCAGTATAAGGACAGGGCAAGAATAGGATTAGGCTCAGTTGTGAGTCTTCCCACAGTCAAATAACCTGCCATTGTTCACAGTCAAAGGTCACTTGTCAAGGATGATTTAGATGAGGTGACTGCTGATACCAATAAAAGTGTATCTGAGCAGGTTGGTGCCATCAGGAGAAATGGGAAGAAACTGTGGTGGGGGTGGTCAGGTGGGAAGAGATTTTTTTCTACATTAAAAAAAAATCATGTTATGAAAGTTTGTAAAAGAGTATTTAGTGGTACCCTGTATACAATACAGCTAAATGGAGCAGAGGGTTAGTCTTAGCTTTTTACTTCTATACAATAGAGCCAGAGGCATTTATGGCACAGAAGGAGGCCATTCAGCCCATCGAGTCCATGCCGGCTCTCCACAGAGCTATGCAGTCAGTCCCACTCCCTGGTTCGATCCCCGTAGCCCTGCAAGACTATTTCTCTCAGGTGGCCATCCAAATTCCTCCTGAAATCACTGATTGTCTCCACTTCCACCACCGTCGTGGGCTGTGAATTCCAGATCATTACCACCCAATCCGTTAAAAAAAGTTCTTCCTCATATTCCCCCTGCATCTCTTGCCCAAAACCTTCAACCTGTGTCCTCTAATCCTCGTACCATTAGTTAATGGGAACAGTTAGTCCTCGTCTACCTTATCTAAGCTTGTCATAATCTTGTACATCTCTATTAAACTTCCTCTCAATCTCCTTTGTTTCAAGGAGAACAACCCCAGCTTTTCCGATTTAACATAACTAAAATCCCTCTTCCCTGGAACCATTCTGGTAAATCGCCTCTGCATCATCTCAAGGACCCTCACATCCACCCTAAAAGTGTGAACAGAATTGGATGCAATATTCCAGTTGGGGCCTAACCAGACCTTTATAAAGGTTCAGCAGAACTTCCCTGCTTTTGTACTCAATGCCTCTATTTATAAAGCCCATGATCCCATATGCTTTACTAACCACTCTCTCAATATGTCCTGCTACCTTCAAAAATCGATGCACATGCACCCCCAGTCCCTCTGTTCCTGCACACTCTTTAGAATGGTGCCATTAAATATATATTGCCTGTCCCTTGTAAGGGGAACACATTTTTAAGCGATGTTTTTTCAGCTATTTGCTTGTAACAGTTTTTCTGGATTTCAGTTTGTGGTTTAACTGCTCTACCAAATTGCAAAATGTACTCATTACAGATGCAAACTGGGACTTGGTGATTTCATGTGCAGAGTTTGCCAAAGGGTGGTAGGGACATGGAGTGCAGAGGACATCAGAACAAAGGGAGAATAATTCTAATCACGGACATCATCGCTGGGGGTCATTTTGGACTTTTAAAAAATAAAGATAGTTTTAACTGAACAGGGACGCACACATACACAGGCATGTTAGGACACGTCATTAAGGTGATGGCCCAGCCTATTAGAACATCAGACACTCTGTCTACAACAACTGTCGTAGACAATGGCCTCTCTGGATATGTGTGAATGGCTTTCTTCCTGCCTTATCAAGATGCAGATATCCTATCTATAGCTGGTATGCATCGGAGAACCCCCCCCCCCCCCCCCACTGCTGAGAGCAGGAGATGACCACATGGAGGTGGTCTTGCATAGTCATGGTGGGATTGATAAGACACTGAAACCCAATCGGATGACCCGATTCGAGATAATACTTTATATGTCAAGGGACCAGGGTCAGAAAGGGGCAGAAAGCCACAACCCACAAAGACACTGTTGCTGCATTCAGGAAGAATGACTTGGTCACTGAAGACGTGAAAAGACGTGAAGGCAACTCGTTCAGCGGACCGACCACCCAGGAACGAACTCTTGCACGCGAGGTTACCAACTACCAGTACAGTGAGTATAGTTGTAGTTTGGGTAAACTAGCTTGAGGACACAAATTCTTGTTATGTGGTATTGATATCAAGAGTAAGGCACAATTCCACAATATTAAGGGGGAAAGTACCTGGGGTAAACAGGTGACTGTGTTACACCCTATTCCTTCTGCCAAAATGCATCCCCTCTCACTTGTCAGTATTAAATTCCATCTGCCACCTCTCTGCCCATTCTGTTGGCCTATCTATGTCCTGTTGCAGACAGTTCATATCATCCTCATTGTTTGCTGCACTTCCAAGTTTGGTGTCGTCAGCAAATTTTGAGATTCTACTTTGTATTCCAAGATCCAAGTCATTTATATATATCAAAAAAGCAGTGCTCCCAGCACTGACCCTTGGGGAACACCAGTGTCTACCATCCTCCAGTCTGAAAAACAACCAATTACTACAGCTCGCTGTTTTCTCTCCATAAGCCAATTTTTTATCCAATTGGACCTTACTATTCCATGAGCTTCAATTTTCGTAACCAACCTTTTATGTCACACCTTATCAAATGCTTTCTTAAAATCTATATAAACAACATTCACTGCATTCCCTTCATCAACCCTTTCTGTTACTTCATCAAAAAATTCAATTAGATTAGATTATGGCGGCCGTAGGAGGTGCAACATGATGTTTCAGCAGAAATAGATTGTTATTGGCATGAAGCACCCATTTCCTCAGCAGGTACCTTGTTTGAAACCATGTCCTGAATGTATGCATATCCACAGATCTTTGAAGGTAAAAGGACTGGTAGATAAGGTGGTTATTAACCAAGGCATTGAATACAAGAGTAGGGAGTTTATGTGCTAGAACTGTATAAAATACTAGTTAGGCTGCAGTTAGAGTACTGCATACAGTTCTCGTCACCGCATTACAGGAAGGTTGTGATTGCACTAAAGAGGGTACAGAGGAGATTTACGAAGATGTTGCCAAGAGTGCAGATTGTTCGTTATGAGGAAAGATTGGATTGGCTAGAGTTGTTTTCCTTGGAACAGAGGAAGCTGAGGGAAGACTTAATTGAGCTGTACAAAATTATGAGGGGGCTGAATAGAGTGGACAGGAAGGGCCTATTGCCCTTAGCAGAGAGATCAATATCCGGGGGCATAGATTTAAAATAATTGGCAGAATGTTTAGAGAGAAGTTGAGGAGAAATTGTTGCACCCAGAGGGTGGTGGGAGTCTATAACTCTCTGCCTGAAAGGGTGGTAGAGGCAGAAATGCTCATCACATTTAAAAAAATACTTGGACATACACTTGAAGTGCTGTAACTTAGAGGGCTACGGGCCAAGAACTGGAAAGTGGGATTAGACTGTGTAGCTTTTTTCCAGCTGGCACAGACACAATGGGCTGAATGGCATCCTTCTGTGCGTATATTTTCTGTTTCATTATTTCAGTAGTCTCTGTTCCTGAAGGTTAGATGATAAGGGGGACCAGAGCATGCAGAATGTGTCCTGGTGGTCACAGTTTCACCAGCACTCGCATGCCTGGGTTGGGCGGAATTATTTAAGTTTAGGTATTGTGAGATGTATGTGCCAGAGGATTCTGAGTTTGATCCTCTCTCATTCTGCTACAAGTGATGGGTAAGGACCTTTCACAGTGCCTCCTTCCAGTCTTCCCATGTGCATAACTTCCAAGATGAACCCCTAGGTGCTACATGGGTTTTAATGTGCCTCCTGGTAGAGATGGACAGTACATCGTAGAATGCAGAGGTCGAAGCACTTCTTCACACAAAGTGCAGTGGAATTCTGGAATTCTAGCCCCCAAAGGACTGAATTAACATTTCAAAACTGAAAGATAGATTTTTGTTAGGCAAGGGTGTTGAGGGTTACAGATGGATCGAGTTAAGATGCAAATCAGTCAAGATCCAACTGAATGGCATCGGAATCTCTGGCAGATCAACACATTGGGAAGAACATGAAGAGGCCCACTGACACCTTTAGTGCAAGTTTCCCTGCAGACTTAATCAGCGTGCCTTTCTTTTTCTTTCATTTGAATTTTAACAGCACTATATTACTAGCTGAATAGGTTCCCATCACGCGTTTCCAGTTGCCTCCGGAGCTTTTAAACTGAATGACATACCCCTGAATCAGTTCTATATACTCAGTATCAAAAGACAACACACAGCAGAGTGAAACAATATGACAGGTTGCAGTAATGGGTCAACTGACAGCAGGAAAAAACAGTATTTGAAAATTCAGTTAAAATTAACTCTATTTTCCAATCTTATGTGTTTCTGTGACATTAAGTAGTAGAAAGCAGTTTAGTTTGTGCAGACAAATACTAAGTGATGGCAACTACCAAAAGTGCCAAAAACTGTATAATGACAGAGACAATTGTCAATAAGACCATGTAAGATTATTTTTCTCCTCAAAAAGACACACATTTTAGAGCTTTGGCAATATCATTCAATCTCTCAAACATGCAAAATTAAGAAAAGCATTCAATATGATTACCTCGTATTCACCATCTCCAAGGCCACAAGCTCGCAGAAACCACTGTCCAGCACATTGGTCTGACATCACACTGTTTGAATAGCACTTCTTACTGCTGTCATAATTGTAGTATTTACCTGCAAGATTAGCAGAATTCATATTCAATAGTTTTCTCCACAGAAGGGTTGCTAAAATCCAAAAACTCAGTTGACAGACATGTCAGAACATCTATTTCAGTCATGTTAAAAAAAACTCTGGGCTAGGAGAATAAGTCATGCAGGGTTCAATGCATTTCCCCCTCTCAATGTAAAGTTCACACGCACCCGCCCCGGCTCATGTTATGGGCCACCAACTGGTTGTGGGCACAGCAGGAAAAAATGACACTTCTTCAGACAGCTTGCTAACCACAATGCAGTTGGTTTGAGAACCTCAGATACAAACTGCACCACTGCACAGTAAACTGTCAGTAAATTAGTTACGCTATGATATGCAACAAGCTTTGAATGAACAATATTCATTTTCCTTCAAATTATGCACAAAGTAAGAAATTCCAAGAGGTGCAGAGTGTCATCTGGAATACCTGCATATTTTTTTTAAATCTGAAAGAGACTTTCCCCATCTTGGCCCTGGCCATACTTAGCAGTTCCACGTTGCCCAGTCATTTGATGTGGATTTAATTAATTTTTCAACAAATAAGCTTGGTAAACACTCTGATCAATTAGCTTCAAATTGTTTGTTTTGGATGAAATAATTTTTGTACACCACACAGAAAATTTGCACATAGGAGTCACACACCGTAAGATCTAAGGAGTAAAGGAAAAAGAAAATGCCTAGAAGGAAGCAAGTTATTTATCAATTTATTAAAAAAAGTTGTTAAAAATTCTCCAAAAATAGTTAGTACACATGTACTGTGTTGACCTCTGCATAACTGCTAAATAGATCTGTCATCTCTTCTATGTAGTATACATACCTTAGAATGGAGAACCTGACTGATTAATACTTTTTGCAGAGGCAAACCCAAAACTGGTGGTGATGTAGAGAATGAGGATCCCCAACACAACACATCTGCTCCATTAATGCATAACAGCACTAAAGATTTTTGCTTTAAGTCCATTTTCTTATAAGTTAATGACAGGAGCTCCCCTCTACTCCAAAACACATGTTCAGCTTTCATCTGTTCTATCCAGCAGGTTGGTCGAGAATCAGTGACAGTCAGCTTGAAAGCTAGTATTTTTTTCAATCGTAACTTTTTAAAAAATCTAAGTACAAATATGATAGCTCAATTCAGGAAGGCTTACCATTCCATAATATCCTCTCAAATGCTTCTTTTCCTCTTTCTAGTATGTCTGTGTATTTTTTGTAATCTCCATCATTTTTCAAGATCTCCGCCATCTTGCACATAACACACACAGATGCTAACCAGAGCCCTCCACAGTAGGCACTGCAATTTGCACAAAGACAGCTAAATTAAGTTGAACTGTAGATGCATATTTGTCTTACAGAATTATCCAAAAAAGGCTGCTATAGTTAGAATTATATTCCATGTTACTCATGAAACTGCCAAAAAAAGCATCAGATTTTAAACAGATATCATGATGCTGCAATATACTGGCACACAATACATAACAGGACAGCAGCTCACGTTCATGTCCACAATCCACACACTCTGTAAACACTAATTCTCAGCCATGTAGAGAAGCATGGAGTACAGGCCAGCTTTTGGCCAAAAGGGTGAGTGGCTGTATACAGGCTAGTCATCCCAGCAACCATCTTATGTGGCTTAGTGTCAAATTCTGTTTGATAATGCTCCTGTGAAGTGCCTTGGAATATTTCACTTTGTTAAAGGCATGTTGTTAAGAACAGCAGAAACCAGAGAAGATTACCTGCCTATGGTCTTTGTAAGAAATAATGCATAGCCCAATGGAAGAGTAGAGGAAAGATGCAAGTAAAATGCAAAGGAAAAGAGCAGATTTCAATTATTCTCGAATAAATTCACTTGCTCTTTTAAAGGATAATAAATAACATTGATTTCCTACCTAGGTCCTGTTACAGCCCATCCATCATATGTCTGGTCCGCATAGCCAGAGTTTTCAATAAGTCCATCTCCATCAGTATCAAACTTCAACTCAGACTCCATGACAGCCTAAAAGCAACAATCATTGAATGAAGCTGCAACCTCAGTTTACAATAGTTGTGAATCGTCAACTTACTGCAAACTCCTCACGCTGAAAAATATAAAAGCTGAATCCAGATTCCTAAAGTTAACTGCTTTTGGTGTGGGCCTTCTTCATTCCTTAAATGTCATGAAACAAGAAAACCTACCATCTTCACAAAAGAAAATTACCCGAATATACTGCTGTTTAAAAAAAATTCATCTCAATTAACAGAGTAAGAAACCTTCATTCAGCCCATTAATCCTACCAGAGTTTGTGTAGTTATTTTATCACCATCTTCTCTCCCAAATCACCTTTCAATCCTAGTTCAGGAAGCACTAATTTATTTTCCACTACTGAAAAACAAATCAAGCAATCCTGTTAAACATCTATCTCACCCCCAATTCTGCTTAACATTTGAAGATTATCATACCTACAATAAGCAATCTAGCATTCATCCTCATTAACCTCCCATCAATAAAAGGGTTGGTTGGATTAAATTTTGTTACCTGCACAACCTTACCATACTTTGTTCAAAAAAGCCTAGATCAATCAATGGATGAGTAAGAAACTACATGAACTGCATGAACCGCATTCAATAAATCAGCACTATTATAACAAGTGTGATTTTAGTTATGCAAAAATTTAATTTTAGTTATTCATTTAGAAAATTATTTTGTCAATGATTTTTAGTGATATTTGATGAAAAACACACTGACTATAATGACAGCAACTGATGCTAGTCAGAAAAACTAAATTAGATTTTCAACAATAAAGCTTGCAAAATATGATTTGAACCATTTTTGTCCAGCAAAAGCATATTTTCAAAGTCTTCAAGTCCTCAAGACATCTAATGGGGACTTCACATCCAATGAATTACTTTGTCTTAAGCAAGCAAAAGTGGCAGTCAATTTTAATACATGAAAGTCCCCATGAACAGCAAACGATTAAGCAAATTGCCATGGATCTTTTACACCCAATTTTAGCAGGTAGACAGGCCTTAATTTAATGTCTCACTTCTGACAATATAACATTCCCTCAGTACTGCGCTGGCATGTCAGCCTGCTTTGTGAAGTTGGGCTTGAACCAGTTCAGTTCAGGGGTTAGAGTGCCACCAACTAAAAAAAAAAAGTGCTACAAATTTCAGATCTGCACTAGATATTTTCTTGGGCTCAGCATCACTGGTCTCTCTTGTAAATAGATCCAGCACTCCTTTCAATCAGGAATTTACCTTGACCGCCAAATATTTAGTCATATAATTATGCAACCCAGGATTGCGACTGGAATCTCACACATGCCCCAGTATGCGTTTCCTCTAGTTTCCAGGAGACTAAATGATGCATGCTTGGGACTAGGCAACTTATAAGCAAACAGGCATATGTGAGCAAACAGGGCCATGGCAACAGTGGAATTTTATCTGTTCCATAAAATTTGTAACAGAAAACAAAATATACCACACTATCCCCGTTAGCAGACAAAATGCACTTTGCTGATTAGAAATCTCAAACCAATTGGCACTCAACTTAGAGAGGGAGCTGCCACTCTGCTGATTTCTTTACAAGATCTCTAGAAAACCATGTTCCTTTCTTAGCTAGACAAAGTCAAAGGTGTGGCCCCATAACTACTCCAACTCTCCATGCTCAAGAATTAGGTATAATTGGTAGCTCAACTGGCCATCACCTTCCTAAGTTTGGCAGGTAACTGAGCTGGATTCACATAAACTAAGCTATTCCTACACATGATGCTAGAATGTTTGCTGCAATGTCTTTAACAAACCTCCATTGTGTCCAGCGAGTGTGGTCTGCAGCAAACACCATTCTGGGCATTCTTTGACTGAATTCTAAGCCACATTCTCAAAAGCTTTTTGCTGTAGATGTAATCTCTTTTGAGCTGAATGCATTATAATAATAGCATAATATAATGACCAGAAATTTCCATGTCAAAGCCAAAAATCTCTCAATGTGACAAAGTGATCACTGTATCATGAGTACTTGGAGTACAAATTACAGATCTAGCTTTCAATACTATAAAGGGTTTTTGAACCAGAAAGTCCGTTGCTACACCTTGGAATCTAAATGAATTGACATCCCTTCAAAAGTATAATTCTTCCTTCCTCATTTATTTATCCAGTATAATGGGTAAATTTGGCTGTTAATGAAAATGTGGATGATGGACCAACGTGAGGTTTATGGAAAATAAACACTACCTGCATTGTTTATCCTTTGTATCACATTAAGTTATGTAAATAGTCGTTTAGTAGTACAGAACTTGAGTAATGCTGAAAATAGAGACATGTTGTCGAAGCCCTACTGATAATCTTAAATTGATTTTCACCGTAATTCGCGTGTGATTCCGTGATAGGACAACATTTGCTAAATAATCCAGTGTGCTGAGAATTACACTGGCAACCAACTTAAGATGGTCAGTAGGCTCGCAAAGTGGCGCATTTGCGTGTCCTGGAAGCTGCATACATTAATACACAAGGCCCTGTTCTTTGCAGACAGAAAGAATATGTACAAACATTGCACCCGTTTCAGCTGAACAAAATAATTGACAGCCATTTGCTGGTTCATTCCTCAGGGCAATGCTTTGACTAGAGTCAAGCTGCCTGGTTTAAATTATAAACAAAGCTTGGCAGTTAACTGTCAGTCATCGTAAACTGGTGCATTCGCCATGGCGACGCCTCTACCAGAGTTCACTTGCCAACTAGTCAGCACTCTCTCCTCATGCAGTATAAGTTGTTGTTTTTCCTTACATCAGTTATTCTTGCGATTGTCCTGATGAGTGCAAGATGAAAAGCTTCGACAACATGTCTCTATTTTCAGTAATAATTAAATTATGTACTTGGCCAAATTTCACTTTCCCAATTCATATTATAGGCTGAAAAAACACTATAGCTCTTCAAAAGATCATCATGAATGTAACCATAACCACAGGAAGATTATCACACACGAGTCGTTATATTATGTTTGAGTGAGCTGTGAGCTATTAGGATAGCTGATTTAACTCATGGTTTCGGTGATGAGAAGCCCCTGACTGCCTCAGACGTTATATAGGATATTAAACAGTTATTTTAAACGGAACCACTTTTCCCTTCCCATAAAGTTTTAAAATGCAGAACACTCATTGAAAACTCTACCTACCTGGCAGACAGACCACATGTCTTTAAGGTACGTGCTGTCATCAGTTAGATAGTAGTCTCTATAAACTTGTAGAACAAATTTCAAGTTGAGGTCCTTCCAGTCAGCTGTATCATGAATCAAATAAGCATTGACTCTCTCCCACGGTTCATCATCTTTTGGAAACAAATTTTATAACATCAGTACATTTTTAACCAGAATAATTAAACTCAATTTAACAATTTTTAATTAAATTCTATACGTTTTTACATTGGAAAATAGCCAAGTACATCAGGCAGCAGCTAAAGTTGAAAATTCCTGTTAGGTAGAGCTCCAACATGGGAGGCAGCCCTCCAGTGCTTTGCTCACAAGAGCACAAATGCCAAATATTGGCAAGCTACTGAGCCATGGAAGACATCACTGCTAAATCAGATATTTTCCTCAAATGGTACTCCAACTATGTGCATTTTCTAGAGTTAATGGCTTGTTATTCTGATGACAAGTTAAATCCAAAATGCTTTCTTTTGTATTAATAAAATTGCTCAACCCTTAGGCTGAGTTTTTGACCTTTACTATATAATCTAACCCTTGGTCTGATGAAAACTAGAGATATCGAACAACAGAGTTTGTGTTCATTGTATTCACTCGCCTTCCGTTAAAAAGGGCATAATTTGTACTAAATTTGTTGTGATAAACATACTTTGTACATGTAGCTATTGAATGAAGCATTGAAGAAATTGTAAAGTGTATTTTTAAAGTTGTATCTAGAATTGAAAAATATTGGAGAAAGCACGAGACCATAACTCGGCTCCTATGCTTTAGTTTGTGTAACAGAGCTCATAAGTGTAAATTTTCATTCATATTATTTGTAACTTGGCTTGCTGAGAAAATTCCTAATTTATAAGCGAACAGTGATCATATTTGACATGGATAGAAGATTGGCGAACTAACAGGAAACAGAGAGTGTTCGTATTTTCTGGTTGGCAAGATGTAACGAGTAGCGTGTCGCAGGGATCAGTGCTGAGGCCTCAACCTTTTACAATTTATATAAATGACTTGGATGAAGGGACCAAAGGAATGGTTGCTAAATTTGCTGATGACACAAAGATAGGTAGGAAAGTAACTTGGAAAGAGGACATAAGGATGCTACAAAGGGATTACTCTTATACTCTTTGGCCTCTTTATCCCGAGAGACAATGGGTAAGCGCCTGGAGGTGGTCAGTGGTGTGGAGCAACGCCTGGAGTGGCTATAAAGGCTAATTCTAGAGTGACAGGCTCTTCCACAGGTGCTGCAGAAAAATTTGTTTGTCGGGGCTGTTACACAGTTGGCTCTCCCCTTGCGCCTCTGTCTTTTTACCTGCCAACTACCAAGTCTCTTCGACTCGCCACAATTTAGCCCCGCCTTTATGGCTGCCCGCCAGCTCTGGCGAACGCTGGCAACTGACTCCCACGACTTGTGATCAATGTCACAGAATTTCATGTCGCGTTTGCAGACGTCTTTAAAGAGGAGACATGGACGGCCGGCGGGTCTGATACCAGTGGCGAGCTCGCTGTACAATGTGTCTTTGGGGATCCTGCCTACTTCCATGCGGCTCACATGGCCAAGCATTATAGATAGGTTAAGTGAGTGGGCAAAGATCTGGCAAATGGAGTAGAAAGTGGGAAAATGTGAAATTGTCCATTTTGGTAGGAAGAATAAAAAAGCATGTTATCTAAATGGTGAGGGATTGCAGTGCTGAGATGCAGAAGGATCTGGGTGTCCTAGTGCATGAATCGCAAAAGATAAGTGGCATGTTCAGCAAGCAATTAGGAAAGCTAATAGAATGTTATCATTTATTGCGAAGGGAATTGAATACAAAAGTAGTGAGGCATTGGTGAGACCACATCTAGAGTACCGTGTATGGTATTGGTCTCCCTATTTAAGGAAGGATGTAGATGCATTGGAAACAGTTCAGAGAAGGTTTACTGGATTAATACCTGGAATGGGCAGGTTGTCTTATGAGGAAAGGTTGAACAGGCTAGGCTTGTATCTGTTGGAGTTTAGAAGAGTAAGAGGCAACTTAATTGAAACATGCAAGATTCTGAGGGGTCTTGACAGGGTGGACATGGAAAGGATGTTCCCTCTTGTGGGAGAATCTAGAACTAGGGGTCACTTTTTAAAAATAAGGGGCATGGTGGCCATTTAAGACAGAGATGAGGAGAAATGTTTTCTCTCAGAGGGTTGGGAGTCTTTGGAATTCTCTTCCACAAAAGGCGGTAGAAGCAGTCTTTGAATATTTTTAAGGCAGAGGTAGATAGATTCTTGATAAGCAAGGGGGTGAAAGGTTATTGGGGGTAGGCGGGAATATGCATTTGAGGTTACAATCAGATCAGCCACGATCATGTTGAATGACAGAACAGGCTTAATGCACCAAGTGGCCTACTCTTGCTTCTAATTCGTATGTTCGTATGACATCTGTAGTATTGACTTAGACTCAATGAAATTATAACTGTGGTAAATAAAAGATTTTAACCTCACCCAAGTGACCACTATGCCCAATCGTGATTGAAGGGTCTGAATGACGAGAACACATGCTGGTGTATCAAAAAGGCGGCAATACAACTATAGAAATGCACAACATCCATGCAGAAATATCCTACGTGTCTTACATTGTATTACATTGAGTAAACTACAGCAGGCCCTCAATCAACAGAAAAGTGTTCTTGATTGGCCAGTGCTGGGATCTGCTTTAGTACATTGTACTCACTGCTCACAATGTGGTTTGCTCAGTGGCAAAGTGCTTGCATTTACGGCTGTTGAAGCTAAATTGGTTGATTTGAATTTAACCTCTGCCATCTCAATAGAATAGTTTGAAATTGGAATGATTAGTTTCATGAAGTCAGTTCTACAATAGCATCCATCAACTTCCTGTTG
Source organism: Heterodontus francisci (assembly GCF_036365525.1). Classification (NCBI taxonomy): domain Eukaryota; kingdom Metazoa; phylum Chordata; class Chondrichthyes; order Heterodontiformes; family Heterodontidae; genus Heterodontus; species Heterodontus francisci. The sequence continues at coordinate 77,623,014 of NC_090371.1, read as the reverse complement.
CAAAATATATTTTCAATGACTAATATCATGCCATATCTCTAACATTATACTTGATGCCAGTTTTCAGCCAATTCAATTCATTCCACGTGATATCAAGAAAAGCTGAAGGCACTGGATACAGCAAAGACTTTGGTCCCTGGTAACATCCTGGCAGTAGTATTAAAGACATATGCTGCAGAACTAGCCGTGCCCCTGGCCAAACTGTTCCAATACAGCTACAACACTGGCATCTACCAGACAATGTGGAAAATTGCCCAGGTATGTCCTGTTCACAAAAAGCAGAACAAACCCAATCAAGCCAATTACCACATCAGTCTACTCTCAATCATCAGCAAAGTGACGGAATAGGTTATCAACAATGCTATCAAACGGCACTTACTCAGCAATAACCTGTTCACCGATGCAATGTTTGAGTTCTGCCAGGGCCACTCAGCTCCAGACCTCATTACAGCCTTGGTCCAAACATGGACTAAAAAGCTGAACTCCAGAGGTGGGAGGGAGACTTCCCTTGACATCAAGGCAGCATTTGACCAAGCATGGCATCAAGAAACCAATTAAGTGAAAAAAATTTAAAAAATTTATATAGCACCCTTTACATCCTCAGAGCATCCCAAAGTGTTTGCCAGTTGATAAAGTATTTTGAAGTGTCATTTATTTTTAAGTATATGTGGGAGACAATTTGCGAAGTCTTACAAAGTTAGGGGAGCTATAAGCATCGTGAATGGCAAGTGCAGTTCCTTTGCTGACTACAAAATCCAGGCCAATGAGCAAGAGGCCATAAATATAATAGCTTAAAAAGGATTTTTCTTCATTCAAAGAAGTATTAGACTATAGAATACAAGCAGCCACATCATTTGAGGAATATTAAATAGGCACTTGAAGGAATATATTACATGGCATTGGAAAGAGTAGGGAATGGGAATTAGGAAAATTGGGTCCAGTTCAGAAGCTAACACCAGTATAGGCATGTACCCAAATATTTCTGAGATTCTGTTATTAAAACACTCTAGTATAACATGCCGAGAGGAACTTTTTCCTATTGGTACCAATATGTTAAATAAATGTAACAATACTGATTATAGAAAAGCAGTGGCAGAGGTGTATACATAGATCTCCAGTTAGGGAAAGTAATAAAAAAAACAAATTAAACAGTGACACAAAAAGTTATCTTTTAAAATACTTTCAAGAATACTTGCCTATATTGTATGGAGAAAAAAAACAACTTATATTTTGCTAACGTGGAACAGGAACAAAATTAAAGTTTAATTTCATCACAAAAACAAATGCACCAAATCTCACCTGGATCTCCTATATCATGTGGGACCACATTTGGTGTATTCACCTTTGCCAATCTACCATTCATCAGGTGTATTCTCTGTGTACTGTCCTCCTTCAATACAGCAGCAGCTAAAAAAAAGATACATTTGTTATGAATTTTTAACACTCAAGCAACGCTTGTACAAGTCTCCATATAATGACTTGCATTTATATACCACCCAATAAAATCTAAAATCTGTTACAAATTTGGATTTGCACAATATTCTCTCAGTTTCAGCGTCAGCAGTCTCTTCCATTGGTGGACACTGCATCTCTTACAATTGAGTTTACTTCTACTTCCAAAATCTAATCATGCATCGTGTGACAAAGCAGTCACGACAATGAAACTACTTGCGTCAATAATGCAAACTCACGTGCCCTTGGGCATTTCTCCCATCTCCCTGGAGGGAGCCCAGAGACACGAACGAGCCCAGGTCAACTGTAAACCAACAAATTGGTTTATTTTAAGTTAGAAGTAAAAAAATATATATATAATTTTCAGTGAGTTTCAATCTATTTCATACTGCTCCTTATAACACACAAAAACAAATCACACCCCACTCCCTCTGTTAATGGGCTAATCAAGGAAATCTCAAAAGGGTATGAAAGGGCATGGAAACATTTGCAGTGAAAACGTTAACACTGAGTGGGTGAGCTAAACTACCTGTTTCTATGTTATACTTGTATGTAGTTAACTCTAATACTTGGAAAAGAGACTGCTCTCTCTGCAACTGTAATAACTCCAAGTTTCTTCCCACTGATGTTCCAAGGAAACCAAAAACCTGACCTATGATTTTCCCAACACAGTTGGAAAGATTGTCCAATTGAGCTGCCAATCAAACCTAGTCACTCCAGTATATTATGGGTAGATGTCACTGGAATGTATTAAAGAACTCCAATGTGCCAACAGAGTACACGAGAAGCCTCATTCCGACAAATGTTACATATGGATCTAATCCACATTTTCAGAAGCCCATGTTGTATGGATTTAACACATCTTCCCCACCTGCCCCCTACTTGAATTTAACTTATTAGCATCATTTTAATGCACGTTAAATATGTTCCATGTCAAATATTTAAAAATCTAGAATCGCACTGCACATAAATTTCTTTTGAAATGCAGTCACTGTTATGTAGGCAAATGTAGTAGCCAAGTTGAGCATAGCAAGATCTTGGAAGCAGCAACAAGATGAATAAAGGTTTGGTGTTTTTGGCTGAGGAAAGAAAGTTGGCCAGTAACTTGCTGCTCTTCTTTACACCGTGTTATGTGGGATCTGTAGCGTCCTTCTGAACTGGCACAGAGAGGTTCGCAGTTTATCATCGCACCCAAAGGATGTCACCTCTGGCAGTGCACCATTCCAGAGTAGGAATTGAATTCTTCTTACTCAGGTGACAGTGCTACCAGCTTACTTATATAAATGAATTAACTGTTATACACAAGTGTTTTATATCTCTCTACCACTTACTGCTCGGATCATTAATTACCTGCCAGATAAAAATGTACATTGATTAGGATAGTTCTGAAAATTCTTTTTTTTTTTTAAATAAAAGATATAATGTAAATGCCCAGAAAACACAAAATGGCCCCGACTTTGCGATCCCAATAGTGGTGAACGCCTCACTGAGAATCGGAACGGCACAGCAAATTCCGGCGATCGCAATTGCACAGAAAATTGCAGTGCACTACAGTGGGCTTCAGAGGAGCCAACGTTGATGGTCCCGTTGGTTTGCTTTGTAAAGCGGCAGGGACCCATATTTTCGTCATTTTGGGCTGATTATTCACAATTAGAACTGGATTTAATGCTGATTTATTTGGAGCTGATATCGGCAGGCACAAAACCTGCTCGGGAGCACAACGACATCTGTAAACGCCATTGAAAGGAATATACCACTTTTGCTTGAATCCTGTGTCAAAGGGAGAGAATTTGAGCTCTTCCTGTAATGTGCGCAACTTATAAAAATGTAAATGAAAGGTTTTTTTTAAAAAATCCTTCAAAACAAAATAGAAATGGATAATGTTAGGGTACAAGAGAGGAAGAAAGGCAAATAAAACTAGAGGGAGGTTCAGTATTATTTGGGAGTGGGAGATGTGAAGAATATGGAATCATTTTGGCAAACTTTAACAATGAGAAATACTACCTTTAACTCTGGTTAAAAGGTATGCTTCGAACAAGCCCTATGATCTTGAATTTCAATGCAGAAACGCAACATTTACAAATCGGTATCAAACATGCCATAGCCGTTGTGATTGATGACTATTTACTTCCCCGTCTCTCTGTAAAGCAGGTAGAAGAACTGGCCTCTTATCCTCTCTCGATCTTTTCACTGAGAACTACTGGCATGACATTGGCCGTTTCAATTTCTCTGCTCCCTTCACTCAATCGTGCCTATCTCCCTCTGAACTTACAGTACTCCGTTGTCTCAGATCCAACCCTAACATTATCAAACCTGCTGACAAGGGTGATGCTGTTGTTGTCAAGCATATTGACCTCTATCTAGCAGAGGCCAAATGCTAACTCTCTAACACTTCCTCCTACCTCCCCTTGGACCATATCCTACTACTGATCATCAAGCCATTGCATCAAGGACCATCACTGATCTCTACTCCTCTGGAAACCTCACCTCTACAGCCTCCAACCTCATAGTTCCCCAACCCCATGCAACCTGCATCTACCTCCTTCCCAAAATCCACAAAACAAAACTTAAAATTGGGCAGCACAGTGGCGCAGTGGTTAGCACCACAGCATCACAGCTCCAGCGACCCGGGTTCGGTTCTGGGTACTGCCCGTGCAGAGTTTGCAAATTCTCCCTGTGACCACATGGGTTTTCGCCGGGTGCTCTGGTTTCCTCCCACAGCCAAAGACTTGCAGGTTGATAGGTAAATTGGCCATTATAAATTGCCCCTAATACAGGTAGGTGGTAGGGGAATTGAGGGAAGGTGGAGATGTGGTAGGAATATGGTATTAATGTAGGATTAGTATAAATGGGTGGTTGATGGTCAGCACAGACTCGATAGGCCGAAGGGCCTGTCCCAGTGCTGTATCTCTAAATAAATAAAAATAAATAAATAAAGACTGCACAGGTAGACCCACTGTTTCAGCCTATTGCTGTCCCCAAACTGATTTCTTCCTACCGTGATACTATTTTTACTCCCCTTGTTTTGTCCCTTCCCAGCAACAACTGCGACTCTTCCAGTGGCCTCTGCCACTTCAACAGTTTTCAGGCCCTCATCGTCACCTCTTCACCATGGACATCGAATTCCTCTACACCTCCATCCCAACAGGACGGTCTGAGGGCTCTCAGCTACTTAGAATGGAGGCCCAACCACTTCCCATCCACCACCACGCTCCTTTGCCTGGCTAAACTTGTATACATATTGACAACTTCTCCTTCAACTCCAATCATTTGCTTCAAATAATAGGTGTTGCAATGGGAATCCACATGGGTCCAAGCTATGCCTGCCTTACTGTGGGATATGTGGAACATTCCTTGTTCCTGTCCTACTCAGGCCCCCTCCCTCACTTCTTCTTCCGGTACATTGATGTTTGTATTGGTTCCTCTTCCTGCTGTCGCCCTGAACTGGAAAATTTCACTGACTTTGGGGGGAACTTTATGGAGGTGACAGGGGTCTCTGTCGCCTGCTGGTGAGCTGCTGAGAGACCCACATTGCCTCCTTTGGGGAAGACCCACCATATGATGAGCCAATCAGGCAATTGAGAGGTCACCGGTGCGCGTTTCCCAGGATCAGGATCCCGGGGGCGGGATGTCCCGCCCGCCAGGAGCTGCTGGCCAGTGGCCGGGAGCGCTACCAGGGAAGTGGTGGTTTCTGCAGGAATAACATCCACTGGAGGTCCAGGATCATACAGCAACCCAGGCCAGAAAGTGATGGCAGAAGGGGTTTCGCAAGGTGGGGGTTGCGGGGAAGGGAGGTGTAGGGGGGCCCTCAGTGGGCCTCTCCCTTCCCGATAATGGGCCCCTCAATCAGGGACTGAATGCCTTTGCATGACCGGACCCCTCCCACCCCCGGGCGACCGCAAGCGACCCCACATGAGTTTGCATGTTGTGCTCCCCGAATGGCAACAAGCCCACCCTCCTCTGGGTTAATACCAGTGGCGGCAGCAAGAGGCCCTCAATTGGACATTAAGTGCTGTTAAGGGCTTCAGTTGGCGGCAGAGCAGGAAGGCCATCCATGGACTTTCCCACCACTGACTTAATCACGGTAGGGGCGGAAAGGTGGCCCCATCCGCTGCCATCCCACCCAATTAAATGCCCTCCCAGCCGCTAAACACACCACCGGGGAGAGCATAAAATACCGCCTCGGGGAACAGCCTTTGTTTCCAATTTCCATCCTTCTTTCACTTTCACATGGTCCAGCTCCGACTCTTTCATTCCCTTCCTCGACTTCTCGGTTTCCAATTCTGGGGATAGGCTATTTACCAATATTCATTATAAGCCCACGGACTCCCACAGCTACCTGGACTACACTTCCTCACAGCTCACTTCCTGCAACGACTCTATTCCATTCGCCCAGTTTCTCCATCGCATCTGTTGATGATGCAACCTTCCGCACTAACACTTCCAATAGGTCTTCCTTTCTTCCTTTTTCCTCAACCGAGGATTCTCCCCCACCGTAGTTGACAGGGCCCTTAATAATGTCCGATCTATTTCATGGACTTCTGCTCTCACCCTTTTCCGTCCCTCCCAGAATAATAGGGTTCCTCTTGTCCTCACCTTCCACCCCACCAGCTTCTGTATTCAACGGATCATCCTCCGCCATTTTCGCCATCTCCAGCATGATGTCACCAACAAAAAGATATTCCTCTCCCCTCCCAGTGTTCTGAAGGGACCGTTCCCTCCGCGACACCCTGGTTCACTCCTCAATAATCCCCAACACCTCTCCCATTTCCATTGCACCTTTCCATGCAAGTGCAGGAGATACAACACCTGCCATTTTATCCTCTTCCTTCCCACCATCCAGGGCCCCAAACACTGCTTCCAAGTGAAACAGCGATTTACTTGTACTTCTTTCAATTTAGGATACCGTATTCGCTGACCGCTTTGTGGAACCCTCGGTTCAATCCACAAGCGTGCCCAGAGCTTCCTGTTGCTTGTCATTTTAATTCTCCACCTTGCTCCCACCTTGTCCTTTCTGTCCTTCGTCTGCTAAAGTGTTCCAATGAGGCTCAACGCAAGCTCGAGGAACAGCACCTCATCTTTAGAATGGGCACTTACAGCCTTCCGGACTTAATATTGAGCTCAATAATTTTAGATCATAACAACTGCCCCTTTTTTCTCTTTTATCCATTTTTTTTGTTCCCCACCCCACATTTCCTAATCCCTTTACTTTGTGTTCAGATGGCCGCTCCCTGCCATTTACACCTCATCCAGACACATATTTTGTTTCTTTATTTGGCTTTGTACCATGAAACCTTTGTCATTTAATTGCTCCTGCCCTCCACCCTATCACAGACCTGCCCTTTTGTTGTTCTTCTCCACCTCCCCACCCTTTCACTTGCTCAAATCCTACTACATTTCTAGCCTTTGCCAGTTCTGATGAAAGGCATGGACCTGAAACATTAACTCCGTTATGCTCTCCACAGATGCTGCTGGATTTGCTGAGTATTTGCAGAATTTTCTGCATTTTATTATTCGTTTAGGGGATGTGGGTATCTCTGGCTATGCCAGCATTCATTACCCATCCCTAATTGCCCTCGAGAAGGTGGTGGTGAGCTGCCTTCTTGAACCGCTGCAGTCCTTGGGTTGTAGGTACATCAACAGTGCTGTTAGGAAGGGACTTCCAGGATTTTGACCCAGCGACAGTGAAAGAATGGCGATATAGTTCCAAGTCAGGATGGTGTGTGGCTTGGAGGGAAACTTGCAGGTGGTGGTGTTCCCATGCGTCTGCTGCTCGTCCTTCTAGGTGGTAGAGGTCGCGGGTTTGGAAGGTGCTGTCAAAGGAGCCTTGGTGAGTTGCTGCAGTGCATCTTGTAGATGGTACACACTGCTGCCACTGTGCATCGGTGGTGAAGGGAGTGAATGTTTGTGGATGGGGTGCCAATCAAGCAGGCTCCTTTGTCCTGGATGGTATCGAGCTTCCCGAGTGCTGCTGGAGCTGCACCCATGCAGGCAAGTGGAGAGTACTCCATCACACACCTGACTTGTGCCTTGTAGATTGTAAACAGGCATTGGGGAGTCAGGTGGTGAGTTACTTGCCACAGAATTCCCAGCCTCTGACCTGCTCTTGTAGCCACAGCATTTATGTGACAGGTCCAGTTCAGTTTCTGGTCAATGGTGACCCCCATGATGTTGATAGGGGGTTTCAGCAATGGTAATGCCATTGAACGTCAAGGGGAAATGGTTAGATTCTCTCTTGCTTGAGATGGTCATTGCCTGGCACTTGTGTGGTGTGAATGTTACTTGCCACTTATCAGCCCAAGCCTGGATGTTGTCTAGGTCTTGCTGCGTATGGACATGGGCTGCTTCAGTATCTGAGAAGTCACAGGTAGTACTGAACATTGGGCAATCATCAGTGAACATCCCCACTTCTGACCTTATCATGGAGGGAAGGTCATTGATGAAGCAGCTGAAGATGGTTGGGCTAGGACATGTGTAGACGAATTGCTGACTAGATGGCAAAGCGCTCTACATCAATGCAGATGTATTTATTGGAATTTCAAAGTCCTAGCGATGTTGTATTTAGCTGCTGACAAATACTTGACACATAAAATGCAAATTATGGAAATGATACTGCAGTGTAACTGAGAACTGCTTTGGAAATTACCGCGAACAACTCGCCTGTTGCTTGGTAATAATTTTGTTGTTTCGACATTTTTTCGAAGACGTTTTTGTTGTCCCATTTCGTTTGAATCTGCTCTAGTCTGACTGCTGTAATGTGTTCACAGTCTTGTACTAAAACGTGATTATTAATCATCTGTTCAAATCCAGTACTCTGCCATTTGTCTCATCTATTTTCACACTGAGATGTTCAAGTCTGCCAGCTGTAATTATGGCAGGGTTTCATTTTAAAATAAAGCGCTTTTTAGAACCAATAAATCCCCCACTGGAACAGCTAATGTCATACAATAATCAAGTTACGCATCTTTATGTATCTATAAAATCAACGTTTTAAACTTCTAAATAAAAGCCCTGCAGATTCTGCAGCAGGTTTAAAGAGCATTTTCTGTAACAAATTAAATTATATTGTTACAAATATCAACCTCCACTGGGTCATTGGAAAAGTGTTTAAAAGTATTTAAAATCATTGTAAAGCACCCACCTGCCTTTGAGCTGAAAACTGACCTCTCGGGGAATGTATTCAACTTGTGATGTCATTAGGGAACATGACTTCTTTGGCAATGCCCCATGCTGCTAAGGCCTTGCAGAGAGTTTCATTGTTGGATCATGCTACAGTAAGGTGGTGAAGTTCTTGCTTCAGCCAACGAACCAAGTTAGTTCGTATTTCGCAGTGCGGTCAGCGGCGAATGCCACATCATCGCTGACCACAAAATCCAGGTCAAAATGTACAAGATTAATGGTTAAAACTAGCTATAAATATTAAATAGTTCATGGAACTGAAGGAATGCAACAGTGCATTTAAAGTATTATAGTTAGCAGAATACAGCTCATTAGAATGGTGACCCCACTGAACAAATACCATTTACATTACTGTGGTCTTATGAATTTTTTGTAAATCTTAAAACCAGGTAATTATTCTAGCCCCATAAAGTTTAGAATAGTTTAGTTTCTGAAAGGAGAACCAAATGGAGTAGATATCACTTACCAATATCATACTGCAGACTAAGTTCCAGTTTGGGCCATAGCATGATCAATGCAAATGATGCATAAAAATGAACATCATACGTATTGTACATTCGATACTCCTGTCCTGCAATGCAACAGCAAAAGAACTGACACTCTCTACAACACCTGATTCATTATATACATAACTAAATAATTATTTCAGTGCCAAAGAACAATAGATCATTTAGTAGATTCTTCCCATGCACATTTGTGACTATTCACTAAATTTTGCGAGATTACATCCAAAATGGAGAATAGCAATACACAGCAGAATCACTTACTTGTCGACAAAGACCTTTCCAAACATATCAAACAGTCATCTGGTCAACTGCCCAATTTATATAAAATTGTCCAATTATTTTCCTAACTATTTGGGAAAAAAAACTTCTAGTCAAGTTTAATATTGCTATTATCAGCGGTTTATAATGTCTGGATTAGTCTCTGAAAGCTGATCACAAAGTGAATTGCTTTAAAGTGACGATGGCTGCAGGGAAACCTGGTCATTGGTACATAAACTGAATGATACTGTACACCGTCAGCAGTATACATACCTTCTAAATATGCAAATCTTCCATATTCCTTCAGCACTTTAGGTAGAGATGGAAGCCCATCCTTCTGAATAGTCAATCCATTTGTTATATTTAAATCATCAGTCACTTGAAGCCAAATTGTCCCTCCATCAGACAAGAAATATAGTTCATTAAATAGGGCCGACTTGTACCAGTCAGGCAATTGGCTGTAAAATTAATGGGAACAGGAAATGTGAACACTAAGACCCCAAATTTACGAAGTTTAAATTTAAAAAAGGATTTGATTTTGATGATTAAAAGGTCTGAAAACAGAAGGATAAATGCAAGTCTGGTCATTTCCACAAAAAATATGTGGAAGTTATTTAAAAAGAAATAAAATGTTACTTTGAAAATATTTATAAGTAGAGCAGTACCCTTTAAATAAAGTGGGTATTCAATCAGGCTTTAATTGCAAAATACAGATGGAAGAATTAATTACTGGAACACTTATAGGTTTGTTTTCTTAAAAAATTAACAGTTTACAATTTAACAACTTGCTAATATCAATATATTCAAAATTATAAAACTTTATCAAAGCAAAAGCACAAAAATAAAATTATATTTAACTAATAGCAGGACTGCAACAATACAATTTTGCCATGCACGATCTCAATTGATACAGCAAAGGGACTGAAATGGCTCCTTGGGACAGAGGTATTAATATAGAATACTTTAACATTTGTGCTACTTATAGCTCTTTCTGAAGTTCAGGAACTTCAGGAGGGAAGCACTCCTCATCTGCAGCATTCTATGGAGCATTGGTTTATTTCCACTCTTTACTCAGCACCTCCCTCATGCACCCACAAACTTTTTTTTGACAGTTACTCTACATATTTGTCCTCATTTTATATTATTCATTCCTCACCAGATTTCTTCTGCAATCACTGATCAGATATGCAAATTACTCAAAAGTACGATTCAATTTAAAAAAATTATACTTCGAGCTTCGCTGATGGTTTAATGGATAAAGGCACTGCAAGAGAGAATCCTTAGTCTGTATTAAGTTAGATAATCCTAACTGGACTAGGCGGAGAAGAAAAATTGACTCAGTTCCTGACTGCAATCCACTGACCCCATACTGGAAAGTTTTTGTGTGGCATCAGGCAAGGATATGAATAGACTCAAGTTTGATATTTTCCCCACAGTTAAACAGCCTGCCAAAATTCACATCTAGACTAAAAGAAGAATAACTTATTTGGGCAACGTATTAAACAATGCCTGCTGTCTCTGGAACTTCACTCAAGGAGGAACAGGTATTCTCTCCGAAGATTGGAGGAATAGTAAATTAAAGGGAAAAAATAAAGTATTTAACAAAGAGCAATTGAGAAAATAAAGTATATTTAAAATAAAAACAAGAAATGCTGGAAATACTCAGCAGGTCTGGCAGCATCTGTGGAGAGAGAAGCAGAGTTAACGTTTCAACTCAGTGACCCTTCTTCAGAACTGACAAATATTAGAAATGTAAACGATTTTAAGCAAGTAAAGCAGGGGGAGGTGGGGGGGGGGGGTGGCAAGAGGTAACAAAAGAAGTGTTGATAGGACAAGATCACAGAGAATAACTGACGAGGCCATGGAACAAAGGCAAACAATATGTTAACGCTGTGCTGAAAGACAAAGCCTTAGTACAGAGGGTGTGAATAGACTGTAAAGCACTCCAAGCACAAACATATCAAAATAAAATTTAAAAAACAGAAACAGTGGGTAGGCACAGTAGAAACAAATTAAAAAACCCAAAATAAAATAACCAAATAAAAAAGAAAAACAGAATAACTAAACATAAAATGGGGGGGGGGGGGGGGGGGGCCATCTTGCTCTGAAATTATTGAATTTAATGTTCAGTCCGGCAGCTGTAGTGTGCCTGATCGATAAATGAGATGCTGTTCCTCGAGCTTGCGTTGATGTTCGCTGGAACACTACAGCAATCCCAGGACAGAAGTGTGAGCAGGAGAGCAGGGGTGGGTATTGAAATGGCCAGCAACCAGAAGCTCGGGGTCATGCTTACGGACTGAGCGGAGGTGTTCCGCAAAGCGGTCACCCAATCTGCGTTTGGTCTCCCCAATGTAGAGGAGACCACACTGTGAACAGCGAATACAGTGTACTAAATTGAAAGTAGTACAAGTAAATCGCTGCTTCACCTGAAAGGAGCGTTTGGGGCCTTGGATAGTGAGGAGAGGGGAGGAAAATGGGCAGGTATTACACCTCCTGCGATTGCAGGGGAAGGTGCCATGGGAAGGGGATGAGGTGGTTGGGGTAACGGAGTGGCACTCCTCCATTACCCCCACCACCTCGTCCCCTTCCCACAGCACTTTCCCCTGCAATCGTAGGAGGTGTAATACCTGCCCATTTACCTCCTCTCTCATCATCCAAGGCCCCAAACACTCCTTTCAGGTGAAGCAGCAATTTACTTGTACTACTTTCAATTTAGTATACTGTATTCGCTGTTCACAGTGTGGTCTCCTCTACATTGGGGAGACCAAACGCAGATTGGGTGACCGCTTTGCGGAACACCTCCGCTCAGTCCGTAAGCATGACCCCGAGCTTCTGGTTACTGGCCATTTCAATACCCACCCCTGCTCTCATGTTCAGATCTCTGACCTGGGATTGCTGCAGTATTCCAGTGAACATCAAAGCGAGTTCGAGGAACAGCATCTCATTTACCAATTAGGCCTGCTACAGCCTGCCAGACTGAACATTGAATTCAATAATTTCAGAGCATGACGGGCCCCCCCTTTTAAGCTTAGTTACTTTTTCTTTTTTATTTGCTTATTTTATTTTATGTTTTTTAGTGTCTTAAGTTTGTTTCTACTGTGCCTATCCAGTGTCTCGGTTTGTAAATTTTTTTAAATGTTTGTACTTGGAGTGCTTTGTGCTTTACAGTCCATTCACACCCGCTCCATACTAATGCTTTGTCTTTCAGCACACCATTAACATACCGTTTGCCTTTGTTCCATGACCTTCTCGTCAGTTATTCTGTGACCTTGTCCTATCAACACCTTCTCTTTTGTTATCTCTTGCCCCACCCCCGCTTTACTTGCTTAAAATCTTTTACATTTCTAATATTTGTCAGTTCTGAAGAAGGGTCAGAGCTGAAACGTTAACTCTGCTGCTCTCTCCACAGATGCTGCCAGATCTGCTGAGTATTTCCAGCATTTCTTGTTTTTATTTCAGATTTCCAGCATCTGCAGTATTTTGCTTTTACTATATTTATAAGTTCAATTAGTCGATTCCAGTAAGATCTGCAAGTTCAGAGTGATATTTCCTTTCTCTTTTGGCTGTTTTCACTTGCTTTTTGTTTCAACCCTATTTTTCAAACACAGGTGGTTCACAGTTTTTCTGGTATAGATTTGAAGTGAGACTTCATTTGTGCATTATTTCAGGACATACTGAAGCACCTGCCCCCACCCCCATCCACTCATGCAGTCACTAGCACAGCACTTTAGAAGTGTAGGGGTTGACCAATGAGAATCAACATACAGCCTGGGTAATAAATACAGAATCAAAACAAGACCATGCTACTTCAATTGTATGTACACCAATTTAGCTCCACTACGCAATGATGATCAGTGACCTTTAAGAGCCAATTCTGACGAGATCAGCATTCAAACCTTCCTTCAGTAATCTACAGATACAACATCCAAAACAATATTCAAGCTGATCATAACTGCATCTTCAATTAATCCAATAGTCATTAGTTCTGTTAGCAGAAATCCCGTTAATTATATGCAAGTTTTTATGCAAACGAAGACAATAATAGACACAATACATACTGTTTCACTTGTTTCCAAGCAACAGATTATAGGTAGTATACTAAACATCAAAATACAAAAAAATTAATGATCTTCATAAAACTTAGCAGTATAAGTCAACTTTATGTATACAATGCAAGTTTTCCTTATGCTTAGATCATAATATTTACCCATTTTCTAAAATTGGACGTTGCCAATCAACAATCTTTTGTTCCCACTGATTGTAATGTGTTAGGGAATAGTGACTCAGAGCAGGAGCAGCTTCCCCACTTGTCCCAAAAAACCTTGTGTACCACCTAGAAACAAAATTTAACATTAGCAGCATGTGCAGCAAATTATCAAAATGCTTTACTAACTTCTTAATGACATAATGAATAGTCCCAAATGGGTTTGAATGAAACAACTAGAAGATTAACTTAAGTATTTCAAAACAGAAATTTCAGTAGCACTCTACCCTAAATGCTGATTTAATCACATACAATCTAACATGACAGTTACTAACTACTATCATTCCTCTGCAAATCATGTCCTGTCAAGCAGTGGAATTTGGTGTAATGACATTTTACTGACAGGATAAACAAATAACACACATGAACTTTTGTGATTTTGTTTTAATGTTCAAGGTTGCAGAACATATGGGTCAGATCTGGAGGAGGAAGTAATTATACTTCGGTTAATTTAAGGCACTTTCATTCTGCAGTCAGGCTACCAGCTTCTCCAACCATGGGTCTTGTGCAGCTGGCTACAAGATAAATGGAAAACTTCCAAGTTTTGTGCTGGAAGACCTATTAAAAATGGGTCTTCCGACAACAGTCTCAACAATTTTACACCAGTTTCATGGAATGTAAAATGCCTATCGATAAGTACATGGCTGTGGATGGTCAAGAGGTAGAAGGACCATCATGCATACATAATAATATATTCATTAACAAAACGATTTCGGTAGGAATACTGGCTATTCACTGAAAACATGTGGCCAATGGAAAACACATCAACAACGTTAAGCGTGTACAAAAGGGAGTAATTTCAACGCATTTTGATGACCAAGTTCAAACAAGTTATTCGAACCTATCATGGAAATACGAGTAGTGGACACCCTATTTTCAAAGGGATATTTCTGCACAAGGGAATATCCAGGGAAAGCAACTAGTTTTCAATAGGAGAAAAACAGAAGACATTCAAGTTTTAAAATATTAAGAGAAATGGATGCTTCACATGTAAGCAGGCTCCCCAGTTTTGACTAAGCACAAAACAAGCGAATATAAATAATAAATTGATGAACCTGAGGCAAAAATAAAAATCAGTAGGAATTTTTCCTCCCACACATTGTAGAAGAAACTAAAGCAGTTAATGCAAGATCAATTAATACTTTTAAACAAAAGTGCATAAACATCAAGCTAGTGCTGGGCTTGAGGGTCACGACGACAAGGACAGATAGGGATCATCAACTTCTCTGCGAAACATATTTTCTTGAACAGAAGTGTCATGCCAAATGAAGGCGAAGTTATGTAAATTTAAGTTATTTAAGTATTTTGTTCTGAGAAAAGAGGAAAAGAGAAACGTTATAGAATCTTCTCTCAGGAGATTGTGACCTGGGAAGAGCCTATTACATAATAGGGCCAACTGAGCGAGATGGACTGGATGGCCAGAATAGCCTTTCCTTGTTCAATGCCAATTTAAAATAAATACGCTAGTTTGGTCAAATGAAATACATTTTCAGAAAAATGGATGGTGCTTTGAGTGCTCCATTTTACTTTTCCTTTATTTCTCTTACCTTGCATGCTCTTTTTCCCTCGATCCAAAATAGATCTTGGGCATGTCCCACGCAAGACAGAACTCAACAACGTTTTGCTTTTTTGATGGAACAATGCAGGTAGCTGCAATAGCTGCTGCAGTGACCTGACCCCTCTCTGTCTGTTTACCTTTTCCTAGGTGCACAAACAAAAAGAGACACACTCAATTCATTGTTATGTGGATCAAATCAGCCTGCACATTTCTTAGCAAAAGCAGTTGATAAATCAGTTTACAGGAAACAGATGCCATTCCATGAATGATAAGGATATAAGTATTGCATGCTGTAAAACCTCCATTGTAAGTTACTTAACACCAAGTTATGTGAACAGCACAAGTTGATGAGCTAAAAGGATCTACTGGAATAGTTTTCAGTCTGTTAAATAGAGATACCATTGAAATATACAATTCTGCACAATGAGAGGGAACAGAAATGATCTACTTATGGTTTTACAGAAGGAAAATACTGTGGATGCTGAAAATCCGGGGAAAAAAACAGAAAACTCTGGAAATACTCCGGTCAGGCATCATCTGTGGACAGAGAAACAGAGTTAATGTTTCAGATTGATGACCTTTCATCAGAACAGGGAAAAATTAGAAACGCAATAGCTTTTAAGCAAGTGGGGTTGGCGGGGGGGGGGGGGTGCGGGGTGGGTTACAGTTGGAAAAAGAACAGAAGGGAAGGTTTGTGATAGGATGGAAAACAGGAGAGATTAAATGACAAGAGGGTTGGTGGTGCAGGGTCAAAGGGAATGCTAATGGGACAAGCAAAGAAAAATGTGTCTAGAGGAGGTGTGAATGGCAGAGGGATAAACAACTGCCACTGGGAAGCAAAAAAGGGAACAACAAGACAGTAAAACCAAAACCTGCAAAGATAAAGGCAACAAAATAGGTCTGAAATTGTTGAAATCAATTTTGAGTCTGGCAGGCTATAAAGAGCCTCATTGAAAGATGAGGTGCTGTTCCTTGAGCTAACGTTATGCTTCATTGGAACACTGCAGGAGGCAGAGGACTGAGAGGTCAACATGAGACCAAGGCGGAGAATTAACATGACAGGCAACGGGAAGCTCGGGGTCATGCCTGGGGACTGAACAGAGGTGTTCCACAAAAGTGGTCACCCAGTCTGCATTTGGTCTCCCCAATGTAGAGCAGACCTGCAGCATTTCTCTCTCCACAGATGCTGCCTGACATGCGGAGTTCCGGGATTTTCTGTTTTTATTACTTATGTTTTACATTTGGATTAGATATGCATTTATCTGGAATCAACTGGGCTGTAGTTTCCTTCCCTTCTGATCCAGCATGTGCAAGCTGTGCTGGCACTGAGCCAAGCCGTACTCCAAAAATGGTTAGTACAGTTCAGCTTTCAGTGAGGCACAAAACCTGCTGAAAGTCATGGAGAAGGTCAAACACAGCAACCTATGAGCACACCAATCTCTGAAAACCAATTTAGCTCTAAGGGTTACAACCACTTCACTTGCCCTTCTTACAACAGTTTTGTGCATCTTTTCACAAGTTCATTTGCATCAGCACTCCACACAGTCACAATTAATACCCCACCAGAATATAAAAGGATTTATCAGCGGCACAAATATCCATTATGCTCAAAAACAGGATAAACAAGGTATTAAAAAAAAGAAAACTTGCATTTATATAGTGCCTTTCACGACTGTAATGTGGGAAACACCACTAACTTGCACACAAAAAGGTTCCACAAACAGCAAAATTACAAATCATTTTACGTGACGTTGGTTGAACAATAAATAAATATTGGCCAGGATCCTGGAGATCCTTACTCTTCTTCAGACAGTAGCAAATATAAGTGCAAATAGAAATGAACTGCCAGCAGTTTGTAGGCCAAACTGTTCAGAGACTGTGGACACACGTGGCCCATTGGATACTGTCTGAATATTCCAATATTAAAAAAGAATATTTTGTTTCTACTTAAGGAGGTTGACTTTGTGCTTGTGAATAAGCACTTTCTGCCCTAACTGGAATCTTAAGTGTAAATACTTGCACTGTGCTTGTGTTAAACAATTGTTTTTAAGTTAGTTCAGTCCCTGACACTCAGTATAGAACTAGCAACCATTAATGGAAGTTCATCAATAAATGTGCTTGTTATTTCACGTCAATCATGACTCACCAGTATGCATAAAGGCACTAAATGATTGTTTTCCAAATCAATGTACTGCAGCTGGAGACACTGAAGCCTAGATTTTCCTCGATTTTAAAGCTGATAGTAACCCATATAATACAATGGCTATTTTGGTTAACAGTACTGAGCGTTAAAACACAGTATTTTGTTTGCTAACTTAATTCATTTTTGTGTAGTTCCTTCTAAAACAATTTGCCGTTCATCTTAAAATATATGGTCCAACAGTGTGACGTTTTTACATCAACTAAAGTGACCAAGACTAAATGGTGGGTATTTTGTCTTATGTTTGGCAAAAACTGGCGATAAAAGGGCAGACTTGTTAGCCTCCCATTCATTCCAAGTATAAGGTTAAGTTTTAGTTCACGAGTTGCAGCTTTGCTGAAACAAAACTGTCTTTTACAGCAAGTGTAGTGGTAGAAATCCAGCGAGCTCCATCCAATCAACGCAAATTTTGGGAACAGTATCTTATTTTCCTCCTCGGCACTCTGCAGCTAACTGGATTGAACAATGACTTCAATAACTTCAGATTTTAGATTTCTGCTCCATTTTCCTGGTAGTTTCTCTTATTCACATACCCTTCTATTCTGGAGCCATCGCGGCCCTCTCCCAAGGACCCCATCATCACAGTTGCCAATTTCCAGCCAATGTGATTCACTCCATGTGATATCAAGAAACAGCTGAAGGCACTCGATAGAACAAAGGCTATGGCTCCCGACAATATTCCGGCAACAGTACTAAAGACTTGTGTGTCAGAACCATCCACGCCAGTGGCCAAACTGTTCCAGTACAGCTACAACACTGGCATCTACCTGGCAAAGTGGAAAATTACCCAGGTATGTCCTGTCCACACAAAACAGGATAAATCCTTAGTGCTACTTCATAATTCAGTTGAGTAAGCAAGGATGCTAGAATATAGTTATGGTCTTCCTCCAGCTGTACATTGTGCCCTGACCTATTCCTCAGATACTTGCACAGTACTTTGTTTGGTTTCATTTAATCAATGCGGTATCTGCTGTCATTTTATGCTACCAAAACACGGGGGGGTGTTGTCACCAGAACAATATTACAATCACTGAAGAAATACTTTTCTCCAAAGAGAAGAATATAGTTTTAGGTATTCGCTCAGAAGGCAAAGAATAAAACTAGTTTAGATATGATCTCAAGATCACCATATTGAAATTCCAAGCAGAATGTAAATCTACCAGTTTGAAACTCATCAACTTTGCAGTAAAGTGAGCACAGAAGGACAATCTCGACATTGAGACATTAAGGTTACACAAAATCAGAAATTCAGGTGCAAGCTTTTAAGGAAATCTGTATTAATCAGTACTAGTTGGGCAGTTTCATCTCGTAGATGGCTTTCATGAACTTCACAGTTGAACTGCAGGCTGCAACAACTGTCACATGAACTCAAACTGGATAAAAGTCCCTGAGATAGCAATAATTGCACAACAGAATAACTGGGCTGTGGCAACCAAGAGGGACAGTGGCCATTATTCAGATACCAATAAATCACATGCAGGATTTCTGTAGAGAATGACAGCTCATCTTAAAGGCTCCTGCTGCTTCAATTCATTCTTTAAAAAAAAAATTAAGCAGTAAAAATTGAGTTTGAGAAGATTCAAGACAAGAAAATACACTTTGCAACATGCTAATGACATTTTGGTCAACCTTGGTACTCAAATAGAGGAGGAAAGGGAGAAATCCAAAAGGAATTTTGAGGCTTAAGATATTTCCCCACCTCCTTCAATAGAGAGTGAAAAGACAATCACGTTAAGCTAGACTTTAAAATGTATGCTGTATACAAAATTCTGTGGAGCTGGCAGCAATGAAAAATGAATAAAATAAACTGTCAAACAGAATGAAGCAGAGGCTAGCATACCAAGCATGAAAAGAAAAGGTGTTAGGAGAAATGTCTTTAGCAAGTTGCTAGAGAATAGAATGTTTTGCCATAGGGGGGTAGTTGAGGCAGAGACCATTGCAACTTTTAAGGTAAAATTGGATAAATATTTTGAAGCAGAGGGCTATAAGGAAGGGATTAGTTTTGGATTGCTCTAGAAATAAATAAGATGGCCCAAATGGCCTCTTCTATGCTGTAAATTTCTATGGTTTCAAGACTGAATATCCAAATAGTAAAAAAAATCAGAAATGCGGGATCAAAACAGGAAGATGGAAATCTAGATTAGTAGACATATCTTTAACAGAACAGGCTTACCTGTCAAGGAAAGAAGGAAGTCCAGAGACACTGGACATTGGCGATTCTTCTCAACTACCCACTAATTGAGATCGATCAGTTCCAGAGGTATCTTAAGCAAGCGACTGGCAACAGGAGAATCACCACTGGCTGCAATATTCAGCCTCCTACATTTCATTGACAGAAAAATCATAGCGGAGGCAGGATAAAGGAGTAAAAGATGAGCTGAAATTTCAAGCAGAGAAAAATCAGCATTTACCCTGGTCTGTCAGGAAAACAAATTTTTTGTTGATCACAAATGGTATAGTTATCAGATCAATGCAAAAATCTTAAATAAAAGTAGTTTACTTCTGTTAACATTTGGGCAGGATGCATCATCAAATGCCACAGGGACCATGCTCATTTAGGCCAAGATAAATTCTGTATAACAAACTACAGCATAAAAGATAAATTTGTGCCATTGAGGCTGTGCCTAACTTGCTTCACAACAAAATTATCTACTTCAATCTCACATCCTTGTTCTTTTCCCATATCCTTGGATATATTCATTGCGTGTTTATCTAATTCCTCCTGCGACATCATGTTGGACTCAGATTCAACAGTCACTTGCAGCAATGTGGTGAAATTTTCTTCTAAACTTCTTCCTTTATTATTTTAGTACTAATCCTAAATTTGTACCTCATTATTAACTGACCAGCGAGTAAAATAATCTTTTTTTTTTACTCTCAATCATTTTCCCAAGTCCTAATTTTTCCATCATAAGTAGATAGTCTCATCCCTAGTATCATCCCAGCAAATGTACAATGTACCTTTTGCATGTGTCAAAATCTTTTCTAGAATGGAGCTCCTAAAAATACAATTCCTGTAAACTGTCAAATATCCATATAGATTTCTCTCTAATTTAATACACCTACATACAAAACCACAACCCTATTAGCCCTCTTTACGGCTTTCCCCCACAACTGAATCCCACTTTTAAAAATCTCACTGCCTCTAGATTTCTCTGCTGACCCCACTCTATTGAAAGTTTTACATAGTATTATAGTATTTACAGCACAGAATTTTATGGTTTAGGTTTTATTTTAATTCTGTATCGCTTCCTCAAAATTTACTATTACTTTTTTTTTAATTCATTCATGGGATGTGGGCGTTGCTGGCTACATCAGCATTTATTGCCCATCCCCAAACATCCTCGAGAAGATGGTGGTGAGCTGCTTTCTAGAACCATTGCAGTCCATGTGACATTTGTCTATTTTGCATTAAATTGCCCACTCTCTTAATTGGACCAGGACCTTATGCTTTTTCCTCCCAGTTTGCCAATTTCTCTAGTGCCATCAGCAAAAGTTGATATTAGTTCCTCTAACCCCATATCTAAATTACTTGCGTATATGGTAAACAGAGATCCCAAAATAGATCCTAGGCCACACAACTTGCCAATCTGACTCTGCTCTCTTTCAACTAATCCATCCCTATCATGGGCTTAAATCTTTGCTCAAGTCTTTTACATATCACTTTAATCAAATACTTTCTGAAAGTTACAACATACCATAGTCACCACATTCTCTGGTCTATACACGTGGCAATTTTCTCCAATAATTTTATTAAATTAATCAAGCACAGACTGCCCTTTACAAATCCACATTGACTGGCCGATTAGTCCCTACCTTTCAAAAATGTTCACTAAAGGGCTGGATTTTATTAGAGCGCTGCGCACCATGGCGGCGTGCTGCGAGAGCGGCGGCCTTTTGACATGGAATTGCCGGCGCACAGCCTCCACGATATTACGCACGGGGACTGATTTAAATAGCGGGGGCGGAGTGGCCGCCCCCAATGACACAGGGGGCAGCCGCCACAACCCTGGCAATGGCGCCACTGTGCACACGCCATTTTTAAAGGGCTTTAAGCCCTTGAGATTTTAATTTTTAAAGTTACAGTAGCCCTGATTTTTTAAATAAACGATTAGGATATGGAGGCCCTTCCCCAACACCTCCAATGGTCTTTTAACTGGCCCTTATTGGTAAAACTTACTTTATTCCCTACCCAAACATTCCCCACCCTTCTAACATTTGCCCTTCAACCCCTTCCCACCATCCTCACAGCCAATTAAAATTGTTTTCCCGGCTTCCCCACCCCTCCCGCCCTGAAAGTTTTATTCCTCCCCCATCCCCACCAGTTCTCGCCTCAGACTGAGTTCTGATGGCGCGTGAGCTGCGTTCAGCGGTGGTAAAATCGGCGTGAGACGGTCGCCACCTGCAGGTAGGTCAATTCACATTTCATTATTCTTCATTTAAATATTTAGATGAAGGCCCCACTGCTTGGCGGTGGGGGGTGGGGGGGGGGGGGGGGGCCGCACCAAGGTCCCCCCCACCGCTGGTAATATGCGGTGGGCCCTTCTCAACGTCATGGGTCGGCAACCCTCTGAATTTTACGGGCCACTCCATTGCGACCCATGCCGTCGAGGGGCTGGTAAAATTCAGCCCTAAATGTTAACAAGTGATCGTGAATGGTGTCAACTTTTTATTTGAATATGTGTGAAATTTTCTCCTTTCTTATTTGGTTAACTGTTTTTTTCTTTCTAATTTATTATTTTCATTATTCAAATCATATTGTGTATGCTCCTCCAAAACTTTCTCCCCAAGGACACCAAAAGAAAAAGAATGAAGAAGAATTTCTGCATCTACTGAAGAAAGTTTATGAATTACATACTTTATGCTAGCATTAGAGTAAAAGCTCACTGAGAGTAACTACACTTCAAAACTACTTGCGATGACCAGAAGACAAAAAAAGGCACTATATAAATGCAAGTTCTTTCTTTCTAAATGGTATTTAAAAATTGTTTTAAATCTATCCATAGTCAATTTGTCAGTTAGGTGAGCAGCTGCCCAATTTACGTGCTTTTCAATGGCGGTCAGCTGGTCTTCAACACCACTGCTTGGATTCAAGAATGAATAGGTCATGTCAGATTAGTGGCTCGGCAGTCTTAATTTCAAATGTTAATATATTTGCAAACTGACGAAGAGGCAGGGGCCTCCAATTTTATCAATATGGCACAGACACAGAAGTGGTGAAATCTCCATTAATCCATTAAACTGATTGTCCAGAAAACACAGCACACTCCACAAGCATGATCAAGTCTGAAGCTCTTTTTCCATCCCATCCAAATAAGCCAAGCTTTCAAGACAACTGCTATATCTCAGCAAAACAAAGCAGTGAAACTCGCCCAGTGCAGGTATTTCATAAAGAACATCACACTCCACATCTCAAACTATCCACGAGCGATGTCAAAGCAAATCTACTAGTAGTGATAAAAAGCTGAAGATGAAATGTTATTGGATTATTTTACAAAGACTAAACTGACTGAAGGAATAATAGAGGAAAAAACAACCATCAAATGATTAAGTGTGGCAGGAGATAGGAGGAAGTGAGGCAATTTTCTTTTTATTGAAATCAAGATTAATTGTACTTATTGTCTAATTGTTTTCCTTCCCAAAACCTCTGCATTTTCTTCATATTTTCAAATCCCAACAATCCTCAGCTTTTTAAATCCAAGGTAGGCATTATTTTCTCTCTCCGTTTTCAAATTTGATACTGTCCTTCACTATGGTTTTGCATTTTTGATCCATAGGCCGGAATTTTACACCATGAGCAGGATAGTGGCAGGGGGTGGCACAAAAAGGAGCGGGAGGCTCCAAGAGGCCTTCTCGATCATTGATTGGCCGGCAGCTCAATGAAGCGGGACTTCCTCCCTCAAGCGGGTGGAAGTCCCACCTCAGAACAATTAAAGCTTGGGGACTCGTCTAATGCGGAACGGATCCCCAGGCTAGGAGGAAGCGGGTTCGCCACCGACTTTTATGTCGGTGGCCAGCTCCCGTCCGCCCAACGTAAAACCCAGCCCATAGTCTAGACTTAACTTTTTAAATAACAGTTCAAGATAAACAAGCAGATTGCAAGCTGTTTACTCAAGAGAACAAGGTTGCAGAGGAATCTCACTTATGGGAACAGAGTTTGGATCAGGGACTGAAAACAATGGCTTCAGTCTTCCCAATATTTAATTGGAGGAAATTTCTGCTCATCCACTACTGAATATTATATATAAATAGTAATTTGGATGAAGTGCTGAAGGTTATAGATGTCTTTGAAACAGTATGCCAGCATGGACTGAATGACTTCAAGAAAGAGGAGAACAGAAAATTAGCAAGAAAAGGCATAATTCATACTGGAGGTGGAAAGCACTAAATAGATGAGTATGATGAATGAAATAGCATACATCGTTTAAAAGTGTGCGATGTTCCTAGAAAACACAAATATGGGTACCATATTGCTCAACACGACATGCAGGTCTTGAAACTAGATGCTGGCATTACAGTTTGCCAGGGAAGGTTGTTGAACAACACAGCGCTATTAGTTATCAGTATTAAGTGTAAATAAAAAAGGTTCTAAATTTAAAGTTGATTATTTTGCAGTTCTTCAAAACTTCTTTTTTTTTTGCAAAAGGACAGTACAAAATACATCAACTACAGCCCTAGTTAAACATTACTGCCTTGCTTATGCATTCTACTTCTCAAAGAACAAAACCAAAGATTCAATTTGCCAAGTTATTGCCTCATCTACATGCATAATGTGTTTGGGCAATAAATTTTGAGCATCGCCTAAAAAGTGTGCCATTTCCCCCTCTCTCCAGCACTGGATTCAGTTATACAGATAATTTATCAAACTCTGATAGTAGGTCTACAGTAGTCAGGTTGAGGGTAAACTGGACTACAAACAATACACAACATTATAAACTTTTAATATCTGGAATAAAAAATAATAAGCCCGGGCTGCTGGAGACCCTCAACCCTAAATTTGTTACTCAGTAAAGAGCCTGACTAGTGTTGGTCAACAAATCAGACTGATGCTGGAATCCTATTGTGTATGACAGGGCTCCATTGCTGTTTAACCATTTACCTGGAGAAGTGATCAAAGAATATGTTCCAATGACTGACTATCAGTGGCAAGGGGGCGGTCAGGAAACTTGCTTTCAACTGATCTTGCTGCTGCCCATTACAGAAATGATAGTTTGACTGGGTAAACTGGATACGGTCTGGTACCAACATAAACTCAATCCTTCCCCACGCCAGAAAGCGTGTCCTTTCAGGCACTCATGAGAAGGAAACTTAGAAATTGGATATTAGCATATTTAACCATCAGCAGCAAGTCGCTGGGGTAAGAGGAGTGTGGTAGGGAAGGGAAGAATACAGCACAAATGTGTCATTGACTATAGTATCACTCAGTGGGGAGAGGATGGTGAGGAAAAAATAAGTGAGCTGTCTATTTAATATACTAAGTGAACATTCCCCAAAATGATGATTTTAAAAGAAAATTTCATTTGCATTAAATTGAACATTTCAAAATGCAACCTTTCCTGGTTATCTACTGCCTTGAAGATATCACTGCCGACATTTTTAAAACTTACAGCAGTATTCCAGGGACTAATACTACTATTGGAAGAGTTCAAAATGAGAAACAAACAAAATTATAGAATGGTTACAGTACAGAAGGAGGCATGCGGCCCATCCTGTCTGTCCCGGCTCTCTGCAAGAGCAACTCAGCTAGTCGCACTCCACCACCTTTTCCCCGCAGCCCTGCAGGTTCTCTCTTCAGGTGCTTATCCCATTCTCTTTGGAAAGCTGCTATTGAATCTGCTTCGACCACACCCACAGGCAATGCATTCCAGACAAGTAAGTCAATATAAGCAAACATTAATAGTGATCTGAAGGGGAGCTTTGTGCTTTTATGTCCATTATCTTTTAGGAGTTGCAAGCCAAGTGCCAAGTAATTGAGTTTTACCATATTCAGCAGATGCAAAAACTCTTCTTTGAATCCAAAATAATTTTAAGACTGCATAAAATAAAGTTGGCACGTCAATTTTCAGAAGGAAATGTTTAATATCAAGGAAAGTCACTTTAAAAAGTGCTGTAACATTCACACACCTGGTAGAGAGTCCAATTTCCCATCTTGAAGCAGATCTTTCCAGATTTCTTGCCCCATGTCATTTGGATTAAATTCAGTCTGGTGGCTAATTACTATACCTTGCTGTTTAAGAAAACAAATTTGAATTCAAATTAGATTCAAAACTACCTTTATATTATAGAAAACATTTAAGAAGGCATAAACTCTCTGTTGCGATGTAATGCAGAATATCTTTTCCTTCAACCTAGAGAAGGAAATGTGAACAAAGAACAAAGAAAATTACAGCACAGGAACAGGCCCTTCGGCCCTCCAAGCCTGCACTTGGTGGCTACAGAATAAAATATAAAAAATTATATGCTATAAATTTTAATTCTGGTTATTTACAGTAAGTATTATCCAATAGAATACATCCTTCACACTGCTGGAATTAAGCCAAAACTAAATAACTATGTGGAAAAATCACACAAATGGCAATATCCATTGAAGACAGACATGAAGGCATTTCTCATATTAATTAACCACTGTACAGATCTGACTGCTTTTTAACGCAGTGCAAATGCATTTAAAGCCTTTGGGTTTGTCTGAGAGATGACAGTTCCCGTGAATATGTTTACAGTAGCATAGTGATTAAGTTACTGAACCAGTAATCGAGAGGCCTGGGCTAATATACCCAAGAACCATGGCAGTTTGAGAATTTGATTTCAGGTCTAAAAATCTGGAAATAAAAAGCTGGTATCAGTAAAAATGATTTGAAGTCGTCTGTTTGTCATAGAAGCCCAAATGATTCACTAATGTCCTTTAGGGGTGGAACCTACAGGGCCCAATTTTAACTCACTCATCTATTCACAGAATTAAAAAATTGGGCCCCTATATGGGTCCTTACCCGGTTTAGCCCAGATATGACTGATGTCCTACAAAGTGGTCGACTCTCTACTGCCCTGAGGTCACCTAGCAAGTCACTCAGTTGCATCAAACTGCTACAGTGGCCCACCATCATCTCTGGGCAACTAGGGATGGGGAATAAATGCCGACCCTGCCAGTGACATCCTGTCAATTTAAAAAAAAACTTGCAACCAAACATTATAAAGCAGCCATTGAGCATTATTTCTTCCTCTTCTGAAAGCTGAGCTAGCTGAATTGAGCTGGGTTACTAGGTTAGGAGATAGATCAATAGAGGAGCAGTGACAGACATTTAAGGGGATATTTCAGAATACTCAGGATATGTATATTCCTACTATAAAGAAAAACTGTAAAGGGAGAAGCCACCATCTGCGGTTAACTAAAGAAGTTAAGGAAAGCATCAAACTTAAGGAAAAAGCATATAATTGCACAAAGATGAGTGGCAGGTCTGATGATTGGTCAGAATATAAAGAGCAGCAGAGAATGCCTAAAAGGTTAATCATGAGAAAGAAATTAGAGTACAAGAGGAAGATAGATAGAAATGTAAAAACAGATAGCAAGAGTTCCTACAGGTATTTAAAAAGGGAAGGAGTAAAGTGAGTGTTGATCCTCTGGAGAGTGAAAATGGGGAGTTAATAGTAGATAATAAGGAAATGGCCAGATGAAATGAACAAATATTTTGCTTCAGTCTTCACTATCAAAAAACAAAAAAAATTCCAGTAATAGCTATAAATCAGTAGGTGGAAGGAAGAGAGGAACTTGGCGAAGTTACAATCACCAGGGAAGCGGTACTGAGCTGATGGAGCTGCGGACTGACAAGTCCCCGGATCCTGATGGGCTTCATCCTAGGGTCCTAAAAGAGGTGGCTAATGAGGTAGTAGATGCGTTGGTGCTAATTTTTCAAAATTCACTAGATTCTTGAAAGGTACCATCAGACTGGAAAGTAACAAATATAATTCCTCTATTCAAGAAGGGTGGGATGGAGAAAAGTGCCAGTTAGCTTAATGACTGTCTTGGGGAAGGTGTTAGAATCAATCATTAAGGAGGCTATAGCTGGGCATTTAGAAAAACTCAAGATAAACCGGGAATAGTCAGCATGGTTTTGTGAAAGGGAAATCATGTTTAATCAATTTTTTTTGGAGTTCTTTGACGGAGTAACATGCACTGTGGATAAAGGGGAGCCCGTTGATGTACTGTACTTGGATTTCCAGAAGGCATTTGACAAGGTGCCATGTAAATGGACAGAAGATTGGCTTGCTGGCAGAAAACAGAGAGTATGCATAAATGGGTCCTTTCCTGAGTGGCAGGATATGACAAGGGAGTCCCGCAGGGGTCTGTGTTGGGGCCTCAACTATTTACAATTTATATCAATGACTTAGATGAGGGGAGCAATGACATGGTAGCTAAATTCGCAGATGACACAAAGATAGGTAAGAAAGTATGTTGTGAAGAGGACATAAGGAGGTTGCAGACTGATATAGATAGGTTGAGTGAGTGGTCAAAAATCTGGCAGATGGAGTATCATGTGGGAAGATGTGAAGTTGTTCATTTGGGCAGGAAGAATAAAAAAAAGCAGAGTATTACTTAAATGGTGAACGACTGCAGAATTCCAGTGTGCAGAGGAATCTAGGTGTTCTATAGTGCATGAGTCACAAAAAGTTAGTATGCAGGTACAGCAGTTAATAAAGGAGACTAATGGAATGCTATCCTTTATTAAGAGAGGAATTGAAAATAAAAGTATGGATGTTATACAGGGCATTGGTGAGACCAGATCTTGAATTGTGTGCGCAGTTTTGGTCTCCTTATTTAAGGAAGGATGTAACTGCATTGGAGGCAGTTCACAGCAGGTTTATTAGATTGATACCTTGAATGAGCGGGTTGTCTTATGAGGAAAGGGTGGACAGACTGGGCTTGTTTTCACTGAAGTTTAGAAGAGTGAGGAGAGATTTGATTGAAGTATACAAGATCCTGAATGGTCTTGACAAGGTGGATGTGGAAAGGATGTTTCCTCTTGTGGGTGAGTCCAGAACTAGGGGGCACCATTTTAAAATTTGGGGTCGCCCTTTTAGGCCAGAGATGGAGAAATTTTTTTCTCTGAGGGTTGTGCAACTTTGGAACACTCTGCCTCACATGGTGGTGGAGGCGGGGTCTTTGAATATTTTTAAGGCAGAGGTAGATAGATTCTTGTTAGGCAAGGGAATCAAAGGTTATCGAGGGTAGGTGGGAGCGTGGAATTCGAAACAAACAGGTCAGCCACGATCTTATTGAACGACGGAGCAGGCTCGAGGAG
This sequence comes from Heterodontus francisci, assembly GCF_036365525.1. NCBI lineage: Eukaryota > Metazoa > Chordata > Chondrichthyes > Heterodontiformes > Heterodontidae > Heterodontus > Heterodontus francisci. The sequence goes on along the minus strand of NC_090371.1, from coordinate 77,594,303 downwards.
CCGAATGGCCTACTTCTGATCCTAATTCGTATGGTCATATGAAAAAGGCAATACTAACTGGATGAAAGAATAGAGAGCTGTATCTCTGAATTTACTGACACTAAGTTAGGTGGCACAATAAATAGCAAAAATGGGAACATAAAATTGCAAAGGAACATTTATAGATTAAGTAAATGAGCAAAACTGTGACAGATGGAGTCACTGCAGGAAAGTGAGGGGGCATCAACTTGGACCCAGAAAGATAGATCAGAGTATCTTCTAAATGGCGAGAAGCTGGGAATGGTGGATGAACAGAGAGATTTAAGGGCGTAAGTACAGAAATCACTAAAAGCTAGTGGGAAGGTATAAAAAAAAATTAAAAGGCTAATGGAACGTTGGGCTTCATTTCAAGGGGACCAGAATACAAAGAGGTAAGTTAGGTTACAGCTCTACAAAGCTCAGGCTAAACCCCTTCTGGAGTACATACTTCAGGAAGGATATATTGGCTTTAGAGGGAGTGCAGTGTAAATTCACCAGAATAATATGGGGGCTAAAAGTTAAATTGTGAGAACAGGTTACATATTCCTACGAGTATTGAAAATCAAGGGATGATCTAACTGAGGCGTTGAAGAGTGAGAAACTATTTTCCTTTTTTTTTCTAATTTTCCTGTTCTCTTGTGGTGTAGTTTGCAACGAAGGGGTGTGACAACCAGGTGAGAAAGGTGTCTAGGGGTCTGTTGCTGTCTTCACCTGGTCTTATTGTGACAGGGTTTAATTTTAAACACTGTTTTGAGCTCCCCCTTTGTGAATCCTTGTTCACAGCTTTCCAATTATAAGGCAAAGAAATGAGCATAAACAGGCTTTTTTTGGTTCAAAAGGAGAAAAGTGAAATTTATTAAACTTACTTAAACTCTAATATGGTTCACGCCCAAGGATATACGACGTGCCCACACTAGCATACAAACGCGATATACACATGCAAATAGGTACAAAAGAGAGGAAAATATATTAGAGGGGTGCTTGAGGCAATATCAGAAAAGTTTCTTGTTTACTGTGCTTCGAGCTCACTTGATTGTAGGTAGTCTTGCTGTTCGTTGGGCCCAGTGTTCTTCTTAAACCTTGTTCATGTAGGAGACTTTTTTCTTTGAGGTTCACGTGCTCTCACAAGATTCAGTTCAGTGAGAGATGAGCAGGCAGACAGGAGAGGGTTCTGCTTCAGTTCCAGGAGTACGCGGCTTTGAGTTCAAATCCCTTGTTGGAAGTTCAAATCTCAACAGCCAGCTAGTCATGTGACTAAAACTGGTCTGACGACTTCTTCTGTGTTTGTGGATTCTGCTATCTTAGCAGTCAACCTGGAATGCTCACTCCCCCACCTCCAACATCTGGTAATCAAAAGTTCATTGTTGGCTGAATGGGTCAGGACATGGCCCTTTGTCCCTTGTTCCAACTCTGCTAGTTACTATGCAATTGTCTTTCCAGTCATAGGCTTGCAATTTTAAGTTTTAATGTTCATGTGGCGAAATCATGTGTGCCTCAGTCTTGGCAGGTGGGGGGTTTGCCTGACAGGGGCATAAAATTAAAATTAGAGCTAGGCTGTTTAGGGGTGATGTCAGAAAGAAATTCTTCACACAAAAGGGAATGGAAATCTGGAACTGTTCTCCCTTCTACCCTCCCCAAAAAGCTGTTGAGGCGAGGTCAATTGAAAATTTTAAAACTGAGATTGATAGATTTTTTGTTAGGCAAGGGTATCAACAGTTTTGGAACCAAGGAGAGTAGATGGAGTTAAAATATAGATCAGCCATGATTAACTGAATGGCAGAACAGGGTCAAATGGCTGAATGTTCTAATCCAGTTTCTAGAGATAAAAGTCAATCAAAACAGCAACTAAACATTAATGTTGGGTTTTTTTTTAAATGACAAAAAAATCTGTAACTAAAACACATAAGAAACAAAACAGACCAAAACAGCAGCTAACAAAAAAAAATGCAATGGAGTGGAGATCATTCTAGCTGCAGGGAAGAAAAATTGAACTGCTGTTCTCATGAGCGCAAAGTTTCTCACACTATGGAGTAAGGGGGAACCACGTGAATCAGGGCTGCATAATATCACCCAACTTTGAAGCCAATATTCTAAAGAAATGCCATGACTCACTGTTTCCTAGAACAGAAACCAGTCTAAGTTCTACAGTTAATATGTAGTTTCTTACATTGAAGCATTTCAAATTTGAAACATTTAAGATGTCAGACATTGTTGCTTTCATCACAAAAATCATTTCCATTTTATATTTGTCAGATTACCCCCCCTTAGAACATATGATATACTTACAATCAACAGAAATCAACAAGCGCATGGGAAAGGCGTCTGCTGCTATGTCCAGACTGGCCAAGAGAGTGTGAGAAAATGGCGCACTAACATGGAACACAAAAGTCCGAGCGTATCAAGCCTGTGTCCTCAGTACCTTGCTCTTCGGCAGCGAGGCCTGGACAACGTATGTCAGCCGAGAGCTGCCTCTGGAGAATCTTTGGCATCAGGTGGCAGGACCGTATCTCCAACGCAGAAGTCCTCGAGGCAGTCAACATCTCCAGCACATACACCCTACTGAGCCAGCAGCGCTTGAGATGGTTTGGCCATGTGAGCCGCATGGAAGATGGCAGGATACCCAAGGACACATTGTACAGCGAGCTCGTCACTGGTATCAGACCCACCGGCCGTCCATGTCTCCACTTTAAAGATGTCTGCAAACGCGACATGAAGTCCTGTGACACTGATCACAAGTCGTGGGAGTCAGTTGCCAGTGATCGCCAGAGCTGGCGGACAGCCATAAAGGCGGGGCTAAAGAGTGGCGAGTCGAAGAGACTTAGCAGTTGGCAGAAAAAAAGACAGAAGCACAAGGGGAGAGCCAACTGTGCAACAGCCCCGACAACCAATTTTATCTGCAGCACCTGTGGAAGTGTCTGTCACTCTAGAATTGACATTTATTAGCCGCTCCAGGCACTGTTTCAGAAACCACTGACCACCGCCAGGCGCTTACCCATTGTCTCGCGAGACAAAGAGGCCAAAGAAAGAAAGAAGAACAATCAACTAATAGCATAAAACTATTCTTATTCTATGCTCAACCTCATGAAGTAGTACAAGGTCCCCTGAGTAAAAAACAAAGATCAATGGGGATATGCATTCATCTCCAGGCTTGGAAAGAAAACATTGATTAAAAATGAAACCACCAGCACATAAATGAAAAACAACTTTTACTGAGAAAGATGGATCAGAATCTAGAAACACTATAAAAGCAGAATCTATTTTCTTCTTTACTGCTCCTGAAACTGCCTGCAATACAAATGGCAGTTTTACCAACATTCAGTTCAAAGCCATTGTCAGCACTTTTTTGAAATTAGACACATGACAACTCACTTCAGTTGAGCACTCTTCACCTAGTGACTTCAAAAGTAACACTGCACAAACAAATATCCAAGTTGAAAATTCAAAATTGTTGCAGCTTCAAGTTTCAAATAGGTTTGATCATTTTTCCATGCAAGAGCACATGGATGTATATAGCATTGCACCAGTAGTATCTGTAAGTGTTCAGTTGAGCAAGAGAGAATGCAAGAGAAAGGGGATCAGATTTTACAACCCATGGTCCCTGTGCTGTTCCTTTGCTAAAGCAATCCAAAACTAATCCATTTCCCCATGCTCTCCTAATAATCCTGCATCTTCCTCTGCTTCAATATTTATCCAATTTTCCCTTAAAGGTGACATTAGTCTCTGCCCCAAACACACTATATGGCAATGCATTTCGTGCTCCAAAAATCCTCTTTGTAAAGAAAGATCTTCAACCTTCTCCCTACTCTCAATGACAACTTTAAATTGATGACTCCCCTCCCAACCAGAGGATGCCACAAGGTCAGCCAGACCAAGTTGCAGAACTATTTAGTAATGAAGAACTATAATATATTAAAATGGTCGTTCTATGGCTCTAAAATTATACTGAACTCGAACAGCAACAATGCGAAACTCACTCACCTTATGTCTGGCTGAAATTGCCATTGTATAGTTATTTACAGGGGCAGAGTGATGCAACAACACTCCTGAAATGTGCTCCTCTTCTTTATCCAAATGGAATGGTTCATTCCAGTGCCCCCCTTTCATATCATCCTTGGTACCAGTACCATTCCTCAAAGTAAACATAAGGGAAACCTCCAGGTCTTCATCACTTTGGTTTTCAATTTCCCATACAAAGACCCCAACTGGCAGACTAGTGTCCTGTAAGACAAGTGATATTCCTTTTGTTAAATCCATTTCACATTTTTTGGTTCATTCAGCTAAATGCAAATACTAAAAGTTCAAGGAACTTTTCACAGCTTACTATTCAAAATACAATTTCATTTGACAGCAAAACAAAAACATTAACCTATGAAGAGACAAGATAGAACGTGATTAAGCAGCATGATGCAAAAACAGTGGAGAACGGGGTGACAGAGGTAAGGTGAAGGTTATGGTAAGAAAAGTAGAACAGCTGAAAATAGAGACATGTTGTCGAAGCTTTTCGTCATGCACTCATCAGGACCAACACGCACAAATAACCAATGTAAGGGAAAACAACAGCTTATACTGCATGAGGAGAGAGTGTGGATTGGTTGGCCAGTGAACTCTGATTGGTAGAGGCATTGCCATGGAGAAGGCACCACTTTACAGTGACTGACAGTTAACTGCCAAGCTTTGTTTGAAATTTAAACCAGGCAGCTTGACTCTGATTGGTCAAGGCATTGCCCTGAGGAATGAACCAGTGAATGCTGTCACTTATTTTGTTCAGCTGAAACAGGTGCAATGTGTGTACATGTTCTTTCTGTCTGCAAAGAACAAGGCCCTGAGTATTAATATATATGTAGCTTCCAGTATGCACAAATGCGCCATACTGCAAGCCCGACTGACAATCTTAAATTGGTTGTCAGCGTAATTCTTAGCACACTGCGGATTATTTAGAAAATGTTGTCCAATCACGGAATCGCATCTAATGTTGGACACTGTGTATTGAGTTTTGCAAGCAGTAGTATATTTAGCATGGATAGATGACTGTTTTCTGTTAGTTAGCAAGAATTGGATGAATGGGTCATTTTCAGGTTGGCAAACTATAACTAGTGGGGTGCCACAGGGATCAGTGCTGAGGCCTCAACTATTTACAATCTATGTTAATGACTTTGATGAAGTGAACGAGTGTACTGTAGCCAAATTTGCTGCCGATACAAAGATAGGTAGGAAAGCAAGGTGTGAGAAGGATACAAAGAGTCTGCAAAGGGATATAGATAGGTTATGTGAGTGGACCAAACTTTGGCAGATGGAGTATAAAGTGGGAAAACTTTGCAGGGAAGAATAGAAAAACAGATTATTTAAATAGAGAGAGTACAGAATGCTGCGGTACAGAGGGATTTGGACGTCCTCGTACATGAATCACAAAAAGTTAGCATGCAGGTACAGCAAGTAATTAGGAAGGCAATATAAAAGCAAAATACTTGAAATCTAAAATAAAAACAAAGTGCTGGAAACACTCATCTGGTCTAGCAGCATCTGTGGAGAGAGAAACAGAGATAACATTTCAGGTCGGTCACTTTTCGTCAGAGCTGCTGTTCCTTGTAAGGAAAGGTTGAGCCTATACTCATTGGCATCTAGAAGAATGTGAGGTGAACTTATTGAAACACAAGAGATTCTGTGGGGGCTTCACAGGGTAGATGCTGAGAGGATGTTTTCCTTGTGGGGGAATCTAGAACTAGGAGACACAGTTTCAAATTAAGCGGTGTCCCAATTAAGACAGAGTTGAGGAGGAATTTCTTCTCTGAGGGGCGTTAGTCTTTGGAATTCTCTTCCCCAGAGAGCAGTGGAGGCTGGGTCATTGAATATATTCAAGGCGGAGTTAGATTTTTGATCTACGAGGGAGCAAAGGGTTATGGGGAGCAGAGAGGAAAGTGGAGTTAAGACCATGATCAGATCAACCATGATCTTACTGAATGGTGCAGCAGGTTCAAGGGATCAAATGGTCTACTCCTGCTCCTATTTCTTATGTTCTTACATATGTAATGGACCCACCTCTACCTTCAGTCTGACACTGCCACACGGCACGAAGCCTACACTGGTTAAATTCAATGTCAGACTGAGAGTGCGATGAATTATCCTTGGCTTGTGGTTTCAGGCATCCTTCCCCTCCAGCACTTTCCCTTGCAGTCCACCTTTGTGGCACTAACCTCACATTGTTCTATTCTTGAGAGCTTGGAAGACGTTTCTTTAATATAGAGGATTGTTGGAGTGTGGAATGTTTTACCATAGGAAGTGGTTGAGACAGAAACTCTTGCATCTTTTAAGGAAAATTGGATAAATATCTGAAGCAAAGGAAAATATAGAGTTATGGGTGAAAGCAGGACAATGGGATTACTTTTGGATTGCTCTAGCATAGACGGTCAAACACATAGGAATAATGAACCACCTCATGTGTTGCAAACTTCTATGGAAGGCTTAAGAGAATTTCAAGCTCCACAGTTTAACGGTAGTGGTTGCAAGATTATTAGCTTACTCACCAGCATACTAATTGGAAAAATTGAAAAAACTACTGACTTATTAACTAACATTTAGTTTTATTAGAACCCTTCTTTGTAATATGTTAAGTGGGAAAACTTGGGAAATAGGATACAGTATGGACAAGATGTCATGGTAGAGGGGTTCTGGGAGATTTGCTCAAGTTTTAAAATGCTTACTTGCAGCAAAAGGGTGAGACTTTGGCACAGTCAGTGAAAGCAGCTTCGTAAGAACCTGATATAGATTTGTCTCAATGAGATAAGGGACGATAGAACGTAAAAGCATGAAGATAAAGTAGTCAACATAAAGGGGTATGACTTAGACAAATTAAAAGCGTTACCAACAACCACAAAATGATCCTTGATTGGTTAAGAAAGGAGTCCTTTAACACGAGGCGAAAGAGGATCGGAAAAGGGAGGGTTTAATTGGAAAGCAGGCTGGATAAAAGAAGCCTTGTCTTTGTCCCCGTACGGCTGAGAGAATTTTCAGACAACCAAGACAAGAGGAGAGAGCTTGAAGACCAAAACTGCAAGAGACACTAGTCGGTGCTCCAGTTCCTAATACGGGTAGTAAAATCTGTTAGGCTGTTAATCATTGCCTGATTTTGTGACTATAGTTTATCTGAAAACTTAAAAAAACTTGTCCTTAATTTATCTCAATAAAGTCAATTGACAACAAAGCTTTCCTGCTAAGTCTGTTCCTGCCTTAGAAGGGGGCATAAACCCCCACTATCTTATCTTACACGGTCAAGGGCGCACCTCAGCAAGGCTATCATATATGTTATGTGGAAAAAGTAAACAATGAATATAACTTCCAAGTAAAGCAGCAAAGTAAAATCAAAAGAATAATCTTAAACTAGTGAAACACAATGTCAAAGCACATATTAGAAGACACTTCTTTACTAAAAGGGCAATAAACATCTGGAATAATGTGCCAGGTAAGTAGACAAAGGTACCAGTGTCTTTTAAAACAATGCACAGAGAATGCTCTGGTATTACAGTGATAAGCTTCTATGGGTTAAAGTGACTTTTTCTCATTCTTAAATAGCTGATTGATAAAGTACACCATTTATCAGTAATGTGTACCACAAAAAGCCAAACTACCACCATTTGCTTGTCTCAACTTTAACAAGTACCTGATTATACCAGTACATAAATGGATGACAGTGAAAAGTACACTTGACAAATAAAGTTAGAGCTCTATGGCTGAGTCACTGGAAGAGACCATCAGTATTCTGCACTGTAATAGGCAGATAAGTGTTTAGCAAGGACAATAAGGTACATTCCCAGCAAATCATACAACTAGTTTTAAATGTCTTGCCCATTTAAAACAAAACCTGCCATACATGCAACTCAGTGCAGAAGGCTAAGGTTAGAACTTAAAAACTTGAATCCAAATTTTTTAAAATGTAAAAAACATTTATTCAACAAATGACAGCTTATACTCAATTTTTTCTTTCAAAAAAACAAATCAAGGTTTTCAGATCTTTCAAAAACATGAGAATTCACATCATGCTAACTGTTAATCTCTTACTGACAACATAATAGTACTAACCATATAGTTGTGAGGAATAATTGGAGATATCTGCCGACATGTCAGAATTACATTTTGTCCAGGAAGGTTGTAAACTGTCCAGGCGCGTGGATAAAGGGCATGGTAAAAAGCATACTCTCCACAGTATCCCCAGTTCCAACTCTGGAGCTTGTGAGGCCTCTCAACAGAAAGCACTTGCTGATAAACAGTCTGTCCATTCTTTCTTAAGCAGACAGTAAACTGAGAACACAACAGAAATCCAGATAAGAGTCACCATACATCATATTGGTACACCCTGTCAAAAATTATTTATTGACATTAGCTTGACGATTTTAAACCTTGCTTCAAATGCTGTCACACAGTCAGCTGCTTGTTTGTGGCTCCAATTTTCCCTTACAACAAGGTAGCTATTATTCTATAGACAACACTTACCATCAAGCACAGAAGAAAACTCCATTCAGCCCAGCCTTTCCAGAGATAAGATGCCACCAGACCCAATTCCTCCAGAAAAGTTGAGAGATCTGAATGTTATTTGAGTTGTTAATTTTAAATCTGAGATAGATAGATTTTTGTTAAGCAAAGATATTAAGGGATATGGGCCAAAGGCAGGTATATGGAGTTAGGCCGCGGATCAGCCATGATCTCATTGAATGGCGGGACAGGCTCGAAAGGCTGAATGGCCTACTCCTGTTCCTATCTTCCTATGTTCCTATGATATGTTGCTGTGAGAAAGCACAGGGCAGAAGATTGTGATAGAAACAAAATCTTGGCGTCCCAGCTCAGAATGGTATCAGTACAGCCAAAGGTTGACAAAAGGGCCAGTAATACAGTGCTTTATCTTGTGAAAAAGTAGGTTAACTTGGGTTTTCTTCCTGCTTCTCAGCACCAGCAGTTCTAACAAGCTCGTTCAGCGCCTGCAGGCCTTATAAACATGCAGTCTAATTAAAAATATACATCCATACACAGAATTGCAGTTAATAGAAAATTGAGAATCACAAAATAATCTCAGGATTGCAATGAATATTTTGATGTTTGAAGTTCAAAAATTGCTTTGTAGCAGTCAGAGGAAATCAATATGTTAACAGTTTTAACACCCAGCAATGTAGTACAATTTCCACAGTATTTTGCTTTTGTTTCAAAAGTTGCTAACATTTAAAAAAAGTTTTCTACTCCTCCATTCAATTAACCTATTTTCATCCCCTTGCAGACTCTGTGTCCCCCTCACAGCTTACTTTTCTACCTACCTTTGCATCATCAGCAAACCTACATACATTACACTTAGTGCCTTTATCCACACCTTTTAGATTGTTGTTACGACCAGGTGAGAAAGGTGTCTAGGGGTCCCTCTCAGCCTTCACCTGGTCTTACCATAACAGGATTTTATTTTAAAAATACTGTTTTTAGCTCCCCCTTGGTGAATTCTTGTTCACCGCTTTCCAATTATAAGGCAAAGAAACCAGCACAAACAGGTTTTCTTTAGTTTCAAGAAGAAAGATTGAAATTTATTAAACTTAAATACTAATTCGGTTACCACCTACAGATACACGACGCACCCAGGCTAGCATGCATACGCGATACACACATGCAAAGAGAGACAGAAAATATAAGAAAAATAAAGTGGAAAGATTTGAGTCAATATCTGAAGAGTTTATGTTACGGTTCTTCGAGCTCACTGTAGAGTTCTTGATTGTAGGTAGTTCTTGCTTTTCGTTGGGGCCCAGTATTATTCTTAAACCTTGTTCGCTATAGGAGACTTTTCTCTCTTGGGGTTCATGTGTCTTCAGTGGATTCAGAGGCTTGTGAAAAAGAGATGGGAGCAGACAGGAGAAATCTTCTCAGACCAGGAGCAAACAGACACTCTCTGTTCAAACAGTTTGTACCATTCAGAAAGACCCAGGTTGCCAAGCAGGTTAGTCATGCGACTAGCTGGTCTGACCACATCTTGGATTGTATCACCTGAGCAGTCTCTGAAATGCTCCTCTTATACAGAATACCTGCTGATCAAGGTCCATTGTGGGTTAAGTGCATCAGGGAATGGTCCTTTGTCCTTCCAAGCACTGTCTGCTAATATGCAAACGTATTTTCCAGCCATGGCTGATCTGTTTAACAAGTCCTTTCTTCACTCCAGTAACAGTTTAAAAATCAATGTTCATGACAAAATTAATGTGCCTCATTCTTGGCAGGTGGGAGCCTAGCATGACATCGTAAATAGCTGAGGCCCCAGCAGTGACCTTTGCTGCACCCTATTTATAACAGCATGCTAACCTGAAAATGACCCATTTATTCCTACTGTCTTCTGTCCTTTAACCAATCCTTTAATCAATGTCCTCCTACATAGGATGTACATTTCTTGGAATGCTCCACAAACTCAAAATCTCTCAGCTTCTTAACAGCAAAAACTTCAAGCCTATAACGCCAATTCTCCTTCGAGAATCAGTTGTGACCAAAACAACAATATTTTTTTCCCACGAGTGCACAGGCTCTTAAAACTATATTTTACTCTTGGAAAAATCTTATGAGACATGCTCCACAACATGCTAATGAAGTAAACAAGCATTGCCTGGAATCTTAACAGGCTTAACACCTCCGTGACTATGACCCAGGGGATGAGACACCTGCTGATAGCCCACATAAACAGCTGCAAGCTCCAGAATAGCTACATTTATCACTATTTAAAGTGATAATCTTTCTTACAGATCAAATGACACTCAGCTCTCAGCCACAGTTAACAACTGACTCCATTTTAGGTTTACAAGCAAGACAAGTCCAATTGGATTATAACTACTAAAAAAAACCTAAAAGTTCATTTTGTTGTTCTTACATAGCATTCATTGTTTAAATGAAAATATATTCCAAAAAATATTGTAACAGGGGAAAATTAATTCTTTGCAATGGCTCAATTTTACAAACACAGCCAATGGCAATACCTCTAAGTTTCACAGCATCCTTAATTTCATTATCACCTCATACAACACATACCTGATTCTCAATCACAGTGTCATAAGTGTACATTCCTGGGTTTAGTTGCCACCTGCAGAACTCTCCTCGCCATCCCCTTGTAATGGTACCTCCTCCAAACCCACCTAGTGGAGCCCCTGAAAAGAAAACATCAGGTTGATATTTCAACAATTCCTACTATAAATCTGTTGTTGTGATTCAGTATACGTTTTGAACTCAGATTTTATCAAAATTCATACTATTCTTTAAGCATTACAAAATTCATATTCATTTGGTAACCTAGTTACTTAGTTAAGACCAGTGCTAAAGGTGTGATACTTTTGAAGGGGAGGCAGTGGCCTTGTCGTAATATCACTAGACTAGTAACCCAGAGTCCCAGGCTTATATTCTGGGGACATGGGCTCGAATCCCACCCAGTGGCATGGTGAAATTTGAATTCAATTAATAAATCTGGAATTAAAAGCTAGTCTAGTGGTGACCATGAAACCATTGTTGATTGTTGTAAAAACCCATCTGGTTCACTGATGTACTTTACGGAAGGAAATTTGCTGCCCTTGGCTGGTCTGGTTTACATGTGACTCCAGACCCAAAGCAATGTGGTTGACTCTTAAATGCCCTCTGAAATGGCCTGGCAAGCCACTCAGTTGTATAAATCCACTACAAAGTCTAAGAAAAGGAATGAAACCAGACGGACCACCCAGCATCGACCTAAGCACTGGAAACGACAAGGGCAAACCCAGCCCCGTCAACCCTGTAAAGTCCTCCTGACTACGATCTGGGGGCTAGTGCCAAAATTGGAGAGCAGTCCCACACACTAGTCAAGAAACAGCCTGACGTAGTAATACTCACGGAATCATACCTTACAGACAATGTCCCAGACACCACCATCACCATCCCTGGTGGTATACAGTCAGGAGGGAGTTGCCCTGTGAGTCCTCAACCTTGACTCAGAGCCCACGAAGTCTCATGGCATCAGTCATGGGCAAGGAAACCTCCTGCTGATTACCACATACTGCCCACCACCACCCCCCACTCCACCCCTTGGCTGATGAATCAGTGCTTCTCCATATTGAACACCAATTGGAAGGAGCACTGAGGGTAGCAAGGGGACAAAATGTGCTGTGGGTGGGGAGCTTCAGTGTCCATCACTAAGCATGGCTCAATAGCACCACTACTAACCAAGCTGGCTGAATCCTAAAGGACAGAGCTGCTAGACTGGGTGTGCAGCAGGTGGTGAGCAAACCAAGAGGGAAAAACCTACTTGACCCCGTTCTCACCCATCTACCTGTCGCAGATGCATCTGTCCACGACAGTATTGATAGGAGTGACCACCCCACAGTCCTTGTGGGGACAATAGTCCTGTCTTCACATTGAAGGGTACCCACCATTGTTTTGTGCGGCACTACCTCAGTGCTAAATAGGATAGATTTCGAACAGATCTAGTCACCCAAAACTGGGCATCCATGAGGCGCTGTGGGCCATCGGCAGTAGCAAAATTGTACTCAACCACAATCATGGCCCGGCACATCCCCCACTCTAACATTACCATCAAGCCGGGGACAACATCCAGGTGTGGACTGAGAAGTGGCAAATAACATTCACACCCACAAGTGCCAGACAATGACCATTTCAAATGAGAGAAAGAACCTAACCCATCTTCCGCTTGACATTCAATGGCATTAACATCGCTGAATCCCCCACTATCAACATCCTAGGGGTCACCATTGACCAGAAACTGAATTGGACCAGCCACATAAATACTGTGGCTACAAAAGCCGGTCAGAGGCTAGGAATTCTACAGCGAGTAACTCACCTCCTGTGTCCCCAATGCCTGTCCACCATCTACAAGGCATAAGTAAGATGTGCGATGCAATACTCTCCACTAATCTGGATGGGTACAGCTCCAACAACATTCAAGAAGCTCGACTCCCTCCAAGTCAAAGCAGCCCACTGGATTGGCACCACAGCCACCACCCTCAATATTTACTCCCTCCACCACCGCACAGTGGCAGCAGTACGTACCATCTACAAGGTGCACTGCAGCAACGCACCAAGGCTCCTTCACTAGCACCTTCCAAACCCTCAACCTCTACCACCTAGGATAAGGGCAGCAGATGCATGGAAACACCACCACCTGAAAGTTCCCCTCCAAGCCACACACCATCCTGACTTGGAACTATATCGCCGTTCCCTCACTGTTGTTGGATCACGATCGTGGAACTCCCTTCCTAACAGCACTGTTGGTGTACCAACACCCACATGGACTGCAGCAGTTCAAGAAGGCAGCTCACCACCATCTTCTCAAGGGCAATTCGGGATGGGCAATAAATTCTGGCCTAGCCAACGATGCCCACATCCCACGAATGAATAAAAAAATACATATTTCTGTCGACATTCCCTGCATATGCCCCAGTTATGCTATGGGCAAGCAACGTATTCTGTCATTGGCATTTACTGTACAATAAAATATCATTACTTTTCAAATGGAAAAAAGGCAGATTGGAAAGTCTGAGAATAGTCTGAAAAAATCTTCCAATTTATTCAACAGCAAAATTGAAATATTTACTCATTTGCACTTACCATAAATCTGACGCAATGGAATGGAATTGAACGAGTCAATAAAAGGTGCCTTCTTCTCTATTCGAGTTTTTCTGTACCACCATTTCAAATAACTGTCCAGAAACAGAATTACAGTACATATTTACTAATAGCTGAAAAGGTAAGCCATGAATAATTTACACATTTCAGTTTACTTACATTACTATATTAACCCTCTTTTGACTGAGGGTACTTGATCAACACCTGCCTCCTTTTAATATAGAAAAATAGGTCAAAAGGTTGACCTAATCATTGCTATGTCAAGATCTTTGGCTTAAAAGCACACTCCAGCTATCATGATGGCTCCATGGTAACACAAGTAACTGAGCCATACAGACCAGGAAAGTCTAAAGTTCAATCCCAGTCTGTACTTATCTGGACAACAGATAATGTGTGGCCATACTGTTGCACTGATATCAGCACTCCTTGTCAGAAGGAGAAATGAGCCACGTTTCCCCACTCCTGATGGTTGACTTTTCAGATAATTGTGCTGAGTGTTTGCACATGTGCTTGTTATGCAGGGCAGCACTAACTGGGCTTGGGCTTCAAGCCTCCACAGTCAGGTGATCCACACCTAGGCAGACAATTTGAAGAATTATCCCTTAGATGCGGTAACCATGGAACTGGAGCCCAGCAAGGAATTGAAGATTACAGAACAGGGAAAGGAATGGACAAATGCTTAATTGAAAAAAAGGTGTTGGCCGGGGCTGCAAGAAGTACAGAATCTGTTACAAACTGCTGGATTGTTTGTGAACTATCGTAACCTGGAGCTCAGACACTGACCTGTGCTGATAAAAACCAGTTTGAACTAATTAATTTATGTGACGACAAAGGAGAGATCACAGGAAAAAAGCCTTATTTGGACACGGTGTGATACCGGGGTCTTTGGGCCTGGGCCAATTAGGAGAAGATACGAACGAGATGAGCAGGCTTAAACCAACCGGAAAGAGACAGCTCAGTTTTGGAGAGATAAGAAGGAGAATAAGAATAGAGAATCTCGAGCATAGAGCCAGCGAGAAACTCCAGAGACCAACCATCGTGGAAGCGGAAGACCCTGCGTGAGCAACGCGGCGACGACGTAAGAGAGAGAGAACGGAACGCCTGGCCAGCGTCAGCTCTACCCTTTTTCGGGTATTATCCTTTGTTTTCTGTGACTAGGTCAGGGAAAGGTCAGAGGAACCTAGTGGGTGTGCTCATCAATTCTAGCTAGCTTTGTTAGTTATTAACTGTATAACCCAGTTTGAGTTGCATGCTTTTGTCTAACCAAGTGTATAAGCCTTTTTCTTACATTGTATAACAACGTGAATAAAGTAAATTGTTAGTTAAAGAAAGGACCGAGTTTCCTCCTCTTTGTACTAAGCCATTAACCGTAGCCGGTGGATGAGGTGGAGGGTGGCTCTCCTGTAACCCGATATCCCAAACACCCAGCCTGAGCCTGAATTAAGAGGACTTAGTCCCACGTGACAGCCAGGATCAAGTGGGTGAAGGGAATAGAGGGGCCAAGGGGGAGTTAACTCCACGCCACGGTTTACAAAGGAAATTGCCACAAAAAGGAAAAATCAGAGCTCTAAAAGGTTAGCTTCTCAGCCAAAGAGAAAATTAGTTAAAAGTTGCACCCAACAAAATGGCACAGACGTAGAAGAAAATGGCAAGTAAGTTTTGAAGTTCAAAAGTTCATACTGTTAGATCAGTTGGTTCAGACAGTAAACAGCTGAATCATACAGGCAATCATTCTCCCGCCCTGCCCCCCACCACAAATAAAAGTCATGAAGAACATAAGAAATAGGCCCTTTGAGCCTGCTTCACATTCAATAAGATCTTCTGATCTTGTACCTCAACTCCACCTTCCGGCACTATCCCCATATCCCTTAATTCCCTTAGTAGCCAAAAAGTCATCAACTGCTGTCTTGAATATACCCAACAACGGAGCATCCACAGTTCTCTAGGGTAGACAATTGCAAAGATTCACAACCCTTTGAGTGAAGAACAGTCTGAATGCAGTTTGAAAGAATGCAGCTACTATTTGTTCTGTTCCCTTTTCCATCTTATTCCTGCTTTCCTGTTTTGGCGTCCCCCACCCCCTTCCCCCTCCCACTGAACCAATCATACTATTAAAAGGAGAAAGGGCCAAAAAAGGAATAAAAAACACAATTATATACCAACTTGCAGTTTTACAGCACATGTGAAGTGGAATAATCGGAAATAAATGGATGTCAAGCTAAACAAAGAGCTATTAGGTGGTGTGACCACTTGATCAAGAGATGGGTTTTAAAAATGGTCCTAAAAAGGAGAGGGAGCAAGACACACTTAAGCAGGGAATTCTAGAGCATACAACATAGGAAAGCTGAAGCATAGCCATCAAGGGTGGGGTGATGAATTTTTTTTAAATATAGCCAATTGGAGGAACGGAGAGTTTGGGAGGTGGGGTCAGGGTTTAAAGGCAGGAAGCATTTGAGGATTTAATACAAGGACAAGGATTTTAAAATGGATGCACCAGGGGACCAGGAGTCAACGAAGGTCAGTGGGTAGAGTTGGTAGATGTGTGGGATAGGAATCAGAGAGAGTTTTGAATGGGCTAAAGTTTATAGAGGGTGATGGATGGGAGATCAGCCAGTGGAGCACAGGAATAGTCGAGTCTGGAGGAAGGCATGGATGAGAGTTTTCTGCAGATGAGCCTCATCCTTATTAGGAGGGTGCAGAAAACTGTTAAATGAACAAATGTTGCAACGCAGACTGAAACAGATAAGATACTCGCACAACATGCAAAACAACTGGCACAACAATGAGTTCTTTTTCTATTAGAATAATAAAGGACTAATACTGAAAGCTCAAATTCCATCTTCAGAAATAGATAATTGTGACCAAATATTATGAGAGATATTCTGGCATCAATTTATGGCACATTCCTAGTGAGAACTTATAATTTGATAGCATTTGTCCTGCTACAATTTTACAGTAAGTACAGTTACTAACCCAGGGAAAGTATATGGTCATGCTAGGCCCCCACCTGCCAAGAATGAGGCACATTAATTTTGTCATGAACATTGATTTTAAACTGTTACTGGAGTGAAGAAAGGACTTGTTAAACAGATCAGCCATGGCTGGAAAATATATTTGCATATTAACAGACAGTGACTGGAAGGACAAAGGACCATTCCCTGACACATTCAACCCACAATGGACCTTGATCACCAGGGACTGTGTGTAAAAGGAGCATTCCAGAGACTGCTCAGGTGTTACAATCCAAGACATGGTCAGATCAGTAAGTCACATGACTAACCTGCTTGGCAACCTGGGTTTTTCTGAATTGTACAAACAATTTGAACAGAGTGTCTGTTTGCTCCTGGACTGAAGATCTCTCTTGTCTGTTCCCATCTCTTTCTCACAAGCCTCTGAATCCAATGAAGACACTTGAACCCCAAGAAAGAAAAGTCTTCTACAGCGAACAAGGTTTAAGAAGAATACTGGGCCCCAACGAAAAGCAAGAACTACCTACAATCAAGGACTCTACAATGAGCTCGAAGAACCACAACAAAATGTCCTCAGATATTGACTCAAACTTTTCCACTTCATTTTTCGTCTGCTCTTTTCTGTCTCGATTTGCATGCGTGTATTGCGTATGCATGCTAGCTTGGGCACGTCGTGTATCCTTAGGCATCAACCGAATTAAAGAGTTTAAGTTTAATAAATTTCAACTTTTCTTCTTTAAACCAAAGAAAACCTGTTTGTGCTGGTTTCTTTGCCTTATAACTGGAAAGCGGTGAACAAGAATTCACCAAGAGGGAGCTAAAAACATAGTGTTTTTAAAAATTAAACCCCGTTACAGTAAGACCAGGTGAAGACTGAAAGGGAACTTTAGACCTCTTTCTCACCTGGTCGTAAGAAGATGCATGAAACAAAACCTCTAGAGGGAATCATGGGCTAGTCAAACAAAACCTACACAGTATTAAAGGTCTGGATACATTTTAGTGATTACTAGCCAATGTCTCATAGCATTGCTATGGTACATATGCTTTTAACAATAATAGTGCTACTCCTTGACAATTGATTCATTCAAGCCAAGAGATACTTGACCATGCATCTCCATACAGACTTATGTTAGCTTCAAGATCCACTTGGGGATATGTGTCCAGTTTGCACAACATACTGTTTCACTTCTAGTGCTTTTGAAAGAGAAGGCTAGATTTATTGGCAATATCCAATGAATGGATTGACAATGATTAGTTAGATCTTTAGTTATAATTTTCATTAAAAACATTGAACTCCATTCATTTCATGCCAATTTAGAGTCGTTGGGATCACTATTTCCACTCCTTCATTTGAAATAAATGTTCTTTTTCTCTCTTGGCCTTTCTTCACTTGTCTGTTTCTCTCGCTCTCTATGTCAAGGGAATATTAAAATAACTAAAGTAGTTACAGCAGGAAATGACTATTAAGATACATGCTAAGTTAAATCCATCTCCACCTCACTCAGGCAGTGGATTCCAGATCCCAACCACTCGCTGCCTAAAAAGGTTTTTCATCACCTCTGATTCTTTTGCCATCCACCTTAAAATCAGTGGACTCTGGTTCTCGACCCTTCCGCCAATGGGAATAGTTTCTCCCCATCTACTCAGTCCAGTCTCCTCGTGATTTTGAGCACCTCTATCATCACCATCGGGACAAGAATGAGCTTTCAGTGCAGTGCATTGCTGGAAAAGCCATGTCCCCTTTTGACATCACAAGCTGAAGACATGCCCTTGAGGTCAGTGTTCAGCTCGATGGCGGGCAAGTTTTTTTTTTAAAGTGACTTTAAAACAATTGGGACATTTTTTTTTTTTACAACAGCTATAAACTTTAAAATACATTTAACACTTTTCTAACAGTTTTAAAAATGTGCCAGAATCTGTCCCTTGGATATTAATGCCAACCAGCTCCTCTCCCCCACCTCTTTTCGCCCCTGCCAACACATTCAGCAGTGCTCACCAAACCCCCCCACGCCCCCCACATCCCCCACCACTCAACTCCTTAGTCCCGCCAATTTGGAAACAGCGCTTGATGAAAAGGAAGACAGCAAAACTGCAGGGGAATGGAGCAGAGCCAGAGAAACTTTGAGGGTGGGGAGCAGAGACCGGGCTAACAGCGGGGTGTGGAGGCAGAAGTGCGGGAGTGTTTTAAGACTCTTGCTGGCTTTATATGATGTGTTTAAAGGGATGTACTATGTATTTGTAAGTTGTGAGTTTGTGTAAGTGATTAAAATAGAGATAAATTCCTCTCTGATATACACCAACAGTTGGAATGAAAGAAGTCAATTAAATTACAAGTCCTCACTGCAGTTCATGTTACCTTCCAAAGGTCACAACACAATCACTGGGTATTGTAATAAGAAATAATTACAGTTAATGTTCCCCATGGCAGAAAAAGAAACATGGGCTTATCAATGCATTATATCCACTCCAATGAGAGCAATTGTGAAGTGCTATGGAACAGTACTACCTCAAAATTAATTTTTGACTGTGAAATCATTGACAGCATTAATTTTGTTCAGTTACTTGATAAATCAATCACATTTTCTCCAACAGAAATGCAACATGCTGATTTGTAATAAAAGAATAAGATTTGAGCAATAATAATTGAAATGGTCAGCAATCTCAAAAGCTTGTTCGAATCCTGCCAACTCTATTTACTCATTCTAGAGCATAACTGCTTAAACGTAACCAGGCTCTGCGCCTGCTAGTATCAGCCCTAAAAAAATCTGCGTAAAAACGAGTGTAACTTCTGGGCAATCAGCCCAAGTGCCTGAAACCAAGCCAGTGGAACCAACAGCATGTGCTCTGCCGCAGCCCACTGAGGTGAACTGCAACTTCCAGTTTTCTACACCAATGCAATGCTGGAAGTTGTGTTGCTGTTGCAGCCCTCAATAGCACAAACATCTCAGCGTTCGCCGCTATCGATTTCACAAGATCCGGGCCATCAACTTTAAGTACAACCAGCCTAATCGTCAATTGTTAACCCATTCAGTATCTCAACTACCTCCTCTTTCACTTCAACTTTGGCAGCATCACCTTTCTTGGCAAAGACAGATGCAAAGTACTCATTTAGTATTTCAGCCCTGCCCTCTATCTCCATACATAAATCCCCTTTCTGGTCCCTAATTGGCCCTACTCCTCCTTTTACCACCCTTTTACTATTTATATGCCTACAGAAGACTTTTGGATTCCCTTTTATTTTGGTTGCCAGTCTCTTCTCAGACTCTGTGCTGCTCATTACTTTTCTCACTTCCCAGCTGAACTTTCTATATTCAGTCTGGTTCTCACTTGTATTATCAACCTGACATCTGTTATACATCCCCTTTTTCTACTTCCCCTCACTCTCTATCTCTTTTGGCATTCAGGGAGCTACAGCTTTGTTTGTACACCCTTCCCCCTCATGGGAATGTACTTGACTATACTTGAACTATCTCCTTTGTAAAGGCAGCTCATTGTTCAATTAATTTTGCCTGTCAATCTTTGATTTCAATTTACCTGGGCTTGATCTGTTCTCAACCCGCTAAAACTGGCCCTCCCCCAATAATTATTTTTATTTTTACTGTGGATTGCTCCTTGTCCTTTTCCATTGCTAACTTAAACCTTATGATACTATCACTGTCCACTAAATATTCCCCTGACACTTGATCCAATTGACCTACCTCATTGGACCAGAAACATGTTCTAAAATAAAAACAAGAAATGCTGGAACCACTCAGCAGGTCTGGCAGCATCTGTGGAGAGAGAAGCAGAGTTAACATTTCGGGTCAGTGACCCTTCTTCGGAACTAGCAAATATTAGAAAAGTCAAAGGTTATAAGCAAGTGAGGCGGGGGTGGGGCAAGAGATAACAAAGGAGAAGGTGTAGATTGGACAAGGCCACGTAGCTGACCAAAAGGTCATGGAGCAAAGGCAAACAATATGTTAATGGTGTGTTGAAAGACAGAGCATTAGTACAAATAGGGTGTTAACGGACTGAAGGTTGAACAGCAGCAAGTACAAACTTGATAAAAAAAGTAGGTAAGCAAACTGAACAAACTAAGATGAAATGAAATAAACATGAAAAAAAAAGTTGTAAAACTAAAAATAAAAGTAAAATGGGGGGCCTGTCATGCTCTGAAATGATTGAACTCAATGTTCAGTCTGACAGGCTGTAGCGTGCCTAAACGATAAATGAGCTGTTCCTCAAGCTTGCGTTAAGAGATGTGAGCATGAGAGCAGTGGGGGGGGGGGGGGGGGGGGGGGGGAATGAGTGTTGAAATGGCAAGCAACCAGAAGCTCAGGGTCCTGCTTGCGGACTGAGCGGAGGTGTTCCGCAAAGCAGTCACCCAGTCTGCGTTTTGTCTCCCCAATGTAGAGGAGACCACATTGTGAGCAGCGAATACAGTATACTACATTGAAAGAAGTACAAGTAAATCGCTGCTTCACCTGAAAGGAGTGTTTGGGGCCTGGGATAGTGAGGAGAGAGGAGGTAAACGGGCAGGTATTACACCTCCTGCAATTGCAGGGGAAGGTGTCATGGGACGGGGATGAGGTGGTGGGGGTAATGGAGGAGTGGACCAGGGTGTTGCGGAGGGAATAATCCCTTCGGAATGCTGACAGGGGAAGGGAGGGGAAGATGCGTTTGGTAGTGGCATGTTCTAAAATATTCTTTTCAGCGCACTTCAGAAACTCTTCCCCTCTCCGCCCATTACATGATTACTACCCCAGTCTATATTAGGATAATTAAAGTCCCCCATTATAACTACTCTATAGTTTTTGCACCCCTCTAATTTCCTTGCAAATTTGCTCCTCTATATCTTTCCCACTAGTTGGTGGTCTACAGAATACATCCAGCAATGTAGTGGTACCTCTATTGTTTCTTAGCTCTAACCAAATAGATTCTGTCCTCAACTCTACTCGGCCTTTCACTCTCTCCAGCACTGTAATATTTGCCTTAATCGATACTGCCACCTCTCCTTTCTTCCCTATCTTTCCTTAACATCTTGTATCGAGGAAGATTTAGTACCAAGTCTGTCTTTTTTTTTGAGTCAGGTCGCCATTATCGCCACATCACCATATTTCCATGTGACTATCTGTGCCTGCAGCTCACCAACCTTATTTACTACACTCCATGTGTGCACATTCATGCACAGTAAACCCAACTTAGGCCTTACTACGCTTCCTCTTGCTCTGACCCCACCTAATACTTGCGATTTCTTACTCGAGTGTGATCTGTCTCCCCCAATTCTTTGTGCACCTTGTTTTCTTTGATATCTAATGTTACCTCCTGGTTCCCATCTCTCTGCCAAGTTAGTTTAAATCCTCCCAACAGCACTAGCTAACTGCCTCACAAGGATATTTGTCCCGGCTCTGTACTGGTGCAACCTGTCTGGCCCATACAGGTCCCATCCCTGCAAGAACCGGTCCCAATGTCCCAGAAATCTAATGCCCTCCCTTCTGTACTACCTCCGCCCCTCTGAGCCTCCTCCCATCTTTCTTCATCTAACTATCAGTATAACCCTCTCTTCCCTTTTCCATCATATGCTTCCTCTTAAAATGCATCTATGCTATTCGCCTGAACTACTCTCTATGGTAGAGAGTTCCACATTCTCACCACTTTCTGGTGAAAGAAATTTCTCCTGAATTCCCCATTTGGTTGTTTGGTTACTACTATCTTATATTAACAACCATCTTCTATTAATAGCTTTAATAACTATCTTATAGTAATGTTTCTGGGGAATGAGGTGGGTCAAGCGTGAGGTGATGCATTTTGCATCAGGAAAGAAAACAACGAGTTGTAGTAAATGGTTGTTTTTCAGACTGGAGGATGGTAGTCAGTGGTGTTCCCCAAGGGTCAGTGCTAGGACCACTGCTTTTTTTGCAATACATAAATGACTTGGATCTTGGAATGCAGAGTAGAATCTTAAAATTTGCTGATGACACCAAACTTTGAGGTGTGCAAACAGTGAGGATGATACGAACCACCTGCAATAGGACACAGATAGGCTAGCAGAATGGGCAGAGGGGTGCCGGATGGAATTTAATACTGACAAGTGTGAGGTGATGTATTTTGGTGGAAGGAATAGGGGGAGGCAATATATACTTAATGGCACAGTTCTAAAGAGTGTGCAGAAACAGTGGGACCTGGAGTGCATATGCATCACTCTTTGAAGGTAGCAGGACATATTGAGAGAGTAGAAATCATCAAAAGTAGCTCGCAAAGCATATGGGATCTGAACCTTTATAAAGCTCTGGTTAGGTCCCAACTAGAGTAATGCATCCAGTTCTGGTCACCACACTTTAGGAAGGATGTGAGGGTCCTTGACAGGGTGTAGAGGATATTTACCAGAATAGTTCTAAGGACTGGGGATTTTAGTTACAAGGTTAGGTTGGAAAAGCTGGGTTTGTTCTCCCTGGAGCAAAGGAGATTGAGGACAGATTTAATAGACAAGTACAAGATTATGACAGGCTTAGCCAAGTTAGACAATGAAAAACTGTTCCCATTAACTGATGGTACAAGGTTTTGGGCAAGAGATGCAGGGGGAATGTGAGGAAGAACTTTTTTTTTAAAAATACAGTGGGGAGTAATGACCTGAAACTCGCTGCCCATACGGGGTGGAAGCAGAGACAGATTTCAAAAAGAAACTGGATGGCCACTGAAGGGCTTCAGGGATCGGGTGGGGGGTGGGAGGACTGACTGGATTGCTCTGTGGAGAGCTGATATGGAATCGATGGGCCGAATGACCTTCCTCTGTGCCCTAAATGACTATGGTTCCTAGTTTTTGCTGTTCCCCACAAGTGGCAATATTCTCTGCATGTACTCTATCGAAACCTTTCATAATTTTGAATAGCACTATTAGATCACCCCTTGGGCCTTCTCTTTACAAGAGGAGAGACCCAGCCTGTTCAGTCTTTTCTGGTCATGATTCAGGCATCATCCTTGTATATCCATTTTGCATTATTGGGAATTAAATATTCCATATTATTAAGTCTTTAGAAAGGAGAGAGAAATTGGAGAAGGGTAGTCGTCTTGATAAAAGTTATTACAAGATCGGTAAGAGTGGATATTAGTTAAGGAAAGAATCAGCAGAGACTCAACTGAGAAATAAGAGAGGACTTAAAACTGTAATGGGAGTTATTTACAGCCCTGATAGCAGCAATGAAATGCTAGAATGCAATAATTCAGAGATTAGAGAGCCCTGCAGAAAAAGCAAAGCTGTTTTAATAGAAGACATTCATTTTCTTATACATTAGGAAAACCAGAGTAGCTCAAGTCAGAAATGTAGTGAATTTCTTGGAGTGCATTCAAGATAGTTTTAGTAGATTTAATAATGACCCAGATTTAGTTAATAATCTGACATTAAGGGAATATTTATCTAAAAGTAATCATATGATTGAATTCAATATTAGGTCTGAAAAGGAGAAACTTAACACAGTTACAAAGATTCTAGACTGGGATATGGCTAACTTTAATGGGATGAGATAGAGACTGACAACAGCCAAACTGTTATTGGGCAAATCTACAGATGAACAATGGGAGGCTTTCCGCAAAGGGAAAGAGCTCTACTTACCAAATAAAACAACCACAATCGACAAATGGGGTAAGAAATAACAAAAATTGAAGCAAACAGCATATAAAAGTGCCAAGAATAGCTTAAATCTGGGAACTGGGAGATATACAAGAACAGTAAAGGAAGACAAAAAAAAAAAGACTGCAAGGACTGCAAAAAGGAATGCAGAAAGAAACTTGTGAGGGACATCAATATAAACACAAGAAATGCTTTAACAATTATTTTGGAAGAAAAAGTGTTGTCAAGGAGAATGTGAACCCTTTAAAAGCAGCAGGGGAAAATAAGGAAATGGCAGACTTGTTGAATAATGGGCTGGATTTTGCAATCAGTGGCAAAGCGACAGTGCCCGCTGCTGACCTCGAAGCAAGCTGCCCACAAAGATCTCGCAATCTCTGTGGTGTGGTTTTCCCCTTTTCCAATGGCCATTTAAATCTGGCGCCAAATCAAGGAGATCTCCGGTGTCCAGCAGCAGTGATGTCAGCAAGCAGGTTAAGCAGGTTCACATTGATGTATTCTCAGAACAAACCAGGAAGTAAAAACCACCGA
The DNA here is from genome assembly GCF_036365525.1 of Heterodontus francisci. Classification (NCBI taxonomy): domain Eukaryota; kingdom Metazoa; phylum Chordata; class Chondrichthyes; order Heterodontiformes; family Heterodontidae; genus Heterodontus; species Heterodontus francisci. The sequence continues at coordinate 77,569,574 of NC_090371.1, read as the reverse complement.
ATCCCTTCAGTTTTAATTTAAATATTTCAAAGTGAAATAAATGATATTTTGGCTTCCATGTTAATCCAAACAAGCTTTAAAAAGTTTTTAAAAATTGCATTTTTGAATCATAGAGAAAATTGACATCCCATTAATATAAAATTAGCTTTTCAAAGCCAATGAGAATGTTTAGCAGTAATTATGAAGTTTAATGCTGTTAAGCATTAAATGCTGCAGGTAGGAGGACTCAACAGCACACCTTTTGGAGAACAGTAGAATCACTGATAGCAACTTCTGGATTTCCATCTTATTCTGCACATGCAAACTCCAGAAGTTCTTGCAAATTCAGTCAAGTAACAATGGCGAACACATTGACATTCACTGACATTACCACCACAAAATCCAGGCCAATTACTTTGGGTCAGTCTTTGCAGTAGAAGAGGATAATATGCCTGACATTCTAGGGACATTAATTATGAATAAAGAAGTGGAACTCACAATTAGCATAATCAAAAGAACAGTATCTGAAAAGGTAATGGCACTAAAAACTATTTTACAACCAGGTGAGGAGGGGTTCAAGGGCTCCCGTCTTTTCCCTCTCCTTATTTGACAACAGGTTTGTTTTTTTTTTTAAGTGGATATACTTGAGAATTCAGTGAGTGTTTGACTGTTGTTACGACCAAGGCAGAAATAATGCACTTAGTTCAGTCCCACTACTCCACAGGTCACATCACATTGGTAATGTTTCCCACCTGCCAGAAATTAGCCAAATTAAACTGTCCTCAGTACCTTGCTCTACGGCAGCGAGGCCTGGACAACGTATGTCAGCCAAGAGCGACGTCTCAATTCATTCCATCTTCTCTGCCTCCGGAGAATCCTTGGCATCAGGTGGCAGGACCGCAATCCCAACACAGAAGTCCTCGAGGCGGCCAACATCCCCAGCTTATACACACTACTGAGTCAGCGGCGCTTGAGATAGCTTGGCCATGTGAGCCGCAAGGAAGATGGCAGGATCCCCAAGGACACATTGTACAGCGAGCTCACCACTGGTATCAGACCTACCGGCTGTCCATGTCTCCGCTTCAAAGACGTCTGCAAACGTGACATGAAGTCCTGTAACATTGATCACAAGTCGTGGGAGTCAGTTGCCAGCGATCGCCAGAGCTGGCGGGGCTAAAGTGTGGCGAGTCGAAGAGACTTCGCAGTTGACAGGAAAAAAGACAGAAGTGCAAGGGGAGAGCCAACTGTGTAACAGACCCGACAACCAATTTTTTCTGCAGCACCTGTGGAAGAGTCTGTCACTCTAGTATTGGCCTTTATAGCCACTCCAGGCGCTGCTCCACAAACCACTGACCACCTCCAGGCGCTTACCCATTGTCTCCCGAGACAAGGAGGCCAAAGAAGAAGAAACTATTTATCCCCCAGAATAAAGCACACCAAGCCAGGTTTCTTTAAAAAAACAAAATTAACGATTTATTAGTAAACTAAATCTTAAATAATGGGATAAATCTATATACATGAAGATATTTTATAACTTTTTTTCTTCCAACCCTCATGCACACACACATACATTCAAAAACCAACAGTTAACCTGTTTCAAAAGTTTGTTTTAAATTGCAACAGTTTCTTAGGAATAATAAAATAATTCATTGTCACAGTCTGGATCGGTAAGGTGTCCCAGAGTCGAATAGTCAGATGCTACTCAAAGTCTCTCCAGGTGAAATTAATTAACAGTCCATGATGGATAGGCATTTAAGGCAATTCGGCTGCAGCAGGCGTCACCCAGATTTTTCAGCAAAAGGTATAGCAACAGGTACTTAAAATTTAAAGTAGCAGTCTAACAGTAGAAACTTTCTTGAGATTTCAGGATCTCCCAAAAACACAAAAGGCAACAGGACTCACTCTTGAGGCAAGGATTCGTGAGACTGGAGGCTACAGCAATCTGCCATACCTGAAACACGAGGCTTCCTTTCTCCAAAGCAGTGTTCCTCCAGAGCGTAGCAACTCCCCTTTTCCTGGGTCTTTTCTCTCTTTTCAGGCAGGTCAAAACCACACTTTAAATGTAGTATTTCTTTCTGAGAGATGCAAGGCTTATTTTTTCAGACAGAGTAGGTCTTTTCTCTGCTCTACAAACACAAGTCCCAGCCAGCTCCCTCCTTTGCTTCACAAGACAGTCATAAATCTTCCTGTTGCTTGGATACAAGTTTTACAGCCTGCACACTTCAGGCACACAGACTTCAGTTTCTAAAAAAAAAAACACTCGTGACACTGTTTACGTGCTGTGCTCATAGAAAGAATCAATCGGACAGGTTTTCTCGAGTTTAAACAAAGAGAGGTTAACTTTAAAAATACTTAAATTAAAAAAACACTCCAACTTTCACAAACACACAAATAGGTTAGATTGTTCGAATTGGAGTCCAGAGAAATAAAAGGGGTATAGTCTGTCGAGGTTGGTGATTAAGGTGGCTTCAGGCTGAATTCGATGGTTGCGCAACTTTCCTTTGGTGGTCCTGCAGCTTCCAGTTTGAAGATGTGGGTACTGATATGGTGGTTCTCTGGGAGACAGCAATGCAGCTGATTTCCTTAGGGAGGAGGGGGCGGGGCTCTCTGTCTGTTCTTTCCGGAAAGTTCTCTCCTCTCAGTAGCTCCACCTCAGGCTTAAGTAATTAAGCAGTGAGTATTAATCGATGAACAGACTAACTCAATCAAACACAGATCAAGTAAACCATTGAACACTAGTTGGCAGCAAGAGATATGCCTCGGTGGTCACGGTCAGCAGACAGGTTGACAGCCGGCGGACTAAAAAAAAAATGATCATTCAACCTAGCACGTTGAAGTTTTTTTGAGAATGTTACTTGTAGCATAGATAAAATGAGAACCAGTGGATATAGTATACTGGGATTTTCAGAAGGCTTTTGATAAGGTCCTACACAGGAGAATAGTAAACAAAATTAGAGCACATGGGATTAGGGGCAATATACTGGTGTGGATTAAGAATTGGTTTAAACACAGGAGGAATAAATGGGTCATTTTCAGGATAGCAAGCTGTTACTAGTGGGGTACCACAAGGATCAGTGCTGGGGCCACAGTTGTTCACAAATGATTTGGATGTGGGGGCCAAAAGTAACATTTCCAAATTTGTTGGTGACTAGGTGGGAATGTAAGTTGTGAGGAGGATGTAAGGAGGCTTCAAGGGGACTTGGGCAGGCTACGTGAATTAAAGGCTTGCTCAGGTCTGCAAATGAGACCTGACCCGAGCTCAACCGAACCCCATCTGAGCCCGAGTCCTTCCATTTCTTCCCGCGCCCAACCATCAGTTAACCTACCTTCCGTTTTTCACTTTGTGGCTTACCTGCACAAGCTTAAAATAACTAACAAAACCACCTTTAAAGTCCAAAAAGTAACATTAGAGCCACTTACACTCTGGTATAGAGCATGTCCGATCCAGTCCGACCCGAGCTGAGCCCGAATGCCTGATCCGGAAGCGTGACCCGACACGAACCGAACCCAACACGTCGTCGGGTCCGGGTCGGGTAACAGGCCTTTAATGTGAATGGGCAAGAACATGGCAGATGGAATATAACGTGAATAAGTGTGAAGTTATCCAGTTTGGTAGAAAAAACAGAATGGCAGATTATTTCTTAAATGGAGAGGGGTTGGGAAGTGTTCATGTCCAAAGGGACCTGGGTGTCCTTGTTCATGAGTCACTAAAAGCTAGCATGCAGGTGCAGCAGGCAATTAGGAAGGCAAATGCTATGTTGGCCTTCATCGCAAGGGGTTTTGAGTACAGAAGTAAAGAAGTCTTGCTGCAATTGTATAGAGCATTGGAGAGACCGCACTTGGAGTATCGTGTACAGTTTTGCTCTCTTCATCTAAGGAAGGATATTCTTGCCATAGAGGGAGCGCAATGGAGGTTCGCCAGACTAATCCCTGGAATGGCGAGATAGTCTTATGAAGAGAGATTGAGAAAACTGGGCATGTATTCTTTAGAGTTTCGAAGAATGAGAGGTGATCTCATTGAAACTTACAACATTTTTACCGGGCGTGACAGGGTGGATGTAGATAGGATGTTTCCCCTGGCTGTTGAGTCTAGAACCAGAGGACATAGTCTCAGAATACGGGATAGGCCATTTAAGACTGAGATGAGGAGGAATTTCTTCACTCAGAGGGTGGTGAATCTTTAGAATTCTCTACCCCAGAGGGCTGTGTAAACTCAATCATTGAACATGTTTAAGACAGAAATTGATAGATATCTGGACACTAATGAGATCAAGGGATATGGGGATAGCATGGGAAAGTGGCATTGAGGTAGATGAGCAGCCATGATCTAATTGAATGGCAGAGCAGGTTTGGTGGGCTGAATGGCCTACTCCTGCTCCTATATTCCTATGTTTGTAACAACTAAAGATTTCCCAGGATCTGATAGCTTCCACCCCAGGGTTTTAAAGAAAGGTTTTTTATTCGTTCTTGGGATGTGAGCGTCGCTAACAAGGCCATTATTTATTGCCCATTCTGAGTTGCTCTTGAGAAGGTGGTGGTGAGCCTCGTGGTGTAGGTACACCCACAGTGCTTTAGGGAGGGAGTCCAGGTTTTTGACCCATGACTGTAACGGAATGGCGATACAATTCCAGGTTAGGATGGTATGTGGCTTGGAGGGGAACATGTACGTGGTGGTGTTCCCATGCATCTACTTCCCCATGTCATTCTAGGTGGTAGAGGCCACACGTTTGGAAGGTGCTGTTGAAGGAGGCTTGGCGAACTGCAGCAGTGCATGTCGTAGATGTTACACACTGCTGACACTGTGCGTCGGTGATGGAGGGAGTGAATGTTTAAAGGTGGTGGATGGGATGCCAATCAAGTAGGCTGCTTTGTCTTGGATGGAGTCGAGCTTCTTCAGTGCTGTTGGAGCTACACTCATCCAGTCAAGTTGAGAATATTCTATCACGCTTCTGTAGATGGTGGACAGGCTTTGGGAAGACAGGAAGTGGATGACTCGCTGCCAAATTCCCAGCCTCTAACTTGCTCTTCTGGCTGCACTATTTATTTGGCTGGTCCAGTTCAGTTTCTGGTTAAAGGTAACCCCCAGGATGTTGATGGTGGGGGATTCAGCAATGGTAATGCCGTTGAATGTCATGGGGAGACGGTTCGATTCTCTCATGTTGGAGATGGTTATTGCCTGGCACTTGTGGCATGAATATTACTTGCCACTTATCAGCCCAAGCCTGAATGTTGTCCAGGTCTTGCTGCTTGCAGACATGGACTGCTTCAGTATCTGAGGAGTCGTAAATGGTACTAAATGCTGTGAGCATCCCCAGTTCCGACCTTACGTTGGAGGTTAAGTCATTGATGAAGCAGTGTAGGACACTACCCTGAGCAACTCCTGCAGCAATGTCCTGGGGTTGAAATGATTGGCCTCCAACAGCCACAACCATCTTTCTTTGTGCTAGGTATGACACAAACCAGTGTAGAGCTCCCCCCACCCCCGATTCCCATTGACTTTAATTTTGCTAAGGCTGCTTGATGCTACACTCTATCAAATGCTGCCTTGAAGTCAAGCGCAGTCACTCTCACCTCACCTCTGGAATTCAGCTCTTTTTGATCCATGCTTGGACCAAGGCTGTAATGAGGTCCGGAGCCAAGTGGTCCTGCTGGAACCAAAACTGAGCATTGGTGAGCAGGTTATTGCTGAGCAGTGCCGCTTGATAGCTCTTTTGACAATGCATTCCATCACTTTGCCGATGAGTGAGAGTGGACTGACGGGGCAATAACTGGCTGGATTGGAGCTGTCCTGTTGTTTGCAGACAGGCTGGTTGGTGCAGGAATTTACTGCTCTAAGAAACTGTCCTGAATACACACTATGAACTTACTTGCCAGGCTACCTTTGCCAATCTGATGTGCCCAATCTGCATGTAGATTAAAATCACCCATGATTATTGCAGTACCTTTCTTACATGCTCCATTTATTTATTCCTGTATACTCTGTGCTACAGTGTAATTCCTGTTAGGGGACCTATAAACTACTCCCGCAAGTGACCTCTTATCTTTCCTATTTCTTATGTCTACCCATTTGAGATCTTCATCTTCCAAACTAAGCTCATCTCTCACTCCTATACTAATGTCATCCTTAATTAACAGAGCGACTTCACAACCTTTTCTTAGCTTCCTGTCTTTCCAAAATGTCAAATATTCTTCAATATTCAGGCCCCAGCCTTGGTCACCTTGCAACCATGTCTCCATAATGGCCATCAGGTCAGACACATTTATTTCTATCTGTGCTAACAATTCATCCATTTTGTTACGAATGTTGCACGCAGATACAGAGCCTTTAACTCTGTTTTGATCAATTTTTCCACTCCCTTGCCTTATCTGCTCGGGCACTCGTAAGTTTGTATGCTCTGTCTCTTCCTGCCACACTCTGGTTATCATTAATCAATTTGCTACCCTGCTCTATTACCTTGTCATTTCCCTTTAATTTACCACATCTCCCCTCCCCCCACTATTTACTTTAAAGCACTCTCTACCACCCTAGTTATACAATTCGCCAGAACATTGGTCCCTGCAGGGTTCAGATGAAGACCACTGGTTCACCCAACAGTACAGCTCCCACTTTCCCCAGTACTGGTGCCAGTACCTCATGAATTGAAACCCATTTCTCCCACACCAATCTTTGAGCCACGCATTTATTTCTCTAATCTCATTTACCCTATGCCAATTTGTTCGTGGCTCAGGTAATAATCCATAGATTACCACCTTTGAGGTTCTGCTTTTTAATTTAGCCCCTAGCTGTTCATAATCACCAAGCAGAGCCTTTTTCCTAATCCTATCTATGTCCTGCAAGTTCCTCTCCAGTCCATAGCATATGTCCCGAACACTGGCACAGGGCAGGCAACACAGCCTTCTGGACTCTCGTTCTCAGCTGCAGAGAACTGTGTCTATCCCCCTGACAGTACCGACCCCTACTGCCACAACATTCCTATTTACTCCCCCCGCTTGAATGCTTCCGGTGGAATATTCAGTTCACTCATCGACCCTGCAGCCCTCACTCTCATCCATACAAGCTGCAAGAACCTCGAAACTGTTGGACAATTGCAAAGGTGGAGGCTCCTCCACTTCTACCTTCTCAAACCCCTTCGCTGCCTCACTCACAGTCACACTGTCCCTGACCATATTAGAAGACCCTAGCCTAAGGGATGTGACTGCCTCTGGAACAAAGTGTCCAGGCAACTTTCCCCTTCCTATGCATCGCAGTGTCTGTAGCTCAGCCTCCAGCTCTTAGACTCTGAGCTTAAGCTCCTCAAGCCACAGACACATACTGCAGGTGTGTTTGCCATGGATCACACTGGCGTCCACCAACTCCCACATACTACAGCCGCAACACATCACCTGTCCTGCCATTGTTATTGTGTTAACTAATTTTTCTTAATTTACTTTGAGTTAATTAATTTCTTTGTTAACAGTAATGGGGTTTATTAGTTATAACTTAATATGTTTTACTACTGCTAGTAAACCTTTCTACCAATAAAACCTTAAGAAATTACCCGAGTTTCAGATGATTCTCATTCACTCAGTTCTCAGTTCAGTAGCATGCTGCTTCTGTCGTTTAGCTTGCAAGTAGTTCTGTGTTGTAGCTTCAACAGGTTGGCAACTCATTTTAAAGCATGCCTGGTGCTGCTCCTGGAATGCTCTCCTGCACTCCTCATTGAACCAGGGTTGGTCAGCTGGCTTGAGACTCTGAAGGAAGGTCATCAAACTGAAACATTACCTCTTTCTTTCTCCACACATGCTGCCAGACCTGCTGAGCATTTCCAGTTTTTATGTAGTCCAAATTTCAGACTGAGTTCAGATACAGGCACTGGAAATCAACGTGTTCCCATTGTTCTAAACTTGGCAAATCTAGTCGATAGGAATCAACATGAATAAGAAAGGGGGGGGGGGGTCACATTAAGCCCTTCTAATGTCGTTTTAATGTTGTGCAAACCTTAAATTACCAGCGAGTAATCACGAACCATTACCCAACTCCGAGTGCTGTCTACAAACTTCAGTCAAAATGGTCAGAATATTTTTTTAAAACACCTCGACCAAAACCCTACATTATTTTAAAGCATCACAAAGTTGGTGATCGGTCACATGTACTGCAAAGATCAGGAGTAGCCAGCCGGTCTAAACTGTCCAAGTTATCTGCTCTAATATAATATAAAATAAAAACAAGAAATGCTGGAACCACTCAGCAGGTCTGGCAGCATCTGTGAAAAGAGAAGCAGAGTCAACGTTTCGGGTCAGTGACCCTTCATCGGAACACTGACCCGAAACGTTGACTCTGCTTCTCTTTTCACAGATGCTGCCAGACCTGCTGAGTGGTTCCAGCATTTCTTGTTTTTATTTCAGATTTCCAGCATCCGCAGTATTTTGCTTTTATTTAAGTTATCTGCTCTTTGCGGTAGAGTCCATGACATTTCCCAGAGAGTCGCTCCTACAGATTCACTCATGTAATAACCAACGGCAAAGTGATGGACAGGGAGAATCTAGCACTTTCGTAAATACAGAACAGGAAAGGAAACAGCGTCAAATGCACATTAAAACATCCCCGCTCCGGCTCGAGATATCGGCGGGGCTTTAAAGAACATTTGACCCAATTTGCAGCACAGTCGCTGAACAAGAAACAAAACCGCCTTCAATGCGGCAAACCCGAGGCCCAGAGCGGGGAGAGAAAGGTAATGCGAGCCGGTCACTCACCGGATGCCCAAGCCCAGGTGGTTGATCATATGTGACAGGGAGACATCGCTGGCCTCGAACGGCTTCCTCTGCTCTTTGAACTGATGCGCCAGGCAGATCCTCCAACCGAACGGCGGGACCCCAGACCCCTCCCTGCAGCCGCCCGCATACTCCTGCATCAGCTCGACGATCGGGGCCTCCATGTTTCCCAACCCTTTCCTTATCCCTCTCCTCACACAATCAGTCCAGCCACCACAGCCTGACTGTACCTCCGTCTCTTCCGTTCTGCTCCGCCCCATTCTCCTTCCGCCCCGCCCTTGTCCCTCACTTTTTCCCCTCCGCTACGCCTTTGTTTTGAAACCCATATCTGCGCATGCGTCCTACGCGTAATGGTGGGAGTAATGGAGGAAGTGTCGCTTATTGCGCACGCACTCTGCCAGTAACCAAAGACTCAGGAGTGAACGCTAAATTAAGGGCAAAATACTGCGGATGCTGGAAGTCGGAAATGAAAACAAAGTGCCGGAAATACTCAGTAGGTCTGGCAGTACCTGTGTAGAGAGAAACAGAGTAAAGGTGACCCTTCAACAGTTAGAAATGTAAGTCTTTGAGCAAGTGAAAGGGAGAGGGGGGAAAGAAGGAAAAGTCTGTGATAGAGCGGAGGGGGAGGGGGGAGAGATTAAATGACAGATGTCATGTAACAGAATGCAGATGAATGCTGAATTGTTGGAGTGAAGAAAAAGCCTATAATTGCACAAAGGTGGGAGGCAGGTCAGAAGATTGGGCAGATTATTTAAAAAAAAGTAAAGAATGACTAAAAGATTAATAAGGAAGGTAAAATTAGAGTATGAGAGAAAGCTACCTAGAAATATAAAGACAGATAGTATTTTCTGAAATTCCCTAGATTCGGGGAAGGTTCCGTTAGATTGGAAAATAGCAAATGTAACTCTAAAATAAAAGCAAAATACTGTGGATGCTGGAAATCTGAAATAAAAACAAGAAATGCTGGAAATATTCAGCAGGTCTGGCAGCATCTGTGGAGAGAGAAGCAGAGTTAACGTTTGTGAGAAACGTAGCCCACTTGATAATAATTTACACCAAGTCAAACTCTGAAGAAGTAAGTTTATTTAACGTTCTTGCAAGATCGGGTGTCCAACAAGCAGGCACACCGATCAACATATTCAGTTCATGTTTATACATTACAAATCCATTTGTCCACGCCTTTATTTTACATTATTGGTTATAACGTATTATGACACTAACCTATCCTATGGTTGCTACAGTCTCCTCCTCTGTTTACTTCTCTCCCTACTCTAACTTTCTAGCCCCTAACTCTTGTTTTTGTTTTACCTTATTTGGCTCTCCATTATGTGTTTTAACTTGCAGCTGTCAGCCTTTATCTTAGTGGGGCAGTTTCTTATTCACTACATCCGTTGTTCTAGCTCTTGCTGTTTCTCTGTTATCTGCCTAAGCACAATTTTTAAGTGATGTACTGTCCCAAGGTCTCCACTGACATATCCTTATCTGTTCTCTTTTTCAGTGATTTCATTATGTTGTGCACAAATGACTTCTTGGTAACTTTCCACAAGCTGTAGAAACAACATTTCAGTATTTCTTATTCTCACAATTCCCCCTTTTCTTTTACTTAATCCTTGTTGTTTTCTACATACTGCGGAGGGTTCTCATATGTCCTCTCAAATCCTCTGAGCATTATTTCAGCCGCCTTTTCAATGTCTGTATCTCCGTTGATACTATCCACTTTGTCATTACCTAACAGGTATATACTTTCTTCCTGGCCTCTTTGTATTGACATCTGCTTCGTCAAAGCTGTCTCAATCAATCGCTGTGTCAGCCCTCTTACACAAGGAATAATACAATACCCGATGGCTATTAGTATTCCGACAACCATGATCAGGGAGGTAAAAACCGAGATTATCATGCCTTTCCATTTTCCAAACCAGGATTCAAGCCACCCCGTCAGGGAAGTGTCTGCTCCTGAATTTTCGGCCATCTGCTCTGCTAAAGTTGTTAACCCTTGCAGTGCTCGGGTGATTGAACCATCGGGTGCTGTGTTATTTGGGATAAATGTGCAACATTTCCCTCCTAACATTATACACACACCTCCTTTTTCTGCTAAGATCATATCTAGAGCCAGTCGATTTTCCCAAGCCATTCTACTAGTGGCATCTAATTGTTCAGCTATACCTTTTACCGCATCTCTAGTATAATTTATAAATCTTTGTTGGTTGTAATAAATATAATTTATCCAATCTACATTTTTGTTAATAGTGACCCACCAAAACAAAGACTCGAAACCGGCCGTTATTTGGTTTCGGGCCTTGAATTCATCAGGTCCCTCTTGGGACCCCTATGGAATCCAAGTACACCTGGTCGTCAAAAGAGTTCGCTATCGCTTCCCTTTTACCCCTTTCCCTCGTTATTATCTTTTGTTTCTCAAATGCTAAGGTGAATGGTATTGCCAATTGAACAATTGCGCACGTCCCCTTCCACTGGGAGGGTAAGGTCTGTCTCAGGATTTTTCCTCCGCAATACCACCATAAATCCGCTCTGGGAACATTCAATGATGAGTAGTTCCCTCCCCTGACTCTTCCAGTTACGTCCTCAGTCTCTATGCATGACTTCAACTCTCCCATATTTCTGGTTAGCTCCGCACCGTGTCGACTTACGCATGATGTGTGATTCACACCGGTGGCTAAAAATGAAGGGGGAGTCCTTGAATCTTCTTTCTCTAGGGGAGGGAACATTATTGACAAGGATATGCAAGTTTGAATACCCCAAGCCGTCTTATCCTGATATAGGGCTAACATGCATTCCATGCCCTTTCGGTCATGCTCCCACCCCAGCGGGAAAGGTACTACTTGAGCTATCGGTCTACCAGATGCACAAGCATAGTAATTGTTTTTGTTCAAACTTTTTACAGGTAATTTTATCCATTCTACCCAGGCATTTGTGTCCCCGTAACCGGTTTCTATCTCAATTGTCTTTCTCAAGTCTTTTACCTCTATTATTTTTACTATGTTAGGATCGTTATGAGAGGTCCCTTTTAGTTTGATAGATGGTTTACCAGTCTTATCTATTGTTACCTGAAAACAACATTTTAATTCACCTTTCTTTTTCCCTTCTCTAACTGTTACTCCAAACACCTTGTTGTCTAATTGGAAGTGGGTAATACAAAAACATCCAACCCATTTTATTTCCTGGCTACTTTTGAAAAGAAAGAGAGAAGACACACAATATTACAGACAGTATTTCCGCGCTCGCGCCGTTATATTAAAAAAATTCGTTACTCAAAGTCTTTTTAGCTTTATTTTCAATGGTTCTTCTGTTAATTCGGTTGTCCAAGTTCCTTCCTCGGCCGGGGGTTGTACCGGCCCCTTGATTCTTGTGTAGTGGGTCCAACCTCTTTCTGCCGTTCTTATGGCTGTTTCAGTGGTTAGGAGAGTCTGGTATGGTCTTTCCCAGTTCAGTTGTAGTTTAGTCTCTTTCCACGATTTCACCAGAACCCAATCTCCTGGTTGGATCTTGTGCACTGCAAATTTGAGAGGTGGTGTCTGTGCTAACAGGCCTTGCTTCCTGAGGAATGACAATGAGGAAGACAACGCCAGTATATAGTTCTTTAGAAACGAATCTTTAGTTTCTAAGGTTGGCATCTTGCCCCTGGTTCCCATATAGGGTAATCCGAATAGCATTTCATAGGGGGACAGTCCCACATCTTTTCTAGGGGCTGTCCGAATTCTGAGTATCGCTATAGGTAAACATTTTGTCCAGGGTAACCTTGTTTCAAGTATCAGTTTGGACAGGTGTTTCTTTAAGGTCTGATTCATTCTTTCCACCCGCCCTGAAGAGGGAGGGTGTCAAGGGGTATGGAAGTTCCATTGGATTCCCAATCCCCTAACTATTTCTTGTAATAGCTTCGAGGTAAAATGACTTCCTTGGTCTGAAGTGCTGTGGCTGCCACAGCTTGCACACACTCTGGCCATCCCTTTTAGCTATTTCATTGTGGTTTCTGCCACTTAAAATCAAAGCTCAGCAAAGCTACTATTCCTAACTTTGCTATATTTCCCATTAAGCATTGTGCCATGCCTAAAAGCAAATATAAAAAAACTCAGCAACTGCTGAATCAGAAGGGTAGGCTGAGCCACCCTCTAACAAGGGGGCGTGTATTAGCCTGGTCGGTATGTTTTTCATTCTAACTTTGTCATGTCTGGGTGATAAGAAGAGTGTTTAGTTTAGTTTAGTTTAGAGATACAGCACTGAAACAGGCCCTTCGGCCCACCGAGTCTGTGCCGACCATCAACCACCCATTTATACTAATCCTACACTAATCCCATATTTCTACCACATCCCCACCTGTCCCTATATATTTCCCTACCACCTACCTATACTAGGGGTAATTTATTTTGGCCAATTAACCTGTCAACCTGCAAGTCTTTGGCATGTGGGAGGAAACCGGAGCACCTGGAGGAAACCCACGCAGACACAGGGAGAACTTGCAAACTCCGCACAGCAAGTACCCAGAATCGAACCCGGGTCCCTGGAGCTGTGAGGCTGCAGTGCTAACCACTGCGCCACTGTGCCGCCCCAGGCGGATTGTCATGTCTGGGTGATAAGAAGAGTGCTGTTGAAGTATAATGTCTCTCTCTCGCTCTCTCTCTGTACCAGCTGCAAGGCCAAGTTGCCTCTGCAGCCCTAAAGTTATGAAGTCATTTCTGATAAGCTGTCCCTCCCTACAGCACTGAAGCTAGCTAGTTAGCAGTACATGACTGATTAATTGTTTCAGGGTAGGCTGAGCCACCCTCTAACAAGGGGGCGTGTATTAGCCTGGTCGGTATGTTTTTCATTCCAGCCTTTCCCTAGGATTGTCATGTCTGGATGATAAGAAGAGTGCTGTTGAAGTACAATGTCTCGCTCTCTCTCTCTCTCGCTGTACCAGCTGCAAGGCCAAGTTGCCTCTGCAGCCCTGAAGTTATGAAGTCAGCTAGCGTGTTAGCAGTACATGACTGATTAATTGTTTCATCTTAAATGTTCCCATGTAATTCTGTTCTTAAAAATTCTAAAATCTAAATTCTGTTCTCACAGTCCCCCCTTTTGATTCTTCAAAACATTTTTAAAAAATCAATCCTTTGATCCCACCTAGGTGCCTTTAATGGTCTCTATTTGTCTAGAAACAGCCTTCAACACCCAGAGGGGTCGCACTCAATATGTCGCCTGCTTGTGCCATAAGAGGGGCCTGCGGTAACTCTGTAAAGGCATACGTTTTGCAGGGGCTTCAACTACTTGTTTACAACAATGCCTTTTACTATCAGATTTCTAAGGTCTTTCATCTGGCCCCTATGGCCGATATTATTGTTCTGCCACTGCGGGTCTTGATTAGGGTATTTTTGTTCGGCTGGTTCGTTTCCCCCTACCCCGGGAGGGTTTTCTCTTTCCCAAATTTTCAGGGGTCTTCTACGAGGACTTTCATTTCCTTTTTAAATACTCTTACCTCTCCTGACGTTAATGGTGCACTAACAAATCCAATTTCATTATTTCCTATTGGTACCTCTCTCAAGGGCATCATTGTCTTAGGAGACTCTCTGTCTCTATCGTCGTCGTTATCGTCGGGTTTAGGGGTGGTCCTTCTTGCTGTCCTTAGATCATATTTGGGTCTTTTTCTCCTTGGTTTTTGACTCTAAATCCCAGTACTCCAACATCCATCCCAATGGACTTTCTGGAGGGATGTTGCCGGCAAACTTTCCTTGTCTCCCATCGTCTTCCTTTTTAGACTATTTATTTCCCATGGTTAACTGAAGGGTCTTGTACCCTACAGTATTCACCTCCTAGCTGAAGGGTCTTATACCTTACGGTATTCACCTCCTAGCTGAAGGGTCTTATACCTTACGGTATTCACCTCCTAACTGAAGGGTCTTATACCTTACGGTATTCACCTCCTAGCTGAAGGGTCTTATACCTGACAGTATTCACCTCCTAGCTGAAGGGTCTTGTACCCTACGGTATTCACCTCCTAACTGAAGGGTCTTATACCTGACAGTATTCACCTCCTAACTGAAGGGTCTTGTACCCTACGGTATTCACCTCCTAGCTGAAGGGTCTTATACCTTACGGTATTCACCTCCTAACTGAAGGGTCTTATACCTGACAGTATTCACCTCCTAACTGAAGGGTCTTGTACCCTACGGTATTCACCTCCTAGCTGAAGGGTCTTGTACCTTACGGTATTCACCTCCTAACTGAAGGGTCTTATACCATACAGTACTCACCTCCTAGCTGAAGGGTCTTATACTGCCCCACAGTAGTCACCTCCTAACTGAAGGGTCTTGTACCCTACGGTATTCACCTCCTAGCTGAAGGGTCTTATACCTTACGGTATTCACCTCCTAACTGAAGGGTCTTATACCCTACGGTACTCACCTCCTAGCTGAAGGGTCTTATACTGCCCCACAGTATTCACCTCCTAACTGAAGGGTCTTGTACCCTACGGTATTCACCTCCTAGCTGAAGGGTCTTATACCTTACGGTATTCACCTCCTAACTGAAGGGTCTTATACCTTACGGTATTCACCTCCTAGCTGAAGGGTCTTATACTGCCCCACAGTATTCACCTCCTAACTGAAGGGTCTTGTACCCTACGGTATTCACCTCCTAGCTGAAGGGTCTTATACCTTACGGTATTCACCTCCTAACTGAAGGGTCTTATACCATACAGTACTCACCTCCTAGCTGAAGGGTCTTATACTGCCCCACAGTATTCACCTCCTAACTGAAGGGTCTTGTACCCCACGGTATTCACCTCCTAGCTGAAGGGTCTTATACCTTACGGTATTCACCTCCTAACTGAAGGGTCTTATACCATACAGTACTCACCTCCTAGCTGAAGGGTCTTATACTGCAGGACTGTAAAATTCACTCCTCAAGGACTTTTAGTACTCAGAAGGTCTTATCCCACAGTTAACCAGTATTCACCTCCTAACTGAAGGGTCTTGTACCCTACGGCATTCACCTCCTAACTGAAGGGTCTTGTACCATACAGTACTCACCTCCTAGCTGAAGGGTCCTATACTGCCCCACAGTATTCACCTCCTAACTGAAGGGTCTTGTACCCTACGGTATTCACCTCCTAGCTGAAGGGTCTTATACCTTACGGTATTCACCTCCTAACTGAAGGGTCTTATACCATACAGTACTCACCTCCTAGCTGAAGGGTTTTATACTGCAGGACTGTAAAATTCACTCCTCAAGGACTTTTGGTACTTAGAAGGTCTTATCCTACAGTTAACCATAAGTCACCAAGATAATACTTAAAAGTCGTTTTTCTTACCTTGGTCCGTGCACGGAGTTGCCTGACTTCACGTGTGTACCTGCCGCACTAAATACTCGTTCAGAGTGACTTCCCTAGGATCATTTTCAGTCGATTACTCGGGTCCGCTACCAACGAGAGAAACCAGACCGTTTTTAAATTAACGGGACGCGTCTTCTCGTCTGTCGTCGGCCGCGGTCCCGGCAATGATGAAGATATCCCGGACGAGCCCCCAATTGTGAGAAACGTAGCCCACTTGATAATAATTTACACCAAGTCAAACTCTGAAGAAGTAAGTTTATTTAACGTTCTTGCAAGATCGGGTGTCCAACAAGCAGGCACACCGATCAACATATTCAGTTCATGTTTATACATTACAAATCCATTTGTCCACGCCTTTATTTTACATTATTGGTTATAACGTATTATGACACTAACCTATCCTATGGTTGCTACAGTCTCCTCCTCTGTTTA
Source organism: Heterodontus francisci (assembly GCF_036365525.1). Lineage (NCBI taxonomy): Eukaryota > Metazoa > Chordata > Chondrichthyes > Heterodontiformes > Heterodontidae > Heterodontus > Heterodontus francisci. Next base: position 77,553,094 of record NC_090371.1, on the reverse strand, counting down.
CTTCTCTCCCTACTCTAACTTTCTAGCCCCTAACTCTTGTTTTTGTTTTACCTTATTTGGCTCTCCATTATGTGTTTTAACTTGCAGCTGTCAGCCTTTATCTTAGTGGGGCAGTTTCTTATTCACTACATCCGTTGTTCTAACTCTTGCTGTTTCTCTGTTATCTGCCTAAGCACAATTTTTAAGTGATGTACTGTCCCAAGGTCTCCACTGACATATCCTTATCTGTTCTCTTTTTCAGTGATTTCATTATGTTGTGCACAAATGACTTCTTGGTAACTTTCCACAAGCTGTAGAAACAACATTTCAGTATTTCTTATTCTCACACGTTTCAGGTCAGTGACCTTTCTCGGGTTCCGAAGAAGGGTCACTGACCTGAAACGTTAACTCTGCTTCTCTCTCCACAGATGCTGCCAGACCTGCTGAGTATTTCCAGCATTTCTTGTTTTTATTATAGCAAGTGTAACTCATTTGTTTAAAAAGGGAGGGAGACAGAAAGCAGGAAGTGACCCTAGAAATAGTAGATACATTGCTGGTCATTTTTCAAAATTCTACAGACTTTGGAACAGTTCCATTGGATTGGAGGGTAGCTAATGTAACCCCACTATTTAAAAAAGGAGATAGAGAGAAAACGAGGAATTATAGACCGGTTATCCTGACATCAGTAGTGGGGAAAATGCTAGAGTCCATTATAAAAGATGTAATAGAGCACTTGGAAAACAATGACAGGATCGGACAAAGTCAACATGGATTTACAAAAGAGAAATCATGCTTAACAAATCTACTGGAATTTTATGAGGATGTAACTAGTAGAATAGATAAGGGAGAACCAGTGGATGTGGTGTATTTGGACTTTCAGAAGGCTTTTGATAAGGTCCCACATAAGAGATTAGCATGCAAAATTAAAGCACATGGGATTGGGGGTAAGGTATGACATGGATAGAGAACTGGTTGGTAGACAGGAAACAAAGAGTAGGAATAAACGGGTCTTTTTCTGAGTGGCAGGCAGTGACTAGTGTGGTACCGCAGGGATCAGTGCTAGGACCCCAGCTATTCACACTATATATTAATGATATTGATGAGGGAATTAAATGTATTATATCCAAGTTTGCAGACAACACTAAGCTGGGTGGGACTGTTAGCTGTGAGGAGGATGCAGAGAAGCTCCAGTGTGATATGGACAGGTTGAGTGAGTGGGCAAATACATGGTAGATGCAGTATAATGTGGATAAATGTGAGGTTATCCATTTTGGCAGCAAAAACAGAAAGGCAGATTATTATCTGAACGGTGATAGATTGGGAAAGGGGGAGGTGCAGCGAGACCTGGGTGTCCTTGTGCACCAGTTGCTGAAAGTAAGCATGCAGGCAGTTAAGAAGGCAAAAGGTATCTTGGCCTTCATAGCGAGAGGATTCGAGTATAGGAACAAGGATGTCTTGCTGTAATTATACAAGGTCTTGGTGAGACCACATCTGGAGAATTGTGTGCAGTTTTGTTCTCCTTATCTGAGGAAGGATGTTCTTGCTATGGAGGGAGTGCAGCGAAGGTTCACCAGACTGATTCCTGGGATGGCAGGACTGAAGTATGAAGAGAGATTGGGTCGATTAGGCTTGTATTTGCTCGAGGTTAGAAGAATGAGAGGGGATCTCATAGAAACCTACAAAATTCTAATAGGACTGGACAGACTAGATGCAGGAAGGATGCTCCCGATGGCGGGGGTGTCCAGAACCAGGGGTCACGGTCTGAGGATAAGGGGTAAGCCATTTAGGACTGAGATGAGGAGAGATTTCTTCACCCAGAGAGTGGTGAACCTGTGGAATTCTCTACCACATAAAGCAGTTGAGGCCAAATCATTAAATATATTCAAGAAAGAGTTAGATATAGTTCTTGGGGCTAATGGGATCAAGGGATACGGGGAGAAAGCGGGAACAGGTTACTGAGTTTGGATGATCAGCCATGATCGTATTGAAGGTGGAGCAGGCTCGAAGGGCCGAATGGCCTACTCCTGCTCCTATTTTGCTATGTTTCTATGAAACAACAGTTAGCTTAACATCTGTCTTAGGGAAAATGTTAGAAGCTATTATTAAAGACGGTAGAGCACGGCATTTAGAAAAATTCAAGGTAATCAGGCAGAGTCAACATGGTTTTGTGAAAGGGAAATCATGTTTAACCAATTTATTGGAGTTCTTTGAGGGAGTTACATGTGCTGTGGATAAAGGGAACCTGGTGGATGTATTGTACTTAGATTTCCAGAAGGCATTTGATAAGGTACCACATCAAAAGGTTATTGCAGAAAATAAAAGCTCATGGTGTAGGGGGTAACATATTGGCATGGATAGAAGATTGACTAGCTAACAGGAAACAGAGAGTAGGAATAATTGGGTAATTTTCTGGTTGGCAAGATGTAATGAGTGGTGTGCCACAGGGGTCTGTGCTGGGGCCTCAACTTTTTACAATTTATATAAATGACTCAGATGAAGGGACCAAAGGTATGGTTGCTAAATTTGCTGATGACACAAAGATAGGTAGGAAAATAACTTGTGAATAGAACATAAGGGAGCTACAAAGGGATACAGATAGATTAAGTGAGTGGGCAAAGATCTGGCAAATGGAGTATAATGTGAGAAAGTGTGAAATTGTCCACTTTGGCAGGAAGAATAAACAAGAAGAATATTATCTAAATGGTGAGAGATTGCAGAGCTCTGAGATGCTGACGGATCTGAGTGTCCCAGTGCATGAATTGAAAAGGTTAGTATGCAGGAACAGCATGTAATTAGGAAAGCTAATAGAATGTTATCGTTTATCATGACAGGAATTGAAAAAAAAAAGTAGGGAGGTTGTGTTTCAGTTATACAGGGTATTGGTGAGACCACATCTAGAGTACTGTATTATGGGCGGCACAGTGGCGCAGTGGTTAGCACCGCAGCCTCACAGCTCCAGGGACCCGGGTTCGATTCTGGGTACTGCCTGTGCAGAGTTTGCAAGTTCTCTCTGTGTCTGCGTGGGTTTTCGCCGGGTGCTCCGGTTTCTTCCCACAGCCAAAGACTTGCAGGTGGTAGGTAAATTGGCCATTGTAAATTGCCCCTAGTGTAGGTAGATGATAGGGAATATGGGATTACTGTAGGGTTAGTATAAATGGGTGGTTGTTGGTCGGCACAGACTCGGTGGGCCGAAGGGCCTGTTTCAGTGCTGTATCTCTAAATAAATAAAAAAATAAATAAAAGTACTGGTCTCCTTATTTAAGAAAGGATGTAAATGCACTGGAGGCAATACAGAGAAGGTTTACTAGACTAATACCTGGAATCTGCAGGCTGTCTTATGAGCAAAGATTGGACAGGCTAGGCTTGTATCCACTGGAATTTAGAAGAGTAAGAGGCGACTTGATTGAAACATATAATATCCTGAGGGCTCTTCACAGGGTGGATGTGGAAAGAATGTTTCCCCTTGTGAGAGAATCCAGAACTAGGGGTCACTGTTTAAAAATAAGGGGTCGCCCATTTAAGACAGAGATGAGGAGAAATGTTTTCTGTCAGAGGGTCGTGAGTCTTTGGAAATCTCTCCCTCAAAAGGCGGTGGAATCAGAGTCTTTGAATATTTTTAAGGCAGAGGTAGACAGATTCTTGATAAGCAAGGTGGTAGAAGGTTATCGGGTAGGTGGAAATGTGGAGTAATCAGTTCAGCCATGAATTTATTGAATTGCGGAGCAGGCTCAAAGGGCCGAGTGGCCTACTCCTGCTCCAGTTCGCATGTTTCTATGTAAAGCATGAGTCCAGAGAGAGTGCCAATGGCAGAATAATGAACAGCTCTGTACGAAAAACAAGTTTAAGAATTGCACATGGATAAAAAATATTTTAAAAGTATATAAATAAAAATAATAAATAATTTTTTTTTATATATATATATAAATATAAAAAGGGGCTCATGGTCTGAAATTTTTGAATGCAGTATTGAATTCAGAAGGCTGTAGAGTGCCCAATTGGAAGATGAGGTGCTGTTCCTCAAGCTTGCGTTGAGCTTCACTGGAACACTGCAACAGTCCGAGGGCAGAACTGTTGGCATGAGAGCATGGTGGTGAATTAAAATGGCAAGCAACCAGAAGTTCGGACTCATGTTTGCAGACCAAGCAGAGGCGTTCCGCAAAGCGGTCACCCAATCTGCGTTTAGTCTCCCCAATGTACAGTAGATGGCATTGTGAGCAGTGAATACGGTATAGTAAATTGAAAGAAGTACATGTAAATCGCTACTTCACCAGAAAGGAGTGTTTGGGACCTTGGATGGTGAGGAGAGAGGAGTTAGAAGGGTAGGTGTTACACCTACAATTGCATGGGACGGTGCCGTGGGAAGGGGATGAGGTGTCGGGTGATGGATGCGTGGACCAGGGTATCGCAGAGGGAACGGTCCCTTTGGAATGCTGACAGGGGAGGGGAAGATGTTTGGTGGTGGCATCATGCAGGAGGTGGCAGAAATGGGAGAGGATGATCCTTTGAATGTGGAGGCTGGTGAGGTGAATAGTGAGGACAAGGGGAACCCTGTTGCACTTCTGGGAAGGAAGGGAAGGGGTGAGGGCAGAAGTGCAGGAAATGGTTCGGACATGGTCAAGGACCTTGTCAACCACAGTGGGGCGGAATTCTCGGTTAAGGAAAAAGGAAGACATATCAGAAGCGCTGTTGTGGAAGATTGCATCATCAGAATAGATGCATCGGAGACAAAGAAACTGGGAGAATGGAATGGAGTCCTTACAGGAAGCAGGGTGTGAGGAAGTGTAGTCGAGGTAGCTGTGGGAGTTGGTGGGCTTATAATAAATATTATCCCCAGAGATGGAGACTGAGAAGTTGAGGGTGGGAAGGGAAGTGTTGGAGATGGACCATGTGAAGGTGAAAGAAGGTTGGAAATTGGAAGCAAAGTTAATTAAGTTTTCCAGTTCGGAACAAGAGCAGGAAACAGCATCGATACAATCATCAATGTACCAGAGAAAAAGTTGAGGCATGGGGCCCGAGTAGGACTGGAACAAGGAATCTTCAACATAAAGGCCTGCTCCGGTCTTGAAATGAGACCCGACCCGAGCCCAACAGAACCCCATCCAACCCCGAGTCCGACCAGGCCCGAGTCCTTCCATTTTTTCCTGCGCCCAACCCGACCATTAGTTAACCTACTTTATGTTATTCACTTTGTTCCTTACCTGCACAAGCTTAAAATAACTAACAAAACCACCTTTAAAGTGCAAAAAGTAAATTAACATTAGAGTCACTTACCTGAGGTGGTGATAGAGTCTGTCCGATCCAGCCCGTCCCAACCTGAGTCTGAATGCCGGACCTGGAAGTGCGACCCAACCCGAACCCGACATATGCCATGGGGTCCCATCGGGTTCGGGTCGGGTAGCAGGCCTTTACTTCAACATACCTCTCAATAAGACAGGCATAACTAGGACCCATTCGGGTACCTATAGCAACACCTTTTATTTGGAGGAAGTGAGTGGAGTTGAAGGAGAGAGTTGTTCAATGTGAGAACAAGTTCAGCCAGGCAGAGCAGTGGATGGGGATTTGTGAGCATCTGTTCAAGGAAGAAGCGGAGAGCCCTCAGACTGTCCTGGTGGGGGATGGAGGTATAGAGGGATTGGATGACCACAGTGAAGAGGAGGCGGTTAGGGCCAGGTAACTGGAAACTGTTGAAAAGACGTAGGGTGTAAGAAGAGTCATGGACGTAGGTGGGAAGGACTGGACAAGGGGAGAAAAAATAGAATCAAGATAGGAGGAAATAAATTCAGTGGGGCAGGAACAGGCAGAAACGATGAATCTACCAGGACAGTCCTGTTTGTGAATTTTGGGAAGGAGATAGAAGCAGGCTGTTTGGGGTTGTGGGACTATGAAGTTGGAAGCTGTAGAGGGAAGATCTCTGGAGGAGATGAGGTCAGTGACTGTCCTGGAGACAGTGGCTTGATGTTCAGTGGTGGGATCATGGTCTGGGGGAGGTAGGAAGAAGTATCTGAAAGTTGGCGCTGAGCCTCTGCAAGGTAGAGGTTGGTGTGCCAGACAACAACAGCACCACCTTTGTCAGTGGGTTTGATCACAATGTCAGGGTTAGACAGAGAAGGAAGTACAGCAGGTTCAAAGGGAGACAGGTTAGAGTGAGTGAGGGGGGCAGAGAAATTAAGACGGCCAATGTCACGCCGACTGTTCTCAATGAAAAGATCAAGACCGCGTAAGAAGCCAGAATGAGGGGTCCAGGTGAAGAGAAAATACTGGAGGTGGGTGAATGGGTCCACTGGTCAGGAGGAGTTCTCCCGGTCAAAGAAGTGAGCTCAGAGGCGAAGATGCCGGAAGAGAAGTTCAACGTCATGCTGAGCGCAACATTCATTGAGGTGGGGGCGTAAGGGGATACAACTGAGTCCTTTGCTAAGTACACATCATTCAGCACCAAAGGGGAAGGTCAGAGGATATTGTGAATACACAGCAAGGAGTGAGATTAGGGGAAAGGAAGGGGAAGAAGGATCTGGAGGGACGTTGGTACCCATGAGTTGCTGGAGCTTGTGTTCCTTTCGCCTGAAAGGAAGAGAAAAAGTTTTTTGTTAATACGTCAGATTAGGCAAAGGATGAAATGAAACTGCAGAGCAGGACAGCTTTCAGATAGGGTGAGTCAGTGCTTCTGGAGAGAGAGATCGAGTGTGTACATGTGGCGGCGCATGGCGCTGAGTGTGGATCTCAGGATGTGGCGAGAACAGCAGTCCAAGGAACCTTGTATATCTCACAGGAAATCGAAACATGAAGGATGAAACTTCAGTTGGAATCCAAGTCGAATAACTCAGAGCCAGAGACTGTCGCTGAGGAAGGAAATGTACCCTTCCCATGGCACCTTTCCATGCAATCGCAGAAGGTGTAATACCTTCCCTTTTACCTCCTCTCTCCTCATCATCCAAGGCCCCAAACAATCCTTCCAGGTGAAGCAGAGACATTAGCACTCTCTCTGGATTCATGCTTTGTCTTTCACTATGAGAATTTAGCACTCAATTTGCATTCTGTTCTGTGATATCTGTCATTTAAACTTTCCCCCCATCTGTCCTATCACAGACCTTCCCTCTTGCTCTTCTCTTCCCCCCCCCCCCCCCCCCCGCCCCCTTTCACTTGCTCAAAGACTGTCATGAAATCCCTACATGCCAAATGGGAAATATTAATTTCATCAGTTGGAACCTTACATTAAACTTTTAATGGAAAAAATCCTACAAGTTAACATTTAAAAAACTGGCAGCCAAGGTGGCCATTGCAATTTACATTTGAAACACCAGAAGATTAAACTGGAGACGAAATGTCTCACCAAGCCCAGCCGGAACAATGGCTTGCTCTCAGTGATTGAATTACCTAGAATGGCTTTATCTATACGGTTGTCAAGGCCATCTACATCTATTGACTTTGAAAGACCCAACCCCTCCAATTGTGAGTGGACATCTTGAGGCATGTGGCACCTTGAATCCCAGAAAAGATTCCAGAAAAAAACTCATTAAAAACAAAGAGATTTGATAGAGCCATGTGACTGCTTGCATAGCTCTGAAGAAACTGTAAGCTTTGTCAAACAGATGGCAGATAGTAGTAACTGAAAAGCCATCAATGAAGCAGTCTCTCTCCCTCTCTCTGCCCCCCCCCCCCCCACCCCCAGAAAATATCAAGAGAAGATCCGGCTATGACTGGGACCACCTCCCCACCAAGCCTACAGATCACTGCAGCCAACAACCAGGGGACAAGAATCAAACCCCTCTTCTGCCTTCAGGGGCCCTGAGCAAAGCAAGCCCACCACCGTGCACATGGCCCAGCAAGGACTTCAGGACTACAATTTCAGCTGAGGACATTAGACTCACATACTGTATTTAAATTCCATTTATTCCAGACTTTAATCCAACCACAAAATCAGTTTCCCTCTCTATTGTATTTGTGTGTGTGTGACTCTCGTGTGAATGTGTGCGTGAATATGTCGCGTATTTGTAGTATTTTAAACCAGGTTAGAATGTTAAGTGTAATAAACTTACCTCTCATTTAAACTCAAGAACACCTGTCTGATTGCTTCTTTTGCAATCACATTAGAGGAACAGGAACAAACTCACTGAGGTGATAAGCTCACTCACAATGTGCAAAAAAGGATAAACCCTGTAGCGGTAAAACCAGAGAAGGGTTGAAAGGGGGAGCCTGAGACACCACCCCCGCCCCCGGCCCCCTCACCTGGCTGTAACACTATTACATTTCTAACTTTTACCAGTTCTGATGAAGGGTCACAGACCTGAAAAGTTAACTTTTTCTCTCTACACAAATGCTGCCAGACCTGCTGAGTATTTCCAGCACTTTCTGTTCTCATTTCAGAGTTCGAGTCTCTGCAGTTTTAGCTCTTATTTTAGTGCTTAATTCACTGCCACTTCTCTTCCAGGTATGCCTACCTTAAAGAAATTCTGCTGTTCTCTCTGCCAGGATTTCCATTTGTCTCTTTTACCTTGCTCACCTTCATTGCTTTCCAAGTCCCTCCTCGTGCTCAACAAGGTTTCTGCTAAAACTTGTTTTCACAGCCACATTTCCTTCCTCAGCAACTATCTCTGGCTCCGACTTATTCCACATGGATTCCAACTGAAGTTCCATCCTTCATGTTTTGAATCCACCCAGGATTACAGGTATCTCCGAGACATTCAACGTGCCTCGGACTGCTGTTCTTGCCACTTCTTGAGATCCACACGTAGTGCCATGCACCGGCACATGTACCCAATGGACCTGTCCCACCAGCAGTAACAACTCACGCTAACTCAAAGCTTTCCTACTCCGCAGTTTCATTTCATCCTTTGCCTGATCCGCGCAGCAGCTCATGGGGACAAATGCCCCTCCAGATCCTTCTTCCCCTTCCCTTCCCTCTGACCCCATCCTTTCTCCTAATCTCACTTCTTGCCGTGTATTCACAGTACCCTCTGACCTTCCCCTCTCTGACGCTGAACAATCGGTACTCAGCAAAGGACTCAGTTTTATACCCTTATGCCCCCACCTCAATGAATTTTGCACTCAGCATGATGTTGAGCTTCTGTTTTGTTGCCTTCGTCTCCAGGCTCACGTCATTGGCCAGGGGTTCTCCTCCTGATCCATTCACCCACCTCCAGTATTCTCCCTCCACCTGGACCCCTCTCTCTGGCCTCTTACCTGCTTTTGATCTTTTCATTGAGAACGGTCGGCGTGACATCGGCCGTCTTAATAATCTGCCCCCCTCACTCATTCCAACCTATCTCCTTCCAAACTTCTTGCACTTTGTTCTCTCAGGTCTAACCCTGACATTGTGATCAAACCCACTGACAAAGGTGGTGCTGTTGTTGTCTGGCGCACTGACCTTACAGAGGCAAAGTACCAACTCTCAGACACTTCTTCCTATCTCCCCCAGACCATGACACCACCACCCAACATGAAGCCACTGTCTCCAGGATTGTCCCTGACCTCATCTTCTCTGGAGATCTTCCCTTTATAGCTTCCCACCTCATAGTCCCGCAACCTAGACAGCCTGCTTCTACCTCCTTCCCAAAATCCACAAACAGGTCTGTCCTGGTAGACTCATCGTTTCAGCCTGTTCTTGCCCCACTTAATTTATTTCCTCCTATCATGATTCTATTTTTTCTCCCCTGGTCCAGTCTTTCCCACCTGTATCCGTGACTCTTTTGACGCTCTACATCACTTCAACAGTTTCCAGTTTCCTGGCCCTAACCACCTCCTCTTCACTATGGACGCCCATTCTCTCTGAACCTCCATCCCCCACCAGGACAGTCTGAGGGCTCTCCGCTTCTTCCTTGAACAGAAGCCCAACCAGTCCCCATCCACCTCCACCCTCCTCCGCCTGGCTGAATTTGTTCTCACATTGAACAATTTCTCCTTTGACTCCACTCACTTCCTCCAAATAAAAGGTGTTGCTATGGGTAACCGTGTGGATCCTAGTTATGCCTGTCTTGTTGTGAGGTATGTTAAAGATTCCTTGTTCCAGTCCTACTCAGGCTCCATGCTTCAACTTTTTCTCTGGTACATTGATGATTGTATGGTGCTGTTTCCTGCTCTTGCCCTTAACTGGAAAACTCAATTAACTTTGCTTCCAATTTCCACCCTTCTCTCACTTTCACATGGTCCATCTCTGACACTTCCCTTCCCTTCCTCAACTTCTCTGTCTCCATCTCTGGGGATAGGCTGTCCACTAGTATTTATTATAAGCCCTCCGACTACCATAGCTACCTCGACTACACTTCCTCACACCCTACCTCCTGTAAAGACTCCATTCCATTCTCCCAGATTTTCTGTCTCCGACGCATCGGTTCTGACGATGCAACCTTCCACAACAGTGCTTCTGATACGACTTCCTTTTTCCTCAACCAGGAATTCCCTCACATTGTGGTTGACAGGGCCCTCGACCGTGTCTGACCCATTTCCCGCACTTCTGCCCTCACCCTTTCTCCTCCCTCCCAGAACTGCAACAGGGTTCCTCTTGTCCTCACTTTCCACCCGACCAGCCTCCACATTCAAAGGATCATCCTCTGCCATTTTCACCACCTCCACCATGATACCACCACCAAACACATCTTCTCCTTCCCTGACAGCATTCTGAAGGGACTGATGCCTCCACGACACCCTGGTCCACACCTCCATCATCCCCAAAACCTCGTCCCCTTCCCACGGCACCTTCCCATTGTTACAATTGAGGGTGGGAGGACTGCACTGTCTTTTCTAGTCCCACTTCTCCACAGGTCAAAATATATATTTTAAAATGTTTACTTAGTTACTGATTCAGTCAATCATATACTCTACTCTTTATCCCAGAACAAAATACATCAGCCAGGTTTCTTTAATAAATAACAAAATTATCTGTTTATTACCAAACAAGACTTATACAGTAATGAAGCGAAGCATTAATACACAGATTGAAATATGAAAGTTCCCTTTTTAAATTCCCCACACACACACTGAAAAACAATACAGAAATTCTCTCTGCAGAAGTCTGTTACAAAAAAAGACAAAAAAGAATGCTTGGGCTAAATACTTGCTAATTCTTGCAGAAAATAAAGGAGATATGGAAGGATGTCAGTCATCCCTTTTGGTCAGGTGTCTGGGTTTGCAGTGATGGGTCACTGGCACCTTTTCTAAAGCACTTCTTTTCAGGCAGTGTTGCGAATTAATTTATTTATTTAGAGATACAGCAGTGAAACAGGCCCTTTGGCCCACCAAGTCTGTGCTGACCAACAACCATCCATTTATACTGATCCTACATTAATCCCATATTCCCTACCACATCCCCACACTAGGGGCAATTTACAATGACCAATTTACCTATCAACCTGCACGTCTTTGGTTGTGGGAGGAAACCGGAACACCTGAAGAAACCCAAGCGGTCACAGGGAGAACTTGCAAACTCCACACAGGCAGTACCCAGAACTGAACCCGGATCGCTGGAGCTGTGAGGCTGTGGTTCTCACCACTGTGCCGCCCACTATCTGGAAACTTTTTCCAACTTCTCAGGAGCTATGCAGTACCAAGTATTTTAGCTCTCCCACATTGGATCTTTGCAGGGTTTCTTCAAAGAGGTAGAGAAAGAGGTGAGCTGGATTTTTTTCCTTGGCAAGTTGATCTCCAACTGTCTTCAAAACAGTTCACACCCCAACGGAACTGAAAATAATCCAAGCCCCAAAACAGAAAGTCAACCTCTTGACCTCCATAAACTTTGACATGTGGCTTCTCTGTAAACATATTTGCTAGGTCACCAATGTGTCTGTTTTTTATTGAGCTTAAAGCACATGATTTCCAGCAAAGGACAACATCTCAAGTGGTCTTTCAGTGAACTTGGTAAAAAAAAAACACATCCATGGAATTTTTTGCAGTTTTAAAACACAAGTCCTCAAAAACTTAACAGAAAATGGAAGCACTTTCATAATACCTCCATCCTTGGAGAAATGAAACTCCACTTTTAAATGTGTTTCGTTACAAAGTGTGGAAAAAAGGATGAAAAAATATTAAAACACATTTCTCACACTCAGACTTATTCACTCTTTACCAGTAGCTAATACAGTTCTGCTTTGTACCATCTTTGCACTCAGATAACTCAAAGCAAAGTTAAATTCTAGATAAAGCATCTGCAATTACATTATGTTGCCCCACAACGTGAATAATCTTTAAGTGATAGGGCTGTAATAGTAAACCCCAACAGAGTAGTCTGGCATTCTGATTTTTGAATGTTTGGCAAAGTTTATTACCAAATCAGCCAATTGCAATTTTCTAAACAGAGCTTCTAGTTGTTCCAAGTGGTCCTTCCAAGTGTTGCTGTAGACCAGCACATCATCAAGGTATACCACACAGTCAGGAACACTGGCCACCACTTTGGTTCATTGGTCTCTGAAAAGTGGCTGGGGCATTTTTTAGTTTGAATGGCATCACTGGGCATTGGAAAAGACCATCTGGTGTGACAAAGGCCGATATTTCTTTAGCTTGGGATGTTAAAGGAACTTGCTAGTATCCCTTAAACAAATCTATTTTTGTAAGAAACATGGCACTGCCCACTCTGTCAATACAGTCTTCCAAGCGAGGAATTTGGTAGGAGTCTGCCTTTGTTACTACATTAACCTTTCTGTAGTCTATACAGAATATAGTTCAACCATCAGGTTTAGGTACTAACAACACTGGGGAACTCCAGCTGCATTGACTGGATTCAATTAGGTGGTTTTCCAACATGTATTGGATTTCTGATTTTACCTGGGCCTATCTCGCTGGACTTAAACAATGAAGATGCTGTTTTATAGGAAAGGATTCCCTTACATCCACATCATGTGTGGCTAAGGTTGTACATCCTGGCTTGTCCCTACAAACTCTTCTTATTAGGCCTTATTAAAGCCTTATTAGGTCTTCTCATTGTTCTGCATCTAAATATGAAAGCATAGTGTCCAATCTCCCTAACAGTTCAGCATTAGCTAACCGGATAGTAGGAGGTTCAATCTGAGAATTGTCTAGGCTTCCTTCTGCTTCATCCTCACTATCCCTTTCATCCTTCACTGTCCCTACTACCTGACGTACCTGTTCTTGCTTATCCTCCTCCCGGCAATGATATTGTTTCAACATATTGATATGACACAGCCGATTCTTTTTCCGGCGATCTGGGGTGTCAATCAAATAATTTACTTTACCAATTCTTTTCACCACTTTACATGCACCACTGAACCATGCTTTCAATGGTTCACCTTGTAAAGGCAGTAATACTAATACCTCATCCCCTGGTTGAAATGTTCAGTTCTTGGCATGCTTGTCTGCCCATTTCTACATAGTTGTTTGGGAAGCTTTAAGGTGTTCCTAAGTCACTTTGCAGGTTCTCGTGAGCTGCTCCCGGAACATGGATACATAATCTGGCACAGAAGATTTGTCTCTCAGTTCTAAAAACTTTTCTTTGATTAGTTTTAGCGGACCTCTTATCTCATGTCCATAAACTAATTCAAAAGGACTAAAACCGGTAGATTCATTAGGTGAATCTCTAGTGGCAAACAAAAGAAATTCTAACCCTTTATCTTAATCATGGGGGTATTCTTGACAGTATGCCCTGATCATCGTTTTGAAGGTCTGATGATACCGTTCTAAAGCCCCTTCTGTCTGTGGGTGGTATGCAGAAGACTTTAACTATGTTATACCCAAATTACCCATAACTTTCTGAAAAATTTTAGATATAAAATTGGAACCTTGATCCGACTGAATCTCAATCAGTAATCCATATTTAGTGAAGAACTGGGTTAACTTCTCTACCACTACCTTAGCAGAAATCTTTCTCAAGGGAATGGCCTCTGGGAACTAAGTAGCTATATCCATGATAGTGAGTTTATGTTGGCATCCCGCTTTTGTTTTCGGTAACGGTCCTACACAGTCTACCAACACCCGACTAAATGGTTCCCCAAAAACTGGTATGGGAATTAGAGGTGCTGGTTTTTTGGCAGGTTGTGGTTTTCCCACAATCTGGCACTTATGGCACATTTTACAAAACTGCACCACGTCCTTGGAAAGACCTGGCCAGTAAAAATGTCGATCTATACGTGATTGGGACTTCTGGATCCCCACATGTCCCACTATATGAATTTTATGACTACTGTTAATATTTCCCAGCGATACTTGGGCGGCACCACTATCAGGTGAACAACCGTCCATTCTTCTTCCACAGGTTTGTGAGGAGGTCTCCACTTCCTCATCAAAATCCCATTTTTAACATAGTAGCCTTCCGGAACTCCCTTTGCTTCAGCTTCAGTTAGAGTCAATTGTGAAACTTTACTTAACTCTGGATCAGCTTGCTGAGCCTTGGTCAGAGAAGACGTACTGAACATTTCCTTCGGATTATCCAAATCCCCAAAGAAAGTTTCAGATATTCGGCTATCTGTCTGTTGTGCCAATTTTACCACCGACAATGGAACTTGTTTAGCCATTGCTCAGGTCACTAAACATGAGGGAAAAATTACTGGAACCTTTTCCTGCAACTGTTCTATCTCTTTAACTTAACTTGTTTTTTCTATGACTACTGGAGAAGTCACTCCGGCCAAATCGTTCCCTCGAAGTACGTCAGCTCCATCTATAAGCAAGCTATGGACGACTCCTACAGTTACCGTTCCAGACATTATGTCACACTCCAGGTGCACCCGATAAAAAGGTATGGGTATATACTCCCTGTTCTCATGCCCACATTTCTGTCCTTGGCCTGCTGCAACGTTCCAGCGAAGCTCAACACAAGCGCGAGGAACAGCATCTCATCTTTCGATTGGGCACTCTATAGCCTTCTGGACTCAATATTGAGTTCAAAAATTTCAGACCATGAGCCCCATTCTTTATATATGTATACTTTTTATTATTTATTTATTATATTTTTTTAAAATTGTTTTTATATTTTTTTTATAATTTATCTTCTTAACCATGTGCTAGTCTTAAACTTGTTTTTCATCATTTTTCTTTCAGACAGAGCTGTTCATTATTCTGCCATTAGCACTCTCTCTGGATTCATGCTTTGTCTTTCACTACAACAATTTAGCACTCCATCTGCATTCTGTTCCATGACATCTGTCATTTAATCTCTCCCCCCTCTGTTCTATCCCTCTTGTTCTTCTTCCCCCCTCTCCCCTTTCACTTGCTCAAAGACTGTTACATTTCTAACTTTTGCCAGTTCTGATGAAGAGTCACAGACCTGAGATGTTAACTCTGTCTCTCTATACAGATGCTGCCAGACCTGCTGAATATTTCCGGCACTTTCTATTCTCGGTACAGGAGTGAACCTGCAGTGAGAGCAGAGGCTGAAAGGAAATGGAGCCTGCCTATTTTAATTGGCCAAGTCTCTGGAACAGATTTGATGGACTGTATGGCCTCCTCTGCAGCACTGTTCTATTATTCTAAGTAGAAACGGTATTGGAACAAAATGGGAATACTGTGGATGCTGGAAAACTGAAATCAAAACAGAATGTGCTTGTAAACACTCAGCAGCTCAACTGCAGAGAGAGAAACAAAGTTAGCATTTCGAGTCAATGACCTTTCATCAGAACCAGATGGCACTGGGTTGCCCCATTGAAGGAAATGGAGTCTGCCTATATTAATTGGATCAGTATCGGTGGTGCTGCCCCAATGTCACCAGGCAGAAATCAGCACCACAAGTGCCCAGCTCAGTCTGATGAACACACCAATAATACTTAACACTAGGTCCAGTAAAACTGCAAGAAGCTTAAAGTGAAACTAATTCAGGATATTATTGTCATAATCATGAAGTCTATGTCTTGCAGTACTCTCTGGTCATGCAAGGGAAAGTGCAGTTTGATCGTAGAAAGGAAAACTAAACATGCAGGAACAATGGAGCAGAAAGGGGGAGAATTTATGTATATAACTTTTTTATGCAGTGAGAGGTTAGGATTTGGGATGCACTGCTGGATAGGTGGTAGAAACAGATTCAATAGTAGCTTTCAATGGGAAGTTGGATAAATATCTGAAAGAGAAAAAATTGTAGGGATATTTGGAAAGAGCCAGGGAGTGGGACTAACTGGATTGCTCTTGGAAAGAGCTGGTACAGACTTGTCGGGCTGAATGGCCTCCTGTACTGTACTATTCTATGATTTTGTATAAGAAAATCTAGAGGTTGGGCTGGTGCTAGCTTTGGGATATATTAAAGAAAGAAGTAAAATGCACTAATTTGTTATTAATTTATATTATTGTAATAATGCAAAGGAACATCATGAACAACTTGCATTTGTAAAGTGCCTTTAACATAGAAAAATATACCAAGGTGCATATATTCCAACCTGCACCAAGTCTTGCTCAGTCATCACCTCAGTCCTCGTTGATGTACATTGACTTCCATTACCCTAATGCCTCCAATTTAAAATTCTAATGCTTGTGTTCAAATCCCTTCATGGCCTCAATTCTCCCTGTCTCTGTAACATCCTCTAGTGCTAAAACACCCTCAAACTCTCCATTCTTCTGACTCTGGCCTCTTGTGCATTCCCCCTCCTTTCCTCCCATGTTAGCAGCTGTGCCTAGGTCTCATTGTTTAAAATTCTGTCCCTAAACCCCTCCATCTCCACCTCCCGCTCCTCCTTTACTATCCTCCTGAAAACCTGCTTCTTTGACCAAGCTCTTTGTTAAACATATTGATGCCATTCATTTTTTTATTATGCTTCTATGAAAGAAAGACTTGTATTAATAGTATGCATTTTACAATTTCAAGACATCACAAAGTATTTCACAGTCAATTAGGTAGTTTTTGAAGTCACTGATATAATGTAGAGAAATGTAGCAGCCAATTTGTGCATCTTAAGATTCAACCAACAGCAATGAGATACATGACCAGATAATTTGTTTTGATGGTGTGGTTTGAAGAATAAATGTTGGCCAATACACCATAAGAACTCCCTGCTCATCTTCAAATAGTACCATCGGGTCTATTACGTCCACCTGAGAGAGCAGAAAAGATCTCCATTTAACATTCACATCTGAAAGACAGTCACACAGCATCCTGACTTGGAACAATATTGCTGTTCCTTCACTGTCACTGGGTCAAAATCCTGAAACTCCCTCCCTTACAGCACTGTGGGTGCATCTACACCAAATAGACTGCAGCGGTTCAAGAAGGTGACTCACCACCACCTTCTCAAGGGAATTGGAGACGGACAATAAATGCTGGCTTTGCATTTAAAAACTCCTCGGGTTCAGTAATCCCTCAGTACTGCACTGAAGTGTCAGCCTAGATAATGTGTACAAATCTCGAGAGTGGGGTTTGAATGTATGACCTACAAACTCAGAGGTGACAGTGCAACCACTTAAAGTAACAGTTAAAGTTCCGAAGAAGGGTCACTGACCCGAAACGTTGACTCTGCTTCTCTTTCCACAGATGCTGCCAGACCTGCTGAGTGAATCCAGCATTTCTTGTTTTTGTTTCAGATTTCCAGCATCCGCAGTATTTTGCTTTTATTCACTTAAAGTAACATAATGGATTCAATTATCTGGAGTGAATTTAAGAATATCTGTACCATAACAACTGCTTAACAGCAGACAACGTTCCTTTAGACAGGGAAAAAAATCCTGCCAGACCAACCTCCTTGAACTGTTTGGGAAAGAAATGACCTAAGTTGACTGTCGTAAACTCTGACATTGTGTGCTTAGACTTCCAAAAGTTGAAAATGAAAGGCGACCAGTTAGGAGTTAGGAGACCTGTGGAGATTCAAAGCAAACCTTGGAAATGAATGAGAAATTGGCTGAAGAGTAGAAATCAATGGTACTAGTTAGAGGGCTAATGCGTGGAAGGTTGGAAGTGCTTTTTGGGATGCTCCATAGTTTAGTGCTGGGACCATTACTGTTTCTAATTTACATCAATGACTGGGGTTCTCGTAATTCAAGGCAAATTGTCCAAATTTGCAGATCATGCCAAAGTAGGATTGCCAATGGAATCGAAGAGGCAAGCCAGAATGTTACAAAAATGTAAGTGGGCAAATTAAATTTAATGCAGATAAGTGCAAGGCACTGAACATTGAAAGGAAAACGGATAACACACATAGGGCTGAATTTTACCAGCCCCTCAGTGTTGTGGACTGTGGCGGGGAGGCCTGTAAAATACTTGAGGGAGAGGGCCGCCTCGACCCACAACATTGAGAAGGCCCCCCCACCACGGGACCTCGGTGCGACCCTCCCCCCCCCCCACCACCGCTTGGCGGCAGCACCCCAATTATAATATGTAAAGGACTACTTACCTCTCCTGATTATGCATCCTGCCACCTCTCGCTCCACAGTTCCTCATTTTACATTGAACAGGCGACCGTCACGTGCCGTCCCGTTCACGAACCTGAGAAGCCGATGGGACATCGGAAGCAGGAGTACTTGACAGTGAAGGTAAGTCCAGATATACAGGGGTCTGAACTCTGCCTACTTGAGGGGAGGTGGGAGGGGGGTGGGACCACTGGAGGCAAAACTCTTTAGGCATGAAGGGAGGTATTGCGTACCCTCTCTCCCTGAATGGTGTCCACTTGCGCCATTTTACGTTTGTGTGTGTGAAGGAACAATGGCACTCTTGTCACCCTGTGGGTGGGGAGGGTGCCGGAATCGGCAGGAGTGTAAAGGTTACCTGGCTGGTGGGGGCAATCGATGCAGCTGGTAGAATTTTCATGTGGTCATGCTGTGCCACTCTTAATAAGAGCAAAGATGGGTGATGCCAAGCCACGCCACATAGTTGATCCATGAAAGCACCTGATGTACCTGTTAACAACAATACCTGCCCTGTTAGGGCAATTATGCGAAGGAAACGACTTTATTTATCACATAGAAGTATGTATGTCTCACCCTAGATTGTGTGATCTGCTTCTCCTGAGGATCCATATGCGCTGGAGACAAAATCAACAGGCAGGTGCAGTCCACGTAGAGGCCCCCGGTTGTGAGCAGCAGCCCCCAAGGGGAACTCGCCATTACAGGTCGCCGCACATCTACAGGCCCCACATGACATGCCAGCGGATATCAGAGCACCAGTGTCAGAGGCGATTGAGCATGTAATGGTGGTGACACATCTCTGTGCCCTCCTCAACAATGACCTGCAGCCCATGGGCTTCGGTGGACATCGTTTGCCTGCGGTCCTCATAGTGGAAAAATGCTGCAGATGCTGGAAGTCTGAAATAAAAACAAGAAATACTAGAAATACTCAGCAGGTCTGGCAACATCTGTGAAGAGAGAAGCAGAGTTAACGTTTCAGGTCAGTGACCCTTCATTAGAACATCTCTGCTTCTCTCTCAACAGATGCTGCCAGACATGCTGAGTATTTCCAGCATTTCTTGTTTTTATTTTAGTCCTCATATTGGCAGCGGCTGTTAAGCTTGATGCCTATGCAGCATTTCAGGGGCCCACCAGAAACCTTTGTGGGGTCACATAGTCAGCAGTGCACTGCTGCATCAGGGAGGTCACTGATGCCCTGCCACGGAGGGCCAGTGAGTATGTTTGCTTCAGGGCGCCTTTAACAGCCAGGCCCTGAGGGCCATCGGTTTCGGCACCATTGCCGGATAACCAAAGGTTTTAGTGTTCATAGACTGCACCCATGTGGCCATCAGGCCTCCCACCAGGCTACCAACTGCAGATGTCACCATTAAAGGAATCCTCTCAATCTAGGTGCTGCTTGTATGTGATCACTGGAGATGCTTCATGCAAATCTGTGTCCGCTTCTCAGGCAGCTGCCATGACACCTGGATCCTGCGCCAGTCCCAACTGCCACTACTGTTCACTGAACTGGCTCAGATGGAGGGGTGGTTTCTTGCAGACAAGGGCTAACCCTTGTAGAGATGGCTCCCGACACCAGTGAGAGAGCCCACCACTGCCGCAGAAAAGAGATGTAATGCCAGCCACTGAGCTACATGAGCCACTGTTGAGCAGGCCATCGGCATGCTGCTAAAGCGCCTCCAATGCCTGGATAGATAGGGTGATGCCCTGTACTATGGGCTGAAAAGGCCAGCTCCTTTCTTTGTTGCTCACTGTGCACTGCACAACTACGTACCCAATAGGGGGCAGGCCTGACATGATGAGGAAAGACATCAGCAGAATTCCTCCTCGGACTATGAGGACGCTGAGGACCTACAACAGGAAAGGTGCATGGAAGGGAAGGCAGCACCCAGCTCTGCATGCAAGGCTAGCAGCGAGCTAGGGATGTGTGGCAGTGGCTTATCATAGAAAGGCTGTCTGCTCTATAGGAACTGACACGAGCACTGTAAGCCACACATCACCCTCACTCACCTGCTGTGCACCAGTCCACATCTGCAGAATCCCTGTGTAAACCATTAGAGGCAGCAGCTGACTCAGCCAATGTCCATGTCACTGCATCCATGGAGACGCTCATGAGTAATGGTGGCATGGCAATGATGTTATTGCATACCTTGGCTTTCTTGAAGGGCCAACAGTGCAAAGGGATGTGACATTGGTGCTACATGCTGGCATACATCATTCATACAGAGAAAAGGACACACATGTTGGTGAAGAACATTTAGTGAAAGATGTATTTACATTGCAGTGATATTCGTGCATTCCCATTTGTGTCAGTGTGTTCTTTTTAAATGCTTGCGAGTGCCCCTTCTCGGTGCAACCTCTGTGCTAGCAGCCCGACTGGAGGAAGGCTGCTGATCTGATTGCCCTTTGGCTGTGGATGACTTTGTCAGTTGACCTCTGCGTGCATGAGGCCTGGAGGGCCCCGGCTGGCTGAGGGAATGATTGTTCATCCTCTTCCGGCATTGGACCCTTTGACGCCAGATGGCCCCACGACTATTCACTTGCTCTGTCACCTCCAGCCAGGCTGCCTTGTTCAGACAAGAGGGCCTCTTCTTACCATCACTGGGGAAAGGACCTCCTGCCTTGCCCACACAGCCTGGAGGAGAGTGATCAGGGAGGCATCGCTGAACTGTGGGTCCACCCTAGAGCACCCCTCTGCCATCTTGGGTTTTTGGTCTGGTCCTTTAAATGCAAAGGTGACTCCACAGTGTAACTGCTCTAACTTCTGGCTGCAAGGTTTTTCTTGCACACGTTGGAAAACCAATTCAGAACTAGTGAGGAAATCTGTGCTGTTGTCATGGTTTTTCATCTATTACAGATCAACACATGTTCACGTACACTTTGCTTCTGCAGCAGCTGATCATAGTTATTGATGTAATATTTCGAGTTGGCAATTCAGCTAGAATATGAATATTTTCCTGGTTCTTTATGAAGATCGTTTAATTGCTGTTACCTGTCTTTTCACATAACAGCAGAGAAATGAATACAGATTCCAAATGCATATTAGTCTGTGGTTTTTCACAGTCAGATGATTAGAAGCCCATAGTATGTAGATATTCTTCAATTATAGTTTTATTTCTGTTGTGTATTTGCCTTTTATGGTACATTTAAGTTTCATATCCAGGTATGTGCAAAATTAAGATTATTCACCCAGGTGCAGCATGCCTACAAGAAGGAATGTTACACTTGAGTGGACGATGAGGACTGCAACTTCAGGACATGGGACACAGCAGGGTTAGTATGTGGCAGAAAAGCAGAAAGTGCTGGGGAAACACAGCAGGTCAGGCAGCATCTGTGGAGAGAGAAACAGAGTTAACTTTCAGGTCATAGAGTTATACAGCACAGAAACAGCCCCTTCGGCCCATCGTGTCTGTGCTGACCATCAAGCACCTAACTATTCTAGTACCATTTTCCAGCACTTGGCCTGTAGACTTGTATGCTATGCATTTCAAGTGCTCATCTAAATACTTCTTAAATGTTGAGGGTTCCTGCCTCTACCACCTCTTCAGGCAGTGCATTCCAGATTCCAACCACCCTCTGGGTGAAATTTCTTTTCCTCAAATCCCCTCTAATCCTCCTGCCCCTTACCATAAATCTATGCACCCTGGTTCTTGACCCCTCCGCTAAGGGAAAAAGTCTCCTCCTAGCTAACCTATCAATGTCTCTCATAATTTTGTATACCTCAATCATGTCCCCCCTCATCCTTCTCTGTTCTAAGGAAAACAACCCTAGCCTTTTCAGTTCCTCTTCATAGCTGAAATGCTCCAGCCCAGGCAACATCCAGCTGAATCTCCTCTGCACCCTCTCCAGTGCAATCACATCCTTCCTATAGTGTGGTGCTTGAACTGTACACAGTACTCCATCTGTGGCCCAACTAGCATTTTATACAGCTCCATCATAATCTCCCTGCTCTTATAATCTATGCCTCGACTAATAAAGGCAAGTATCCCATATGCTTTCCTAACCACCTTATCGACTTGTGCTGCTGCCTTCAGTGATCTAAGGACAAGTACACCAAAGTCCCTCTGACCCTCTTTACTTCCTAGGGTCCTACCATCCATTGTATATTCCCTTGCCTTGTTAGTCCTCCCAAAATGCATCACCTCACACTTCTCAGGATTAAATTCAATTTGCCACAGCTCTGCCCATCTTACCAGCCCATCTATATCATCCTGTAATCTAAGGCTTTCCTCCTCACAATTTACGACACCACCAATTTACGTGTCATCTGCGAACTTACTTATATCTCCTATATTCATGTCTAAATCATTAATGTACACTACAAAAAGCAAGGGTCCCAGCACCGATACCCGTGGTACACCACTGGTCACAGGCTTCCACTCGCAAAAACAACCCTCGACCATCACCCTCTATTTCCTGCCACCAAGCCAATTTTGGATCCAATTTGCCAAATTGCCCTGGATCCCATGGGCTCTTATCTTCTTAACCAATCTCCCTTGCGGGACCTTATCAAAAGCCTTACAGAAGTCCATGTAGACTACATCAACTGCCTTACCCTTATCTACACATCTAGTCACCTCCTCGAAAAATTCAATCAAGTTAGTTAGACACGATCTCCCCCTGACAAAGCCATGCTGACTATTCCTAATTAATCCCTGCCTCTCCAAGTGGAGATTAAGCCTGTCACTCAGAAGTTTTTCCAATAATTTCCCTACCACTGATTTTAGACTCACTGGCCTGTAATTACCTGGTTTATCCCTGCTACCCTTCTTGATTAATGGTGCCACATTTGCTGTCCTCCAGTCCTCTGGCACCTCTCCTGTGGCCAGAGAGGATCTGAAAATTTGTGTCAGAGCCCCTGCTATCACCTCCCTTGCCTCACACAACAGCCTGGGAGACATCCCATCTGGGCCTGGGGATTTCTACACTTTTAAGCCCGCTAAAGCAACTAGTACTTCCTCCCTTTCTATGTTAATATGTTCAACTATATCGCAATCCCCCTCCCTGATCTCTACACCTACATCGTCCTTCTCCAATGTGAAAACAGATGAAAAGTAATCACTTAAAACCTCACCTATGTCCTCTGGCTCCACACACAGATTGCCACTTTGGTGCCTAATGTGCCCTACTCTTTCCCTGGTTATCCTCTTGCCCTTAATATACTTATAAAGCGCCTTAGGATTTTCCTTTATATTGACTGCCAATGTTTTTTCATGTCCCCTCTTTGCTCTCCTAATTACTTTTTTAGGTATCCCCCTGCACTTCCTATACTCCTCTAATGCCTCTGCTGTTTTCAGTGCTCCGAATCTGCCATAAGCCTCCTTTTTTTTCCTGATCCAATACTCTATATCCCTTGACATCCAGGGTTCCCTGGACTTGATGGTCCTACCCTTGACCTTAATGGGAACATGTTGGCCCTGAACTCTCACTATTTCCTCTTTGAATGCCTCCCACTGGCCTGATGTAGACTTTCCTACAAGTAGCTGCTCCCAGTCCACTTTGGCCAGACCCTGTTTTATCAAATTGAAATTGGCCTTCCCCCAATTCAGTACCTTTATTTCTGGCCCATCTTTGTCCTTTTCCATGACTAACTTAAATCTTACAGAGTTATGGTCACTATCCCCGAAATGATCCCCCACTGACACATCTACCACTTGTCTAGCTTCATTCCCTAGGATTAGGTCCAGTACTGCCCCTTCTCTTGCAGGACTTTCTACGTACTGGCTCAAAAAGCTCTCCTGTATGCATTTTAAGAACTCCTCCGCCTTTAAACCTTTTGCACTAAGACTATCCCAGTTGATATTGGCTAATTTGAAATCACCTACTGTTATTACCCTATTATTTTTACACCTCTGAGATTTGCCTACATATCTGTTCCTCAACTCTCCCTGACTGTTTGGAGGCCTGTGGTACATGCCCAGCCAAGTGATTGCCCCCCTTTTGTTCTTACGTTCTACCCATATGACCTCATTTGAGGAGCCTTCTAAGATATCATCCCTCCTTACTGCAGTAATTGACTCCTTGATCAACAGTGCAATACCACCTCCTCTTTTATCCCCTCGCCTATCACGCCTGAAGATTCTATACCCTGGAATATTGAGTTGCAGTCCTGCCCCTCCCTCAGTCATGTCTCTGTGATAGCAATAATATCATGATCTCATGTGCTCAAAGAGTCATAGAGTCATACAGCATGGAAACAGGCCCTTCGGTCCACCATATCCATGCCAACCATAATGCCTATCTATTCTATTCCCACCTGCCTGCATTAATTCCATATCCCTCTATGCCTTGCTCATTCAAGTACCTGTCCAAATGCCTCTTAAATGTTGTTACTGTTCCTGCCTCCACCACCTCCTCTGGCAGCTCATTCCAGATACCCACTATTCTTTGTGTGAAAAATTTACCCCTTTGATCCCCTTTAAACCTCCTCCCTCTCACCTTAAATCTATGCCCTCTAGTTTTAGTCACCCTACCATGGGAAACAGACTCTGTCTATCTACCCAAATTATGCCTCTCATAATTTTATATACCTCTATCATGTCCCCTCTCAGCCTCCTTCGCTCCAGGGAAAACAGACCCAGCCTTTCCAATCTCTCTTTATAACTCAAGCCCTCCAAACCAAGCAAGATCCTTGTGAATCTTTTCTGCACCCTCTCTAGCTTAATCACATCTTTCTTGTAGTGCGGCGACCAGAACTGCACACAGTACTCCAAATGTGGCCTAACCAACGTTATGTACAACTGTAACATGACGTCCCAACTCTTGTACTCAATGCCTCAGCCGATGAAGGCAAGCATGCCATATGCCTTCTTCACCACCCTGTCTACCTGTGTTGCCACTTTCAGGGAACTATGTACTTGCACCCCAAGGTCTCTCTGCTCAACAACACTCCCCAGGGCTCTGCCATTCACTGTATATGTCCTGCCCTGGTTTAACTTCCCAAAATGCATCACTTCCCACTTGTCTGTTAAATTCCAATTGCCACTCCCTTGCCCACTTTCCCATTGATCTATATCCTGTTGTAACCTTAAGACAACCTTCTTCACTGTCCACTATACCACCAATTTTGGTGTCATCTGCAAACTTACTAATCATGCCCCTTACATTCACATCCAAGTCATTAATATATATGACAAACAACAGAGGGCCCAGCACCGAACCCTGCGGCACACCACTGGTCACCAGCCTCCAATCTGAAAAACAACCCTCCACTACCACCCTCTGCCTCCTATCACCAAGCCAATTTTGTATCCAATTTGCTAGCTCGCCCTGGATCCCATGTGTTCGAACCTTCTGGATCAGCCTACCATGCGGGACCTTGTCAAAGGCCTTGCTAAAGTCCATGTAGACAACGTCTATCGCCCTGCCCTCGTCAATCCTCTTGGTCACCTCCTCGAAAAACTCAATCAAATTCGTGAGACATGATTTCCCACACACAAAGCCATGCTGACCATCCCTAATCAGACCATGCCTTTCCAAATGCATATAAATCCTGTCTCTCAGAATCCCTTCCAATAACTTTCCCACCACTCATGTAAGGCTCACCAGCCTGTAGTTCCTTGGCTTATCCCTGCTGCCCTGCTTAAATAAAGTCACAACATTAGCTATCCTCCAGTCTTCCGGTACCTTACCCGTGGCTAACGATGATACAAAAATCTCTGCCAGGGCCCCAGCAATCTCCTCCCATGCTTCCCATAGTATCTTAGGATACACCTGGTCAGGCCCTAGGGATTTATCCACCTTAATGCGCTTCAAAACCTCCAACACCTCCTCCTTTGTAATGTTGATATGCTCTAGTATATCGCTGTTCCCTTCCTTGAACTCACTGGCTTCCATGACCTTCTCCAAGGTAAATACAGATGAGAAGTATTCATTTAAGACCTCGCCCATTTCCCGTGGCTCCTCACATAGATTACCACACTGATCCTTAAGGGGACCTACTCTATCCCTAGCTACCCTATTACTCTTAATATACTTATAGAATCTTTTAGGATTCTCCTTTATCTAATCTTCCAGGGAAATCTCATGGCCCCTTTTCGTCCTCCTAATTTCCTTCTTAAGTGTAGTCCTACATCCCCTATACTCCTCGAGGGACTGGCTTGATCCCAGCTACCTATACCTGACGTATGCCTCCTTCTTTGTCCTGACCAGACCCTCAATATCCCTCGTCAACCAAGGTTCCCTAAACTTGCCAGTCTTGCCCTTCCATCTAACAGGAACATGCCGGCCCTGAACTCTTCCTATCTCACTTTTAAAAGCCTTCCACTTGCCAGACGTCCCTTTACCTGTAAACAGCCTCTTCCATTCAACTTTTGAGAGTTCCTGTGTGATGTCATCGAAATTAGCCTTCCCCCAATTTAGGACTTCAACCTGAGGACCAGTCCTATCCTTTTCCGAAACTATCTTGAAGCTAATAGAGTTATGGTCACTGGTCCCAAAGTGCTCCCCCACTGACACATCAACCACCTGCCCAGCCTCATTTCCTAAGAGGAGGTCGAGTGTAGCCCCTTCTCGAGTAGAGCCATCCACAAACTGCTTCAGAAAACTATCCTGGACACACTTAACAAATTCTTCCCCATCTGATCCCTTCGCTCTAAGGCAGTCCCAGTCAATATTACGGAAGTTAAAATCACCTACTATTACAACCTTATAATTCCTACACCTATCTGTGATTTCCGACATATATGCTCCTCCAATTCCCTCTGACTATTGGGGGGCCTATGGTATAATCCCATCAAAGTGATCACCCCTTACTTATTTCAAAATTCTACCCATATGACCTCGCTGGACATTCCCCCCGGGATATCCTCTCTAAGTACTGCCGTGATGTCTTCCCAATCAATGCCCTCAATTCATCTGCCTTATTAGTAAGACTCCTTGCATTAAAGTATATTCAATCCAGCTTTGTATTTTTCACTTGTGCCTTAACAGGTCTATATTTGCTCTGCCTTCCAGACTGACTCAGTTTCTCTTCTATATTTGGTTGTGCCTCACCCCCTACTGTACATCCACTCTGTATCCCATCCCCCTGCCAAATTAGTTTAAACACCCCCCGCCCAACAGCACTCGTAAACCTCCCAGCAAGGATGTTGGTCCCGTTCCGGTTCAGGTGCAACCCGTCCAACTTGTACAGATACCACCTTTGCCGGAAGCAGACCCAGTGATCCAGGAAACTAAAGCCCTCCCTCCTGCACCATCTCCTCAGCCACGCATTCATCTGCTCTATCCTCCTATTCCTATACTCGCTAGCACGTGGCACCGGGAGTAATCCAGAGATTACAACCTTTGAAGTCCTGCTTTTTAATCTGCTACCTAGCTCCCTAAATTCTTGTTGCAGGACCTCATCCCTCTTTCTACCTATGTTGTTGGTACCAATATGGACCACGACCTCTGACTGCTCCCCTTCCCCCTTTAGAATGTCCTGCTGCCGCTCCGTGACATCCTTGACCCTAGCACCAGGGAGGCAACATACCATCCTGGAGTCACGTTTGCGGCCACAGAAACGCCTATCTGCACCTCTTACAATAGAATCCTTTATCACTACAGCTCTTCCACCCTTTTTCCTTCCCTGCTGTGCAGCAGAGCCCTCCGTGGTGCCACAAACTTGGCTGTTGCTGTTTTCCCCTGGAAGGTCATCCCCCCCAACAGTATCCAAAGCGGTATATCTGTTTGAGAGGGGGATAGCCACAGGGGACTCCTGCACTACCTGCCTGTGCCTACTGCTCCGTCTGGTGGTCACCCATCCCTTTTCTGCCTGTGCAGCCATTACCTGCGGTGTGACCACCTCACTAAACGTGCTATCCATGACGTCCTCAGCATCACGGACGCTCCACAGTGAATCCACCCACAGCTCCAGCTCTGTAATGTGGGTAGCCAGTAGCTGCAGATGGATACACTTCCTGCACACATGGTCATCAGGGACACTGGAAGCGTCCCTGATTTCCCACAAAGCGCAGGAGGAGCATATCACGGGGCTGAGCTCTCCTGCAATGACTTACCCTTAGATTAATTAGTTACTCCCTTAATTTTAAAAAATACTAATTACACTAGGGGCCTTGTTCTACCCACGACAATCTAAAGTCCTTAATAAGTTACACTGAATTAAAAAAAACACTTTAGTAGTACTCACCTTATCACCAGAGGTTTTTTTTTCAACAAAAAAAACTTTCCCCTTATTTTTTTCAGCTATTTAAATGCACCAACAGCTGCTACTCACCCAACCAATCACCTTGCAGATTTCCTGTGATGTCACTGTAATTTTTTTTTCATCACAGACCTGAAAGTTCACTCTGCTTCTCTCTCCACAGATGCTGCCTGACCTGCTGAGTTTCTCCAGCACTTTCTGCTTTACTGCCAGATTGACAGCAGCCCCACTCTTCAATAATGAGGTAAGTATTTCTTTGGCAGCTGTCAGGAAGCAGGTGCTGGGGCACTTTAAATAGGGCCCCAGCACTTGCAACACAGCTGACAAAAGGTCCCTCACTGCGCCGGTTGTCCCGCCTCTCCCCACGTAATATGGAGGGGGTGGCGCGTCGCAGGGATGCTAATGAGCCCCCGCGCAAAATATCACGGGCTCGGCGGCGGCCGTGCAGTGCGGGCAGGCAGGATGTGTGGTGTGTTAATAAAATTCAGCCTCTACTCTATGAAATTGTTAAGAATTAAGATAATAGGCACCTTAGTAAACTGAATGCTTAACATGTCCAACCAATGCAGAGCAGCAATCAACAAAGCTAATTGAATGTTGAATGATAGAGCCAAAACTGTAGAATATAAATGAGGAAAAGTCATGATCAAACTGTATAGTTCTCTGCTCACACTGCACCTTGAGCACTGTGTCCCATTCTGGTCACTGAGAAACAAGGGAGACATTCAAGCGCTGGAGACAACGCAGAGAAGAACTGTGAGATTTATTCATAGTCTCGAGTGTCTGAGATACAGGGATAAACTGGAGGAATTATAACTTTTCAGCACGAAAAGAAGACATTGTACAAAGATATATGTGATAGTAAATAGGATGGATAAGGTTAATCCAGAATACTATTTTAAACAATACTATGGGAGTAGAATGAGGACAATTTGGTAAAGGGTAACTTTAGAATTGATATCAGGAGGTTCCTCTTCATGTAGAGTGATCAGTACTTGGACTGGACTTCCACATGCTGATAGAAGCAATATCCCTGGGATAATTTAAGAAACAATTAGATGCAGTGTCATGCAGCCCCCACCTGCCAAGAATGAGGCACATTAATTTCACCACATGGACATTAAACTCAAAATTGTTGCTGGGAAGAAAAGAGGGCCTATCACAAGGAATTGCAAGGCCCCTCAATGGAAAGACATTTTTGTATACTGGCAGACAGTGTTGGAACAAAGGAACCAGTCCTGATCCCCCAATACACAGAGGATGTGGTCAGAACAGTTTAATCACATGACTGGCTGTTGCAGGAATTTGAACTTGCCACAGAGTTTTGAACTGAGACAGAAAGCTCTTTGTTCCTAGACTGAGAACATCTCTCTCCTGTCTGCTGTCATCTCTCTCACCAGCTTCGGAATCCATTGAAGACATATGAACCTCGAGAGAGAAAAGTTTCCTACAGCGAACAAGGTTTAAGAAGAATACTGGGCCCCAACGAAAAGAAAGATCTACCCACAAGCAAGGACTACAGTGAGCTCGAAGCACAGTAACAAAAACCCCTCTTCAGAGATTGCCTCAAACCTCTACACTATTTTTCTTCTGCTCTTTTCTGTCTCTATTTGCATGTGCGTATCACGTATGCATGCTAGTGTGGGGCATGGTGTGTGTCCGCAGGCGTTAACCAAATTAGAGTTCAAGTTTAAGTTTGAATAAATTTCACGTTTCTTCTTTAAACCTAAGAAAGCTTGTTTGTGCTTATTTCTTTACCTTATAATTGGAAAGTGGTGAACAAGGATTCACCAAGGGGGAGCTCAAAAACACAGTGTGTTTAAAAATTAAATTCTGTTACAGTAAGACCAGGTGAAGGCTGAAAGAGACCCCTCGACACCTTTCTCACCTGGTCATAAGATGCATCAATGGAGAATGGTTCTTCTGGATCAATGATCAATGAATTAAGATGGGCTGAATGACTTCCTTCATCCATAAGGATTTTGTGATCTTGTAAAAAATAAATTTGATAAAGATACAGATAAACTTGTGATCAGTTAAAAAAAATTGCATTTGTGGTATAAACTACAAAATTATAAAGTAAACTGGTATAATGTTTATATAATATGCTTGTGTTCTTTTAATCTTATCAGCTTCAAATAGTCATTTGTAAAGGTTCAATCAGTTTGAGACTTGGAATATGTTAAGACAGGATGCATCAATAACTTACAGTTCTACATTCACACTGCAGTGGTGTATAGCAGCATTTTCTTGGAAATAAATCTTTCTCATTTTTAAAGGGACATATTCTCCATGTAAAAGTGATTGAAGACTATTTTCTGCTTGTTTACAATTGCACAATGTGATAATGTAAATCCTATCAAAATGGCTCATCTCATCACTTGGATAAGATGTTATCAGGACCAAAATGGTACATGACTCTTCCTCCCACCCCTTCCAGCACAAATTAGAAACATTTTTGAAGGCAGTACATTTGAATTGAATTGGTTGTTCTAATACAATTCATCTGTAGCTTTTCCGTAATTCTTTACTTCTCCCTTGTTTGGCTGTGATCTCAGCCTTTAGATGATGTTTACTTTGGTGAGGCTGCTCTCCTTGTCATGACTTAGAGGGGGCAATTTTATTCTCCTGGCTGAAGTTGGACAGGAGTTGGGCAGGTTGAGAACCGGCTGCCCAGAACAGTTAGCGGGAGTTCTGACCCAGTTTCTGGGTCACCATCATAGCATGGTGGAGGAGAGCTTCCAGCATGGAGCACAGTCCCCATAAGCAGCTTCCCAATTAGGAGGCAGGAAATTGGGTCCTGTTACAGTTTCTTAAGGACAGCACTAGTTTAAAGCGGATGTGTTTTTTTGTTGGAAAAAGAGAGATGCAACACAGTGGAGTTACAGGAAGATGTCTGTGGGTATCATGAGTTCCAACATGCCCTGGAGACTTTCACATAGAACCATTGAAGTGTTGATAGAGCAAGTGAACAACAGAAAGGGGGTCCTCTTTCCTACAGATAGCAGATGGGTGCCAGAGGAGAGTAACATCAAGGCAGTATTCATATTAATATGGTACTAGGGAATCCTAGCAAAACAGAGGTCAATGGGAAACTCTCCAGTAGTTGGAGTCAAAGAAAGATGGTTGTGGTTGTTGGAGGTCAGTCAATGTAGCTTCATGACATCATTGCCAGAGTTCGTCAGGGAAATGTCCTCAGCCCAACGATCCTCAGCTGCTTCATCATTGACCTTCCTTCCATTATAAGGTCAGGAGTGGATTTGTTTGTTGACAATTTCATTGCGTTCACCTTCACAACTCCTCCAATAATGAAGCAGCCCATGCCAGCCTACAGCAGGATCTGGACAGCCCCCATGTTAGGGCTGACAAGTGGATAAATGCAGCTGCAGCAACACTCTAGCAGCTCAATACCATTAAGGACAGAGCAGTACACTTAATTGGCACCCTGTCAGTAGGCTTAATATCCACATACACTCCCCCATCACCATTGTGGCTGCAGAATGTTGGTTCGACAGGACACACCTCTCTCCCTTGTACTCTCTACCACCAAGAAGAACAAAAACATCGTTGTGGGAACACCAACCACTCCAGGTCATCTGCCATTATGACTTGGGCATATTCTTCATCATCACTGGGCCAATATCATGCTTTGTCCTACTAAACACCACTATGAAAGCAGCATTACCATAAGGGCTGTAATAGTTCAAGGAAAAGACACGCCATCACCTTCTCAAGACTATAAGGGATGGTCAATAAATTCAGCCTTGCCAGTAACATCTACATCCTGAGAACAAATTTTTAAAACTTCAGGAGAGAAGGTGGAAAAACTGGTTGGGTGAAATTATCACAAATTAATGCCCATTTTCTCCCAATCACGTGTGCGAACCAATTTGCAACCACTGAATTGAATTAAATAAACTGTAATGCAGAATAAGCAGGCTCTGAATTTATCCCTTTTTTTGTAAACATCCAAGATAAATTGTTTATAGATTTGGCGAAGGGTCTCACCCAAAACCTTAGGCTTTTTTTTTCCTTTTCAGATACTGATGATCCTGCTGTATATTTCCACAATTTTCTTTCACTTTTTGCAACTATTTTGTATAGCATTCTTACTGAGGCCACAACCTGCGTGCAACACCACAGGATGCAGAGGGAGTTCCTATCCCCTCAGGTTTACAATTAGGAAATTCCAGCAAGATTGCTGCTTCAGTTACTTTGTTTGAGTTGACCATTTTGCTGATTGGACAGAAGAATTATCTCACAGACACTTGCTGTCTGTGCTAATGAATCTGAGTAGTGCAGTGCTGCACCTGTATACAATTTAAAAGCAACAAACTGGAGACTTGCTGCAGGGATCATGAATCGGCAAATACAGGTAAAGGCCATATGAAATCAGACCCGAGCCCGACAGAACCACATCCCACCCGATCCGAGTTACTTCATTTTTACCTGCACCCGACCCAACCCAACCTGACCATCAGTTAACCTAGCTTCTGTTTTTCACTTTGCTGCTTATCTGCACAAGCTTAAACAAACTGTAACTAAACAATATTTCAAGTCCAAAAAGTACATTAACAATGGAGCCACGTACCGGAGGTGGCGATAGAGTATGTCCAACCTGGCTCTCCTGGCCCGAGCCCGAATGCCGGACCTGGAAGAGTGACCTGACCCAACCCCGACAAATGTCGTCGGGTCCCGTTGGGTTCGGGTCAGGTAGTCATGCTCTAAATACAGGTGCCAGCTGATTATGCATGAACCTAACATCTGGGCCCACCGGGTGGTGCTGCAACAACATCGATCATGTTTCTTACATTTCCAAATTTTCTCTCTATATAATGGGGATATGGTTCCAAGGCTGCTGGAAATTCTCCGATACGTCACCCAAGCGGGCATTCTTCTGGAATGATCTTCAGTAACGAGTGTTGGCAAAAAATTTAACTACAAAGGGATATCATAAGCAAATCCAATTCTATCACCCTAAATCTACACATGCTTGCAAACAGGCTTCTTCTTTGTAAAACACTCAGGAGGTAAAATGTTGATTGATGTTTCCTCTTCCCAGCCCTGATTTTTTCCTCTCACTGACACTCATTGCAGCACCCAAACTACCACCCACAACCAAGATCAGCTTAGAGTCTGGGCCTTGGTCTGGGACATTCCTACCCTCCATGACTCACTATGCCAGACAATAAAGCTATCCTGAACCTTTGGGAGCCAGCTTCTTAGACTGCCTTTTGGATTATGTAGCTTATTTGGGTAGGATTTGAGTACTAAGGGGCTGAAAGGGGCACATTTTACATTTCCAGTGCACTGAATGGGCTACTATGGGATACCTGAGGTCCTTTCATTTAAATATGGTGCTGTGACTCCGGCGCAGTCTGCACCATGTGCTGGGAGCATGGAGGTTGGGTGTGGATTTCAAAGAAGCATAAATTACCTGGTGCAACTCCTTAAAGCTGCATCTTCACTTTCTGTTGCCTGAGAATTGTTCAGTTCAGCTCTACATCTTCCCTTGAGTGTTGTGCTGAGATGCACCAGGAGACTCCTAATTCTCTTGGGGAATGCAGGACAAATCCCTTTTCTGAGACAGCCTTGGAGATCATTGTGAGTGGGTTGATAGCAAGAGGTCTGCTATTTTTGAATATGAGGGGCATTTGCCTCAGTAAGCTGCAGTCCGGGCTGCCTAGGATGAGATGGCAGAGCAAGTGAATGCAGTTTCTAGAAATCATCTACCCAGATAAGGAAACAATTAAACTTTTTGGAAAAGTTTGCCAAGATAAATAACGTGCTAATTTTTCTACAGTGCACTGCAATAGCATGCACACACCCATACGCACACAAACGCATTAGGGTAGCCAACCCTTTAGGATTGTCTTAGAGTCTCCAGGACTTGAAGATTCATCTCCAGAACACTGCTGTGAGTAACCCAGGAGAAAAATCAATGAGGCATTAAACAAACTACTGTGTGCAGTTCTCGTCACCCCATTACAGGAAGGATGTGATATCACTAGAGATGGTACAGAAGGGATTTACAAGAATGCTTCCAGGAATGGAGAATTTTAGCTATGAGGAAATATTGGATAGTCTGGGGTTTTTTCCTTTGGAACAGAGGAGGCTGAGGGGAGATTTAATTGAGATGTATAAAATTATGAGGGGCCTAGATACAATGGATAGGAAGGGCCTATTTCTGTTAGAAAGGTCAATAACCAGGGGGCATGGATTTAAAGTAATTGGCAAAAGGATTAATGGGGAGTTGAGAAGTTACTTTTTCATGCAGAGGGTGGTGGAGTCTGGAACTTACTGCTTGAAAGGGTGGTAGAGACAGAAACCCTCATAACATTTTAAAAATACTTGGATATGCTGTAACCTACAGGGCTACGGCGCAAGAGCTGGAAAGTGGGATTCGGCTGGATATCTCTTTTTCTCAGCTGGCACAGACATGATGGGCTGAATGGTCTCCTACTGTGCAGTAGATTTTCTGTGTTTCTTTGTAAAAATCTGTTTTTTTTTCATTTTGTTTGAACACTTTGATTTATTAGTTATAAAAATATTGGAGATGGGGAAAAAGCTGTTTCACAAACCGCCAAGTTTAATACAAAGGGCAACAAAGAGCAAAATTTTAACTTTTGTACCAGCTCAGAATGGGGGAGTCTGCAGCGGGTCAGAAACCCGAATGATCATGGAGCGGTTTTATAACTTAGCCACAGCATCAGCAGCCTGCTGCTGGGTTTCCTGACCAATTGCAGCAGGCGGGCATGACTGTGCGATCCTATGTTTCACACAAGTTGGCTCTCTGAGGACCTCAAATGGAAAGTGTGTGGTGACAAAAGCTCTTCAAATAAAGAATTTTAAAGAAATGGTGAAGGAAGAGGAGCAAAATACAATTGGGGATCAGGAGATTGCTTGAGTAGTTAAAACCTTAAAACCATGGGACAGTATTTTCTTTCAGCTCCTTCTCTGCTCAAGGTCTTCCCTTGGTGGCCCCATGATCTGAACCATACAATAGGGAGGGTCCCTGTTCCAATCTTTAGTCTGTGTCAAATTTGGTGAATTCATTTTCTTTCCCCTTCTGCACTTATTTTTTTTTACTGTTGTTA
Organism: Heterodontus francisci; assembly: GCF_036365525.1. Taxonomy (NCBI): domain Eukaryota; kingdom Metazoa; phylum Chordata; class Chondrichthyes; order Heterodontiformes; family Heterodontidae; genus Heterodontus; species Heterodontus francisci. The sequence goes on along the minus strand of NC_090371.1, from coordinate 77,517,622 downwards.
CTTTTCCTCTTTCGGCAGTGAACTTTAGGAATGTGTGGCTGACTCTAGCTCCCTCCCATTAGTCACAATGACACAACATCTTCCTTATACTTGTTGAAAAAATTTTCATAATATTTTATGAATTAATACAATGTGAACAAGGAATGGAAGTTAAAATAAGTTCAACCTAGTCCACATTGCAATAAATTTACTCTGATGGAAAAATCAGCAAAAACTTATTGATTTTGCCTCAAATCAGAATTTGTGTAAATGTCACAATGTCTAGTAGAACTGCTGAGATTTAATTGCCTCTTTCTCTACTAGAATAATATTGCTGTAATATGAAAAGTGAGAAATACCAATGTTTCCTTGTAATAAATATCAACAAAGGAGCATGAGTAGGCCATTCAACCCATCGCTCCGCCATTCAATACGATCATGGCTGATCATCCACTTCAAAGCCTTTTTCCCACACTATCCCCATATCCCCTTATGTCATTGGTATTTAGAAATCTGTCAATCTCTACTTTAAACATACTCAATTACTGAGCTTCCACAGCATTAATATAATCAATATTCATGTATCTTTTAACAAATTCAATTTTAATTTAAAAAATCGTAATTTTTTTAAGTGTAGAAGGTGATTGTTTAAATAAGCATCTACAGAAAACTTGTTCAGTAACTAGAATTTCTATCCATGCACTGTGAAGAATCAAATTTTGATGTGTTTCCCTCCTCACTGAGGATTTGAAATTTGAGTTGTAAGACACAAATATGTTGTACAGCATTTCCTTATAAATTAGCTGAGAAAAGTGGGGAAAGACTGCAGAAAGAGAGAGACAGAAATCAGTTGCTGATGGCCATGTGACCAGTTAAGTCCTTGCCAGGGGGTGGGGGAGCAGCTCGATTGGGGTGGCAGATGGGGGTTAAATCAGGATGGGGAGCAAGTGGGCCGACCAGGGGAGGGGGGATTGATTGCGGGGTGAGGGTGTCGATCAGGTAGGCTGCTGACCCTTAGGAATCAGAGGTTTCATGGTAGGGAGAGGTCAAAAGCCTTGTGGTGAGGGGTGATCGAGCGTGTTGTGGTAAGGTGGAGGTCAGAGGTCTCATGGTGGGGGGTGATCAGGGGCCTCATGGTGGGATTGGAGGCCCAGGGGGATATTTGGTGTGGGCTGCCCGATCAGGAAGCTCCTCAGGCAGGTACCTTGATGAAGGAGGCAGGTGTAAAGGCATTCACATCCTGAATCCACTGAGTCGTCGCCTCGATGAAGTTTTCTGTTTTCCTGGCACTCAGGTAAGCTGACCAACCAGAGTTAAAGCTGAAAAATCATACTTATATCATACTTAAAGTTGCAACCCACCTCCTTGGAGTGGGTTAGTCACCACCCACCTGCTGACCTTAGTTAAAACTGGAAGTGGGCAGATTGGAGGCAGGTTTGATTCAGGAAACAAGTTTTTCACATTTTTAACCTCACCTCCCGCCAGCCCCCTGCCCCAAACCTGTCCATTTTTTAGGTTAAAATTTACCCAAAGAGTCTGTTCTTTTTTCAATTGGTGTGAGAAAGCAATGTGTGTGGAGGATGGAATAATGGAGGCAGTGTGGGGGGGGGGGGGGGGGGTGGTTTGAAGTTGAAGGTCATGTGATGAAATCTCCAGGAATACACCCAACCAAAATTCGCAACCTCAACACATACACACAGAGATTTTCCTGTCAATCAGCTGCATATGCACATGGGATGCTTCATTATCATTGTACACCCTTTAGTCCCTTCCTACAAGACAATGTGGTTGACTAGTAACTGGCCTCTTATGTGTCCTAGCAAGCCACTCAACCGGACAGCAGTGGGTCAAGACGAAGGTCGACCTACACCTTCTCAATGAATGCTGGCCTAGTCAGTGACATTCAGATCCTGAGAATGAAAACAAAAAACAAATTCAGCATGACACACTTTTCACCTAAACATTTCACTGCTGTCATTGACACAATCCACCAATGCAAAATTACATGCTGCATATCATTAACCTGTTGTTTAGGGAAACACATTTGCCAACTGGTTTGTTCTGGTAGGCCTCAGGAAGCAGTCAACATTTCATTAATATCTTCATGATTGCAGGCAAATGAGCCTCACGATAGAAGAGAGCATATGGAAACAGGAGGGACTGCCACCTAAACCTGAAGCCGCTGACATGCCTGGTAAATCTTATACTCTACATAGTGGGCTACCACTCAGCATTTCCAGTGGAGAAGGTCAGAGGGAAAGGATTGAGAGCAGAAGTGTGGGAAATGGAACGGACATGGTCGAGGGCCCTCTCAAACACGGTGGAGAGGAATCCTCTGTTCATATCGGAAACACATGTGTGGAAGGTGGCATCGCAAGAATAGATGTGATGGCAACGGAGAAATTGGGAGAATGGAATCCATTTCTTACAGGAACCAGGCTGAGAGGTGGTGCAATCAAGATAGTTGTGGGAGTAAGTGGGCTTACAGTGGACTATTATTTTATTCATTCATCAGATGTGGGCATCGCTGACTAGGCTAGCATTTATCGCCCATCAATAATTGCCCTTGAGAAGGTGCTTGTGAGCTGCCTTCTTGAACCGCTGCAGTCCTTAGGGTGTAGGTACACCAACGGTGCTGTAAGGAAGGGAGTTCCAGGATTTTGACCTTCGACAGTGGAGGAATGGCGATATTGTTCCTCGTCTGGATGGTGTGTGGCTTGGAGGAGAACTTGCAAGTGGTGATATTCCCATGTGCATGCTGCCCTTCTCTTTCTAGGTGGTACAGGTCGCGGGTTTGGAAGGTGCTGTCAAAGGAGCCTTGGTGAGTTGCTGATGTGCATCTGGTATATGGTGCACACTGCTACCACTGTGCATCAGTGGTGGAGGGTGTGAATGTTGAAGATGGTGGATGGGGTGCCAATCAAGTGAGCTGCTTTGTCCTGGATGGTGTCGAGCTTCTTGAGTGTTGTTGGAGCTGCACCCATCCAGGCAAGTGGAAAGTATTCCATCACAATCCTGGCTTGTGCCTTGTAGATGGTGGACAGGAACTGCGGAGACATGGGGTGAGTTACTTGTTGCAGGATTCCTAAGCCTCTGACCTGCTCTTGTAACCACAGTAATTATGTGGCTGCTCCAGCTCAGTTTCTGGTCAATGGTAACCCCCAAGATGTTAACAGTGGGGGATTCAGCAATGGGAATGCCATTGAACATCAAGGGGAGAGAGTTGGATTATTCTTGTTTGAGATTGCCTGGCACTTGTGTGCTGTGAATGTTACTTGCCATTTATCAGCCCAAGCCTGGATGTTGTCCAGGTCTTGCTGCATATGGACATGGGCTGCTTCAGTATCTGAGGAGACACAAATGGTGCTGAACATTGTGCAATCATCAGTGAGCATCTCAAATTCTGACCTTATGATGTAGGGAAAGTAACTGAAGATGGTTGGTCCTAGGACACTAGCCTGAGGAACTCCTGCAGTGATGTCCTGAGACTGAGATGATTGACCTCCAACAACCACACTCATCTTCCTTTGTGCTAAGTATGACTCCAACCAGCGGAGAGTTTTCCCTCTGATTCCCATTGACTCCAGTTTTGCTAGGGTTCCTTGATGCCATACTCGGTCAAATGCTGCCTTGATGTTAAAAGCAGTTACTCTCACCTCACTTCTGGAGTTCAGCTCTTTTTTCCATGTTTGGACCATGGCTGTAATGAGGTCAGCAGCTGAGTGGCCCTGGCGGAACCCAAACTGAGCATCACTGAGCAGGTTATTGTTAAGCAAATGCCACTTGATCGCAGTATTGACAACCCCTTCCATCACTTTGCTGATGATCAAGAGTAGATCTATAGGGAGGTAATTGGCCAAGTTGGATTTGTCCTGCTCTTTGTGTACAGGCAATTTTCTTTATTGCTGGGTAGATGCCAGTGTTGTTGCCCTCCTGCACTCTTTGCTGAACCAGGGTTGGTCCCCCAGCCTAATGGTACTGGAACATCTTGGCTAGGGGTGATATCACTTCTGGATCACAAGTCTTCAATACTATTGCTGGAATGTTGTCAGAACCCATAGCCTTTGCAGTATCCAGTGCCTTCAGCCATTTCTTGATATCATGTGAATGAATCAGATTGGCTGAAGACTGGCATCTGTGATGCTGGGGACCTCAGGAGGAGGCCGAGATGGATCATCCACTCGGCACTTCTGGCTGAAGATGGATGCGAATGCTTCAGCCTTGTCTTTTGCACTGATGTGCAGGGCTCCCCCATCATTGGGGATGGGAATATTTATGGAGTCTCCTCCTCCAGTCAGTTGTTCAATTGTCCATCACCATTCGCGACTGGATGTGACAGGACTGCAGAGCATAGATCTGATCCATTGGTTGTGGGTTCGCTTAGCCCTGTCTATCACTTGCTGCTTCTGCTGTTTGGATTGCAAGTAGTCCTGTGTTACAGTTTCACCAGGTTGACACCTCAATTTTAGGTATGCCTGGTGCTGCTCCTGGCATGCCCTCCTGCACTCTTTATTGAAACAGGCTTAACCAGTCCCCCAGCTTAATGGTAATGGTAGAATGGGGGATGTGCTGGGCCATGAGGTTACAGATTGTGGTTGAATACAATTCTGCTGCTGCTGATGGCCCACAGCACCTCATGGATGCCCAGTTTTGAGTTGCTAGATCTGTTTGAAATCTATCCCATTTAGCACGGTGGTAGTGCCACATAACACTATGGTGGGTACTCTCAGTGTGAAGACGAGACTTCGCCTCCACAAGGACTGTGTGGTGGTCACTCCTACTAATATTGTCATGGACAGATGCATCTGTGACAGGTAGATTGGTGAGGACAAGGTCAAGTAGGGTTTTCCCTCTTGTTGGTTCCCTCACCACCTGACGCAGACCCAATCTGGCAGCTATGTTCTTTAGGACTTAGCTACCTCAGTCAGCAGTGGTGCTACCAAGCCATCTTGGTGATGGACATTGAAGCCCCCCTACCCAGCATATATTCTGTGCCCTTTCTACCCTCATTGCTTCTTCCAGTTGGTGTTCAACATGGAGAAGCACTGATTCATCAGCCAAGGGGGGACAGTAAATGGTAATCAGCAGGAGGTTTCCTTGCCCATGCTTTACCTGTTGCCATGAGACTTCATGGGGTCAAGAGTCAATGTTGAGGACTGCCAGGGCAACTCCCTCCCGACTGTATACCACTGTGCCGCCACCTCTGGTGTGTCTGTCCTGCCGGTAGGACAGGACATACCCAGGGATGGTGATGGTGGTGTCTGGGACACTGTCTGCAAGGTATGATTCCGTGAGTATGAGTATGTCATATGTCATAGGCTGTTATATGGTTGATAGCCTATCCCCAGGATTGGAGATAGAGAAGTCATATCTGTTTTATGCACTTTGTTTTCCATTTCCTCTGTTTCTGGCACCAAGGATCATAATTTCAGTCCCTAGATAACTTAAGTTCAGTGGTGTTAGTGATCGTGATGTAACTTCTTTGATTGGTCATTTGCAACCAGTACATGTTAAGCAGATATGAACATTCCAGCACTTTGTAATAGGTACTCATAATAACTACAAGTCTTCATTTTATTAATAATAGTCAAAGTCCTGACAAAGCATCTAATATGACTATATCATTATTACATTTAATACTAACAGACTGTGTAAGTGTCATATCAGACCAGACATACCCAGCACAGAGAACAATACCATTTATTCATATCAAGGGTGTGTTGTTAGAAATGCTTATTGTGCATAGTTTGTTTTCTAATTTTGTTCAATTTAACTTCAGTATGATTATTTTGTGTAATAATATTGCTGTACTGTTCTTGCTATGTGAGCTATATCATGTAGATCTAAGTAAGTAACGAGTGAGTGGCACTTACAGAAATCCCTGTAATGCAAGGGATTATCACCTGTGGCCACTTCAAAGATGACACATGCTGAGCTCACCACATGAGGTCAATCCATAAATCTGACTTCCATTTTACCAGGCTACAAATAGGAATTCTATAAATCTGTCCCACAAGATAAGCATATGGCAAATGATAAGTTATTGTAGGAAAAATAGCAAATTTATATCAAATGTCAACTATCACGATTTGTGGATGGAATTATAACGCAACAAACTAGAGCAGCAGCATAATGTGACACAAAAGTGGGGGATATGCTGTGTGGACGTCAGGTGCCCTTCTGTGCCTCCTGGCTCACAGTGGTTTGGGAACAGGTTCCTGCCTATTGCTCTCGCCATTGCAGGTGGTGGGAGGATTCAGTAGAGCAGAAAGTAAAAAGAGAATAGAGATTTCACACATCATGTGTTAATAATGTAAAGACCACTATGCACATTGAGGCTGCTGTTATACTACAGATATAGGTCTGAGATACTGTGATGCACAGCTGGCAGATTCAAGTTATACTGTTGGCTGCTTCTCATTGTGGGCCACTGCACATGCATTCTTGGTCACATGTAAAAGGCTCTGTAAAGTAGTACAGTGGTGAGTTCTGCTTATGTTCTCCCTGTATACAATAATGTTGTCTGAGACTTTCTTGACTCCATTCAGGTCTGTCAGTAGTTCTGCTACTGCCGACTGAAAAATTTCAGAGGCTGCATTTACTCTGAACATGAAGTGCTTGTACTTTCTTCATCCAGCGTGGATACTGAAGATAGTTATGTATCGACTGGATTTGTCTGACTTAAATTGGTGATATTCAGTGGTAAAATCGAGGGTACTGAAGATTGTTGATCCACTCATGTCTTCAATTATCTCATCTAGCGTTGGCATTGGGTGCCTTTCTCTTTTTATTGCTTTGTTGGCCTGTCTCATGTCCATGCAAATTCGTACTTGTCCTGTGGGTTTGGAGACTACAACAATTGCGCTGATCCATGGTGTTCGCCCTTCTGTCTTTTCAATGAAATCCAACTTCTCCAGTCAGTTCAGTTCTTTCTCTGTGCTTTTTCTGGTATGGAATGGAATCCTCCTGTGTTTCTGTTGTTTGGGTTGGGCTAATTCATCTATATGGAGCTTAATTTTCTTTTTTGTTCACTTTGACGATGCCTTTGAATGATTGTGGATATTTCTTCAGGATGTCTCCTTTCATCAGGGAGTTCTGTCCTCTAACAGTGTTGATCGTGATCAGCTTCAATACACTGGCAGTTTCAAAACTTAGCAGATTTCCCTTGCTTGAGTCAACAAAATCGAACTCAGTCTGACATGTGGACCCATGAGAGGATTTGAGAGTAACTTGGATGATCCATAGGACTGGTAGAGGGGTATCTGATCCATAGGAGAAGATTTTAGATATCAGTTTGTTCAATTGCAGTTTCTGCTTTCTCTGTAACTTGTGGAATGTCGGGGCATCCATTATTTTGACTGTTGCTCCTGAGTCAGTTACTGCAGGAGATTGTTGAATTGCCTATGAACATATTACACATGGGCAAGCATCAGTACTCGTAGTTGTGAGCAGCAAAAATCTTTTCTTGTGCTGCAAAGATGTAATATTTCTTCTGGCTTTGAGTCAAGAATGTCTCAGACGACATTATTGTATACGAGAAAACACAAGCAGAACTCACCACTGCACTACATTACAGGCTCCAATCTCCTTCGGGCTATTTTGTAATATTATGAGAGAGTGGATGGCAGTACAGGCAAAAAAAAATCTACAGGTTTGATACCTAGTCTGCACTGACTTAGTTAACTGCAACCAGGTGACATGTGAGGTGTTATATTTGACCTCAGGGCATTTCTACTCGAGATCCCATTCCTTTTGGAGCATCAGATGAAGATAGACTTAGCTCTGATTTTTTTAAAGGTGTTTCCCCCTTCGGGCTGTACCTGGTCATCCCACACCTATGGTTGAGAGACCAGTTTGTGTCACTTTGAGCCACAGGACATACAAGAGCATCTGATCTAGCTCCGGAATGAATCTTCCTGGACGCTGAGCAACCAGCTGGACTCACAAGTAGCAGGGCTGCAATGCGTACAGGATGCAATGAGGCCCTGGCTCATGCGTGCTTTAAATAGTAAAACTACCTGATGGATATAGCAGCTTCTGGAGCACAGAAAATTGTGGATATTAGAGTTGCCATTATTGACTGATTTCCACAAGGAGTGAAATACTGGGTGCCTAATGGCAGGAAGGGAAGGGGGCAGGGCAGTTGGAGACAGGAGCTCATGTGATGAAACCTCCTGAAATATGGTCCAACCAGAGCTGGCAACCCTATTTGCCATGTTTGTGTTGATGAGTACCTGAGATCACTTTGCACCAAGCTGAAAGTGGTAATATAATACAGATGTATGCTTTAATTTTCTGTAAGATCTTTTTAAAAGGATCACTCAGCAATTTCTACTTTACTTCCAATTTCTGTTACCTTTTCTCTTCCTTCAAAAGCACTAACTCCTTGCTGGGTTCCAAACCTTCAGGTGCTGGAAGTCAACTGATACTTTGCATAACTGACTATACTTCACAGTTGTGCTAAGACAAGAAATGACCAATGGTGGCATCCGAGCTAAGTCTGATCCAGCTTGAAATGGAGTAGGGGTAGGGGAAGAAATGACTGGTTTGAACTAGGTTTTGGGTTCTAGGAATGGGATAGTGCCAAATTAAATGAGGGGGGGTGGGGGGGGTGGTGAAAGAAGAATAAGAGAAGTGGAGGAAGAGCCTTGTTGGAGGTGCTAGAGTGGGGTAGTGTACCTCTTTGAATTGGGTGGGTGGGGAGGAGGTGGGCGTGTGTATATGGGAGAATGACTAATAAAGTAGCTTCTGGGGAAGCAATGGACTGGTTGGCTAGTGAAACTCCAAATGTCAGTTTTTTTCTTCCTACATTACAACAGTGACTATACTTCAAAAGTACTTCATTGACTGTAAAGCAGTTTGGGACATTCTGAGGTCATGAAAGGTGCTATATAAATGCAAGCCTTTCTTTCTTGAGGTTAAAAATCTATCAATTGTTAAGTATGATATTGTTTAAAATTAACTATTTTAATGTAGAAATTTAAAATCTTTCAGACAGCAGGTTCTCAAACCACCCAGAAAGGCAAACGTTGGTACCTGTGTTTTTTTGGGGAAGGGAGGCTCACATTTGGAAGGAATGTGCCTCAAATGATCCTGTTTTCTCCCAATAATAGATTATTTGCTGCTATGGGGAGAAGCTAGTTTTAAAATATAAGAAAATGATGAATTCCCAAGTCTTCTTTTCAGATGAAAAATTATATATTCCTCATGCTTGTTGTAGATTCCAAAATACTGGAAAATGCACTGAATAAAAGTCAAAACTTAAAAATATCCTGTGAGGTATTTCCCAGATACACTTTTTTAGTTCCAAAATATACTTTATTCGTTAAAAAACTGTAAAAAAAACATTACGAAACAGTTCAAAAACAGCACCAAGTCAACAATACAGAGTGCAAAGGAGATCAGTTTCCTTCAATACGGGAGTGAGTTGCCTCACAACCCTTCCATTTCATTTTACCTGCCATGTACTTTTTGCAGCAAACAAATATTTTCTGGATACAGCCCGAGGGGTTTTCCATGGAACCAGCCCTTCAGTTCACCTTGGTGAGGGTACCTTACACAGTGGTCTTTCCCCATTGAGCCTTTCCCAGATACACCTAGAAAACAAACTCTATGCCATCAACATTTTTATGTACTCCCCAGGCTTTCATGTAGTCATGTTTACACCCTTCCACAACCCCAGCTCCTGCTGCCACCAATACAAACCCCACCCCCACCCTGCCCACCCCCTCCGAGTGAAGCAATGTTGGGTCTGCCTGCAGATTGAGATACAAAACCCATTTAACTATTGGCTTTCACAGTCATGGAATAAAATCAAGGCTGTCCTTGAGTTAACAGATTTTTTGGAGCTATGTTAGCCTTTATGAAGTTACAGGTCAGTTTGCTAGTTTTCTAGGTTAATGTTTGCAGGGAACTTTAAATCATTTGTGTAACATTTTAACTGTAGGTTAAACATTTCATATGTACACATTAAGCTCTTGTGAGCTAACGTTATCCACATAGGTTCTACATTTAAACCTGTAACTATAAACTTTCATTTTCCTTTCAAAATTTTGCTGCAAAAATTTACTAATGGCATGGGTCAAAAATACTCACTGCCTGTTAGTTGAAAGTGGTGGGTCTGTGGTTAAAAAGGGAATATGGAAATAAATTGCCAACACACTGGAGCTGCTGTGTACAATGGTAATGGGATTTTCACTGTTTCAAGCAGAGCTTTGTGATTTAATTTTGATTGCAACAGTCAGTAAAGCAGTGTGAAGTAAACAAGAAACTTACTTTTGGAATTAGTTCTGCTGGTAGGGAGCCAGAAAATCCAAACACTGCAAAATAAACAAAAGGATTTGCAAGCACTTCACAAGAGCCCAATAGACCCTATTTCCAGAATATTTTTAAATAACCAAAGAATCTACTACAACACACTGGCTGAAATGTTCTAGAAAGTTGTTTTCTTGCATTGCTGTTTTATAGACAGGAAAATGTTGTAAAGCTGGTTATGATGAGTTAAAGTGAACACATTTGGCATTTGTATTTTTCTGAAGTTGCTTCAGTAGGTGTGAGAGCCAATTCCCCAAGGAGCTGTGAAGTCATTGATAAATGTTTCATGCAAATAACTTTGCACCTTCTATTCCCCCACCCAGTAATCCACACATGTAGAACAGAAGGCTTGAACCTGAAAGAACAAATGCACAATTTCTCGGCTTACAAGTTTGGTGAAAGCCTAGAGTGAAACCAAAAATCCACAAACTAGATCAAACCATCTTGGGAGTAAATGCATATGTTTGTTATTGACATCTTTGGATGTGTTCCACATTTACAGCTATTGGAATTGGAATGTACTGAGTAAAGCAGCAATTCTATTAACACTAATAAAAGTGCTTACACCCCATATATAATTGAAAAGTGGAAGCAGTTTTCAGAGCAGTGGGAAGAAAAGAGAAAGGAGGAGAAATACATTTAAGAAAGAGAAAACCTACATGGAAAATGTTTTCATTCCACACACAGACCCAAACCATGATCATGATTATGCTACTGAACTATGAGTGGATCCTTTGGTGGACAAAAGAAAGCTAAATTTAAAAAAAGAAATTCACACTGTAGACAATGCTGGCAAGGCAGCATTATTTTAATTCATATATAAAAGCAAAATACTGCGGATGCTGGAAATCTGAAATAAAAGCACGAAATGCTGGATATACTCAACAGGTCCGGCAGCATCTGTGGAGAGAGAAGCAGAGTTAACGTTTCAGGTCAGTGACCCTTCTTCAGAACTGAATTATTTTAAGTCATTCCTGGGATGTGAATGTCCACCACAAGGATGGCATTTATTGCCCATTCCTTAGTTGCCTTGTTTGATACAACTGGCTTGTTAAACCACTTCAGAGGGCAGTTAAAAGTCAACCACGTTACCCATCCCTAGTTGCTCTGAAAAAATAGTGGGACCACTGTAGTCTTTGTGGTGTTGGTGCTCCCACAACGGTGTTAGGTAATGGAATTCATGGGTCTTGACCCAGTGATAATGAAGAGTTTAAGTCAGGATGGCATGTGACTTGATGGAGAACTTACTGGAAACAGTGTTCTGTTGATGTTGCTATTTTTGTGAGTTAGCCGCGGCTCAATTGGTAGCACTCACATCTCTGAGTCACAAGGTTGTGGGTTGGAGGGCTTGCGCACAAAAATAAAGGCAATACTGAGGGAGTGCTGCATTGTTTTAGGCGCCGACTTTTGGATGAGACATTAAATCCTGTGTGCCCTCTCAGGTGAACGTAAAAGATCCCGTGGCACTATTTTTAAAAAGAGCAGCGGCGTTATCCTTGGTGTCCTGGCCAATATTTATCCCTAAATCAACATCACAAAGAAAGGATTATCTGGTCATTGTCACATTGCTGTTTGTGGGACCCTACTGTGCACATATTGGCTGCTGTGTTTTCTACATTAGAACAGTCACTACACTCCAAAAGTACTTCATTGGCTGTAAGGCGCTTTGGGACGTCCAGTGGTCATGAAAGGTGCTATATAAATGCCAGTCTTTCTCTTTTTATTGCCCTTCTTGCTGTTAGAAGTCATGGAGCTGGGTGGTGCTGTTGGAATAAGCATGGAAAAATTGCTGTGGTGCACCCAGCAGTCATAATGAGTGTCATTTGACAGGTCTGTGAGTATTTGGCTGGTGGTTAGATAGAAAGTAAAACTTGTATTTATATAGCGCCTTTCATAACCACAGGGCATGCCAAAGCACTTTACAGCCAATTAACTACTTTTGAAGTAGAGTCACTGCTGTAGTGTAGTAAATGTGGCAATCAATTTGCGCACAGCAAGCTCCCACAAACAAAGTGATAATGATTAGATAATCTGTTTTTGTAATATTGATTGAGGGAAATATATTGTCCAGGACACGGGGGATAACTCCCCCTGCACTTTTTCAAAATAGTGCCATTCAATCTTTTATGTCCACCTGAGAGGGCAGGGCCTCGGTTTAACATCTCAATCACCTCTGACAGTGCAGCACTCCCTTAGTACTGCACTGGAGTGTTAGCCTTGATCTTTGTTCTCAGGTCCTGGGGTGGGACTTAAACTCACAACCTTATGATTCAGAGGCAAAACTGTTACTAACTGAGCCACAGCTAACACAAAGCATGACACAAAGTGCCTCCATTTTGAAAGTACAGTAGTTCCTCATCACTACCGATCTGCATAAGGAATAAGCTTGAGATCTGGCGTGGTGTATAAAAATGTTCCAACATATTTAAGGCTACTATTCACAACAGAAACTTTACATAGAGATCCAAACATCTTTATGAAGGGAATGAAAATAACATTTCAAAAATTGAATTTAGGACTTTCTTCCATTAAGTATTTAGAGGAGTAACTTAACCAAGAGCTCATTGTTATGATACTGCACATTAGATTTGAATCATGTCATTTGCATACGGGCATGAAAAGGGTGGAGGCTGGGCAAGTACAAACAGAAAACATGTAAAGGAGCTAGACTTGGAGACTCCTGACAGGGAAGCTAGAGACAAGACCTGTGTTTTATTACTGTGAGGAATTTGACAGTTTCAAGATATTGTGCTTACTGGCCTGGGATTTTCAGTGCCCCCACCGCTCCTTCAACTTAAAATATTACAGAAGTGAGAAAAGATTACTGTGAACATCAATAGAGCAAAAGGAAAAGGGAAAAACTAAATGTTTAAACCAAAGCAAAGAACCCCAGAGGAGAGTGGAGTTGATTTTGTTTTAGGTGTATCTCTTCGTGGCTCCAGCTCTATCTTGTTTCCAGCTGTTTTGTCCAGATAAAGACAGCGATCTCCATTGGTCTCCTATTCTCCACCCCATCATACACCCACCCCTCACACAACCTTTACACTGAGATCTGAGTTCTATTTAAGTTCATATGGAGTTGATATTAATGTTATCTCTCTAGTTTTAAGAATGTTGGTTCTTAATGTGATGTTATCGAGCTAAATAGCCTTTGGCAACTGCTAATTGCATATGCATAATTTCTAATCACTTAAAGTAACATATTGGACAGAATAAGACTACATCATGTTTCAAGTGTTTTTGTGATTTTTTTTCCTCTTCTGAAGGTGTCAACTCTTGCAGAGGTACAGTTCCTCAGTACTGGCCTCAATTCTTCATGTGTGATTCTACACAGTGAATATTGGTCAGCTAATTAAACAGTGGAAGGCATCACAGTTTAGCCCAATCTTGTTCTCACCAATGTCCACACATTCATAGTTAACCACGGCAAGAATGAGGCCCTGTTCTTTGGGAAGTGGGTCGTCTGATCCTTTGTCCTCTTCACTGTCATGTCAGACTACCTGAAGGTGCTGGGATATGGTTCGGAAAGGCCGGGGCATGTGCCAAAACCTGGAAGGGGCGAGTAGCCTGGGTACACCATAAACTGAGCCTGTGGAAGCAGCGATCTCTCTCCATTGTGGGTAAGAACCTGGACATCAGGTGCGAGGCGCTCACGTTGTTGCTGTGTGTGACGCAGGTCTGGCCCGTACCCCACTTCTGTGCTGTGGCGGTCATCCGAGCCATTTTCCGCTTCATCTGGAGATCTAAAATGGACCGGGTCCGGAGGGACACGATGTTTAAACCTCTGGATAAGGGCTGGAAAAAAGTACCCAACATCGCCCTCATCCTGATGACCACCTTCGTGTGTAGCTGCATAAGCTGCGTAGAGCCTCAGTACGCAAACACCAAGTGTCACTACGTGCTGAGGTTCTATCTGTCCCCAGTGTTGTGAAGGATGGGTCTGGTCACATTGCCGCAGAACGCTCCATCCAGTTGGACCGTGCTGTACCACCTATCCTTCGTGGAAAAGTTTCTGCGGAAAACCACCTTTGATCACCAATCCATCAGGCAGTGGTCCACACGGAAAGTCCTCAAGGCCCTACGGGAAAAGGAGATGGTGGATCCTGTTGGATGCCTCATCACCAGTACTTTCAAACAAGCACCAAGACGTAGCTTGGCAGGTGGTGAGAAGGGCCCTCCCCATCAGATCTTTCCTGCACACCCGGAGTCTCACCCCCTCCACACGCTGCCCTCAAGGTGGCTGTGGTGGGTTTTCCATCTCCTTCTGGACTGTGTCTTTGCAAAGCAGGTGTGGAAAGAGATTCAGTGGTTTTTGTCGAGGTTCATCCCAAGCAGCTCTGTAACACAGGAGTCTGTGCTCTACTGGCTGTTCCCAGGGACACACACCGAGATAAACATCAACTGCTGCTGGAGGACCATTAATTCGGTGAAAGACGCTCTTTGGTCTGCCTGAAGGTTGCTGTTCTGCCAGCGCAAAGAGTTGTCCACGACCAAGTGTTGCAGACTGTCACATTCCAAGGTCCAGCACTACGTGCTGAGGGACACACTAAAGCTTGGGCCAGCTCCTGCAAAGGCTCAATGGGGAAAAACAACTGTGTAAGGTCCTCCCGCCATAGTGGACTGAGGGGCTGGACCCATGAGAACCCCCGTGGGCTGTATACACCAAATATGGGTTTACTGTAAAATGTACATGGCATGTAAAATGGAATGGAAGAGTTGTGAGGCAACTCATTCCTGTATTGAGGAAAACTGATTTCCTTTGCAATTTTTGGAATGTCAATTTGGTGCTGTTTTGAACTGTGTTGTAATTTTTTTTAACAGATTTTTATGAATAAAGTATATTTTTGGGAAAAAAATTGACAAAATGCTTTATTTTTATTCAACAGGAGTAGAATCATTTACAATATAGAAGGAGGCCATTCGGCTCATTGGGTCTATGCCGGCTCTCCGCGGAGCAATCCAGTCAGTCCCATTTCCTGGCTTGATCCCCGTAGCCCTGCAAGTTTATTTCCTTCAAGAGCCCATCCAATTTCCTTTAGAAATCATTAATTGTCTCCATTTCCACCACCCTCCTGGGCAGTGAGTTCCAGATCATTACCACTCGCTGCAGGGAAAAGGTCTTCCTCACATTCCCCCTGCATCTCTTGCCCAAAACCTTCAATCTGTGTCCCCTAGTCCTTGCACCAAAAATTGATGGGAAGTTATTCCTCATCTAACTTATTTAAGTTGTCATAATCTCGTACACCTCTATCAAATCTCCCCTCAATCTCCTTTGCTTCAGGGAGAACAACCTCAGCTTTTCCAACCTAACCTCATAACTAAAATACCCATCCCTGGAACTATTCTGTTAAATCTCCTCTGCACCCACTCAAAGACCCTCACATCCTTCCTAAAGTGTGGTGACCAGAACTGGATGCAATACTCTAGTTGGGGCCTAACCAGAGCTTTATAAAGGTTCAGCATAACTTCCCTGCTTTTGTACTCTATGTCTCTATTTAAGAAGCCCGAGATCCCATATGCTTTGCTAACCACTCTCTCAATATGTCCTGCCACTTTCAAAGATCTATGCAGATGCACCCTCAGGTCCCTCTGTTCCTGGACACTCTTTAGAATTGCGCCATTAAGTCTACTTTGCCTCACCTTATCCCTTCTGTCAAAATACATCACCTCACACTTGTCTGTATTAAATTCCTCCATCTGACACTTATCTGCCCATTCTGCAAGCCTATCTGTGTCCGGTTGCAGGCAGTTCGTATCACTATTTGCCACTCCTCCAAGTTTGCTATCATTGGCAAATTTTGAAAATCTACTTTGTATTGCAAGATCCAAGTCATTATATAGAGCAAAAAAAGCAGTGGTCCCAGCACTGACCCTTGGGGAACATCGCTATCTACTATCCTCCAGTCTGAAAAACAACCATTTACCATGACTCACTGTTTTCAGCCCTTAAGCCAATTTTTTATTCAATTAGACACTGACCCTTCTAGTCCATGAGCCTCAGTTCTGTTAACCAGCCTTTTATGTGCGACTTTATCAAATGCTTTCTTAAAATCCATATAGACAACATCCACTGCATTCCCTTTATCAACCTTCTCCATTACTTTATCAAAAAATTCGATCAGATTAGTCAAGCATGACCTGCCTTTTACAAATCCGTGCTGGTTATCCTTAATTAACTCAAACCTCTCCAAGTGCCTGCTGATTTTTTGCCTGATTATAGTTTCTAAAACCTTACGCACTACTGATGTTAATGTAACTGGCTTGTAGTTGCTAAGACTGTCCTTACACCCTTTCTTGAATAAGAGTGTCACATTTGCCACTCTCCAATGCTCTGGCACCTCCGGCATATCTGGGGAAGATTAGAAGATTATGGCAAGCCCTACCGCGATCTCCACCCACATTATCTTTAGAAACCTGGGATGCAAGCCATCTGGACCAGGTGACTTATCTACCCTAAGCATAGCCAGTCTTTCTAGTACCTCATACCTCTCAATTTTTACCCTATCCATTACCTTTACCCTCTCCGCTTCTATTGATATTTTGTCAGATTCTCTTCCTTAGTAAACACCAATGCAAAATATTCATTAAGTATTCTAGTCTTGCTCTGTGTCTCAAAGCAGATATTACCCTTATTACGACCAGGTGAGAAAGGTGTCTAGGGGTCTCTTTTAGCCTTCACCTGGTCTTACTGTAACAGGATTTAATTTTTAAACCACCGTGTTTTGAGCTCCCCCTTTGGTGAATCCTTGTTCACTGCTTTCCAATCATAAGGCAAAGAAATGAGCACAAACAGACTTTCTTAGATTTAAAGAAGAAAAGTGAAATTTATTAAAACTTAAACTCTAACTCGGTTAATGCCTACGGCTACACGACACTCCCATGTTAGCATGCACATGCGATATACACATGCAAATAGGGACCGAAAAGAGCAGAAGAAAAATAAAGTGAAAAAGTTTGAGTCAATCGCTGAAGGGGGTTTGTTACTGTGCTTCAAACTCACTGTAGTGTCCTTGATTGTAGATAGTCTTGCTTTTCTTTGGGGCCCAGTATTCTTCTTAAACCTTGTTCACTGTAAGAGACTTTTGTCTCTTGAGGTTCATGTGTCTTCAATGGGTCTTCAGTTCCGTGAGAAAGAGAGATGGAAGCAGACAGGCGAGGCTGTGGCAAGTCAGCCATGAGAGGTCTTGCCTGTCCAGGAGCAAACAGCTTTCTGATTTCAAACACTATTTCTCCAATTTAAAACTCCCCTAGTTGGCCAGCAGGTGGTCACATGACTGGTTTGACCAGGTCTCTTCTGTGTATTGGGAGCATCTTAGCAGTCAACCTGGAATGCTAGCTTCTCCACCTTCAACGTCTGGTAATCAAAAGTCCATTGTGTATTAAATTGGGGCAGGGATTGGCTCCCTTGTCCTTTCCAAGTACTGACTGTTACTATGCAAATGTCTTTCCAATCAAGGGTCTTTTTTTTTAAAGCAAGTTCTTTCTTTACTCCAGTAACAGTTTAAAAATCAATGTTCATGTGCGAAATATATGTGCGTCATTCTTGGCAGGTGGGGGTGCATGACATCCTCTTTGTCCCTAATAGGCCCCACTCTACCTCTTACTACCTGCTTACTATTTACATGCTGGTAGAAGATTTTTGGGTTCCCTTTTATGTTGACTGCCATTCTATTCTCATATTCTCCCTTTTATAGTCTTATTTTCCTCTTCACCTCCCCTCTCAACTTATTGTATTTGGCCTGGTTCTCACTTGTAGAATTCATCTGACATGCATCATACACCCTCGTTTTTGTTTCATCATTACCTTTATCTCCCTTGCCATCCAGTGAGCCCTGTTTTTGGTAGCCCTTGTTGGAATGTACCTAGCCTGTACCTGAAGCTTCTTTTCCTTAAAGATAAACCATTGTTCCAATACAGTTTTTCCTGTGAGTCTTTGGTTCCATTTTATCCTAGCTAGATCTCTTCTCATCACATTGAAATTAACCCTCTTTCAATCTAGCCGTTCTACCTTATATTGTTGCTTGCTTTTCTGCATTACAAGTCTAAACTTTATGATACGATGATCACTTTTACCCAAGTGCTTCCCCAGAGACACTTGGCCCACCTCATTTCCCAGCATCTGATCCAACAATGCCTCTTTTCCAGTTGGGCCAAGAACACACTGATCAAGGAAGTTCTCTTGAACACATTTCAGAAATTCCTCTCCCTCCTTTCCCTTTACTCCAGAATTGTCCCAATTGATATTTGGGTAAGGAAAGAACACTTTATGGAACTTTGGAGAAGACGAAAAGAACGTAAAGTATTCAGGCAAATACATAGGATAATTAACTCACTTTGAAACTCAACATGTGTCACTTATGCACGATTTTACTGGGACAAAAATGATGGAAAGCTCCTCACATTCTTTTCCATTCCCAAACAAATAAAGACAAGCTTTCACGAAACACTTTTTCACAACAATGATAATGGTTTACTTGTAAGTCACTCTCCCAAATATTTTCAGTTTGCCAAGTCCTTTTACATAGTGCAGAAGTCAGTATCAGAGCTGCTGTGGGACCATCAACTCGGTGAAAGACGCTCTTTGATATGTCCAAAACTTGCTAGTCTTCAAGTGCAAGGAGCTGTCCATGACTGAGTGTTGGAGACTGTCATATTCCAAGGCCCAGGATGACATGATGAGGGACGCACTAAAGCTTGGGGCAGCCGCTGCAAATGTTCAATGGGGAAAGGCCACACTCTAAACCCTCCTGCCACTGTATACTGAGAGGCTGGAACCCATGTATAACCCCTTGTGCTGTATGTTTAATATTACGGCCAGGTGGGGAATGGATCTCAGGCTTTCCCCTTCTCTGATTTGACTGCAACAGGGTTTATCTTTTTCACACAGCGATTTAACTTACCACCTCAGTGAGCACTTGCTCCTGTTCCTCTAATATAATTTCAAATGAACCAATCCGACAGGTTTTCTTGAGTTTAAACACGAAAGATGTAAGTTTATTAACCAAGGAGCCCAGCAGCGGGAATACAAGGAGACCAGCAGCGGGAATACAAGGAGACCAGCAGCGGGAGTACAAGGAGCCCAGCAGCGGGAGTACCAGGAGCCCAGCAGCGGGAGTACCAGGAGCCCAGCAGCGGGAGTACCAGGAGCCCAGCAGCGGGAATACAAGGAGCCCAGCAGCGGGAATACAAGGAGCCCAGTAGCGGGAATACAAGGAGCCCAGCAGCAGGAATAAAGAGCGGAAGCGGGGCAGAGCGAAACCAGCAGTGGGAACACAAGAAAGTGGCGGTTTGCCAAGCAGGGCAGAGCAAGGTCAGCAGCGGGAACACAGCAAGCCGTACTAACATACCAATTAGGAGCAGGAGTAGGCCACTCGGCCCCTCGAGCCTGCTCTGCCATTCAATAATTTCATGGCTGAACTGATTACTCCACATTTCCACCTTCCCCCGATAACCTTTCACCCCCTTGCTCATGAAGAATCTATCTACCTCTGCCTTATAAATATTCAAAGACTCTGCTTCCACTGCCTTTTGAGGAAGAGAATTCCAAAGACACACGATCCTCTGAGAAAAAATTTTCCTCATCTCTGTCTTAAATGGGCAACCCCTTATTTTTAAACAGTGACCCCTAGTTCTAGATTCTCCCACAAGGGGAAACATCCTTTCCACATACACCCTGTCAAGACCCCTCAGGATCTTATTGTGGGACTATGAGGTTGGAAGCTGTCGAGGAAAGATCTCCAGAGGAGATGAGGTCAGTGACAGTCCTGTGGTTGATGTTCGGTGGTTGGGTCATGGTCCGGGGGAGGTAGAAAAAAGTGTCTGAGAGTTGGCGCTGAGCCTCTGAAAGGTAGAGATCGGTACGCCAGGCAACAACAGTACCACCCCTGTCTGCAGGTTTGATGACAATGTTGGGGTTAGACCTAAGAGAACGGAGTGCAGCATGTTCAGAGGGAGACAGGTTAGAATGAGTGAGGGGGGGCAGAGAAATTGAGACAGCCAATGTCTTGCCGACAGTTTTCAATGAAAAGATCAAGAGTGGGTAAGAGACCAGAGTGAAGGGTCCAGGTGGAGGGAGAATGCTGGAGGTGGATGAATGGGTCTGCTGGTCGGGGGGAGAACTCCTGGTCAAAGAAGTGAGCCCGGAGGCGAAGGCGACAGAAGAAGAGCTCCACGTTAGGCCGAGCGCAGAATTCATTGAGGTGGGGGTGTAAGGGGATAAAACTGAGTCCTTTGCTGAATACAGAACATTCAGCATCAGAGAGGGGAAGGTCAGAGGGCATAGTGAATACATGGCAAAGGGTCAGATCAGAAGGGGTAGGGTCAGAGGGAAGTGAAGGGGAAGAAGGATCTGGATGGGGCATTAGTCCCCATTAGCTGCTGGAGTTTACGTTCCTTAACACCTGAAAGGAAGAAAAAAAGTTTTTGGTAATGCGTCGGATAAGATGAAGGATGAAATGAAACTGCGGAGTAGAACAGCTTTGAGATAAGGTGAGGCGGTGCTTCTGGAGAGAGAGATCCATTATACATGTGGCGGCGCATGGCACTGAATGTGGATCTCAGAATGTGGTGAGAACAGCAGTCCGAGGAATATTGTATTTCTTGGAGATACCTGTAATCCTGGGTGGATTCAAAACATGAAGGATGAAACTTCAGTTGGAATCCAGGTGGAATAAGTCGGAGCCAGAGACAGTCGCCGGGGAAGGAGATGTGGCTGTGAAAATGAGTTTTGGTAGACACTTTATCAAACACCAAGAGGGAAATAGAAAGCAATGAAGGTGAACAAGGTAAAAGAGACAAACGAAAATCCCGTCGGAGAGAAGAGCAGAACTTCTTCAAGGTAGGCACTCCTGGAAGAGAAGTGGCAGTGAATTAAACACTAAAGTAAAAGCAAAATACTGCAGATGCTGAAAATCTGAAATAAAAACAAGAAATGCTGGAAATACTCAGCAGGTCTGGCAGCATCTGTGCATTGAGAAGCAGAGCTAACATTATAGGTCACTGACTTTTCATCAGAACTGGCAAAGGTTAGAAATGTAATAGGTTTTAGACAAATAAAGTGGGGGTGGGGCAAGAGATAACAAAAGGGAAGGTGTTGATAGGACAGAGGGTCATAGAGAAAAACTGACCAGAAGGTCATGGAGCAAAGGCAAATTGTATGTTACTGCTGTGGTGAAAGACAAAGTGTTAGTGCAGAGAGGGTGTTAATGGACAGAAAAATGAACAGCCCTGGCCCAAAGCACAAACATGAAAAAACAGGCACATGGTAAAAAAAAAATGCATGATGAAACAAACTAAAATAAAATAAAAATTAAAAATTAAAAAATAACTACAAATAAAAAGGAGGGCCCGTCATGCTCTGAAATTATTGAACTCAATGTTCAGTCCGGCAGGCTGTAGCATGCCTAATTGGTAAATGAGATGCTGTTCCTCGAGCTTGAGTTGACATTCACTGAATTATTTTATTATTCCTTTTATTCCTATGAAACAGCTGTAAACCAAAATCCTTTTACCCCTGCTAATTGGGTTATTTTTGAATGTATGTGTGTGCGCATGAGAGCGAGGGAAATAAGGAGCTTTTCGTATATATAGATTTATCTCATTAGTAGTTAGGACTTATTTTTTTCTAATAAATCGCTAATGTTGTTGTTGTTTAAAGAAACCTGGTTGCTGTGCTTTATTCTGGGGGACAAATAGAGTATCTAATTGGCTATTCTTCGGTAGGTGGGAAAATTTACTGATATGCTGTGACCCGTGGAGAAGTGGGACTGAATTAACAGTGTATTTCTCCTGCCTTGGTCATAACACATGTCAGATCTTAGGAAGTGCAAATGACAATTGATGGTCCCCAGCTGCAGTGTCAGCACTGTCTTCTTTGGCCTCCTTGTCTCGAGAGACAATGGATATGCGCCTGGAGGTGGTGAGTGGATTGTGAAGCAGCGCCTGGAGTGGCTATAAAGGCCAATTCTAGAGTGACAGACTCTTCCACAGGTGCTACAGATAAAATTAGTTGCTGGGGCTGTTATACAGTTGGCTCTCCCCTTGCGCTTCTGTCTTTTTTCCTGCCAACTGCGAAGTCTCTTCGACTCGCCACACTTTAGCCCCGCCTTCATGGCTGCCCGCCAGCTCTGGCGATCGCTTGCAACTGACTCCCATGACTTGTGATCAATGTCACATGACTTCATGTCGCGTTTGCAGACGTCTTTAAAGCGGAGACATTTTCGGCCAGTGGGTCTGATACCAGTGATGAGCTCGCTGTACAATGTGTCCTTGGGGATTCTGCCATCTTCTATGTGGCTCACATGGCCAAGCCATCTCAAGCGCCGCTGGCTCAGTAGGGTGTATATGGTGGGGATGTTGGCCACCTCGAGGACTTCTGTGTTGGAGATACGGTCCTGCCACCTGATGCCAAAGATTCTCCGGAGGCAGCGAAGATGGAATGAATTGAGACGTTGCTCTTGGCTGACATACGTTGTCCAGGCCTCGTTGCCGTAGAGCAAGGTACTGAGGACACAGGCTTGATACACTCGGAATTTTGTGTTCCGTGTCAGTGCGCCATTTTCCCACACTCTCTTGGCCAGTCTGGACATAACAGTGGAAGCCTTTCCCATGCGCTTGTTGATTTCTGCATCTAGAGACAGGTTACTGGTGATCGTTGAACCTAGGTAGGTGAACTCTTGAACCACTTCCAGAGCGTGGTCGCCGATATTGATGGATGGAGCATTTCTGACGTCCTGTCCCATGATGTTCATTTTCTTGAGGCTGATGGTTAGGCCAAATTCGTTGCAGGCAGCCGCAATCCTGTCGATGAGTCTCTGCAGACACTCTTCAGTGTGAGATGTTAATGCAGCATCGTCAGCAAAGAGGAGTTCTCTGATGAGGACTTTCCATACTTTGGTCTTCGCTCTTAGACGGGCAAGGTTGAACAACTTGCCACCTGATCTTGTGTGGAGGAAAATTTCTTCTTCTGAAGATTTGAATGCATGTGAGAGCAGCAGGAAGAAGAAGATCCCAAACAGTGTAGGTGCGAGAACACAGCCCTGTTTCACGCCACTCAGGATAGGAAATGGCTGTACTGTAATAAAAATGCAGCATAAGTCTACAGGCAGCCTTGAGGCTGTTATCAACACAGTGTGGCACAGGAAAATCAATTATGGAAGAAGACAGCAACAATGACCACCCCCCTCCTCCCAACAAAAAAGTTAATTTTCTTGAACAGGACCTGTAACTAAAGGCCTGCTCGGGTATGCAATTGAAACCCGACCTGAGCCCGACAGAACCACATCCAGCCCGAGTGCTTTAATTTTTTTCCCGCACCCAACTCGACCCGACCTGACTACCGGAATAAAGTTGATTATGTCAAAGAGGTTGTGCTTTACCTTGGATGGAATCACTCACTGCAGACTAGTGTGCAGTCCGGATGCACATTTCCTGCCTTGACGTCCTGGCTGTTCAAATTTTGAAGCTTTTCCTTCCTTAACCAAAAGGCAGCACGGTGTCCGACCCGACCCAAGCCTGAATGCCGGACCCGGAAGAGAGACCTGACCCATCCCGAACCCGACACATGTCGTCAGGTCTGGTTGGGTTCGGGTCGGGCAGCCATGCTCTACTTGGAACTCTTGGTGGCTGAAGTCAAAAGAAATAACATTAAATTGTTAAGAACTAGTACATCATTTCCTAAAATTTGCTTTTCCTCAATTTAAAGTGCAATGATATACAAATATAAATAAAGAACAACGGCCCTCTAAGATGACCACTCTCTTTCTGAACACTTGCTGACATGATCTAACTCTAACTTGTTTGAAGCCTTTCTGGTAAATTAGAAATTCAATGAATAAATAAAACAAGTCTCCGAAAAGCTTAAGTATGAGCTGTGAGCTGTATTGAAGCTTTACTTTGGAAATCCTTGAGAAATCCCTTGGTTCGCTGCTATTGTTCTTCTCTCTGACTTTTTAATCATTTGTACATACTTGAGATGGGATCAACCTCATCTTTTGAAAGGCCTCACTTTCACTGTTATGCTCGAGTGCCTCAGAAGAAACTTACAACCTTGTTTTACCAGTAGTGACTGGTCTCGTTCTAATTATTGGAAACAGCAGGAAATTTGTGGTTCAATCGTGTTCGAGATACAAACTGCTTTTTTAAGTAAGGCAACACACAATGCGTTATCCTCATCCTACTTAAAAAGGGTCTTGTGCTCTTTTAAATAAAACAAAAGATGATTCGCAGCTTCTGATAAAAGGCATTGAAGAATTTATGGGAGGTTTTTGTTGTCATGTTATCCTGATCTTCTGACAAAAACACTTTAACAAATCTCCCTTGAGCAATTAGGATGTCTGCACTCATCTTCTTCATCTCTTTATAAACACATTGGCCTAGATATTGGTTTGTGCGGACCCACAAGGAATGATCCCTGTGCTGGAACGGATAGGCCCAAGGCACACCCAATATTGAGTCTCGGGCCTAATTTAAATGAGGCTAATGATCTGCAGATGCAGGCTGGTTGTCTCTAGCCAGATGAACTGCTGTGTCACAGGGAGCAGCCTAAAGGTAGTGCTTGAGGTGGGGAGGTGCGCAGAAAGTACAGGAATTGATTGAGTGGAGGGAATAATCAAGAGAGGAGAGGTAATCAGGAGAGTGGGGACAATCAGTAGAGGGGGGGGGGGGGGGGTGCGTGGCAATCAGGAGAGAGAGGGATGCAGTCGACAGGAGGCTGATTGGGAGCTGGCAATGGTTTTTAACACCGCACTGGAACTGGGAGAAGCAATCCTGCACCTGTCGGCTCCACATTCAGGTAATAATTTTCAACAAGCTTCCCTGTTTGGTGGTGAGTTCCAGTCGTTTTAAGGACTGCTAGTTAGGCCGCAAGTAAACCCCCTTTTCCTGAACACAGTCTCCCGAGATTGCAAATGGCGCCTGCAGCATAAACAAATGGTGAAGGAGGACCAATTTCCTGTCGTCCTGCCACTGGGTTCATTAGGCATGTGCATGTGCACTTCATTGGGATTACACAATTCAATTTCTAGGCCTTTGAATGAAAGCAAGTATGGAGAAATTAATTTGACATTTGTCAGAGGTATGCTGACTGATCACCTCCTGACCATAACATTTATCTGTCCTACAAAATCTGTCATGACTGTATGATACTCAGCACCTGGAAATTCTACCAGAAGTGCTGAGTAGCAGAAGTAAAACCCCTGCTCCTTCTGGCCGTACAAATACTTTTTAAAATTAACCTGGAGTGGCCTCTTCGGTCCTCTGATCAGGCCCTTACTCAGGGCAACGGATGCAGTTGTCCCACTGACCATTGCCGTAATAGGACTCCAATTGCATTATCGTTTGAGGCTCTCAGCTGACTCAGGTGACCTTATACAGCTAAAAATTCAGGCATGTAAAAGTTTTAGCCTAATATTGTTTCGCCAGATGGGGGAATTCAAATTTCCCCCAGTGTGTTTTTGCAGGCAGCAACAGAAAAATAACCATTCAAACCAAACTTTTCAGGCCTAACCTGCACATGGCTCCAGTCCCAGAATATAATATAATTGACTTCCATTGCCCTCTCAGTTTTAAAACCTGCATAATTCTTTACCTAACACCATCACCATAAAGACTGAAATGGTTTATGTAGAAGGCCTACTCTATCACTTTCTCAGGACAAATGGGGCTGGATAAATGGATAAATTCAGCCCTGCCAAAATTGCCCATAGAACAACAACAACATGCATATATGTAGTGCCTTCGGCATTGTAAAGTGTCCCAAGACAATTCAGAGGAGTGTTATCAAACAAAATTTGACACCGAGCCACATAAGGAGATATTAGGGCAGATCACCGAAGGTTGTCAAAAAGGTAGGTTTTATGGACATCTTAAAGGAGGAAAGAGAGACTGAGAGGCATCGAGGTTTGGAGAGGGAATTCCAATACCCCAAGAACAAATTTTTTGCAACGAAAAAGAGCCCATGTCTTCAGAAAAAAATGTAAAAAGAGGGAATAAACAACTATCTGAGAAAACAACAACAAAAAAATCAAAAACTCTGGGTAAGAAATTCCTCCCATGATACTGGCCAGATTCGTACTCCTCCGTACAGAGTGTTCCAGGTTTGATTTCTGACCTCTGAGAACTGAGTTGGCTGAACTCAACCATCGCAGGAACTGGGATACATAATCTTAGTGCTATCAGACTGGGGAAGTGAAAAATCAACTCAGGATCACAACCCTAATCACTGACCTGCTGGAAAGTGGATGTCAGCTGACAATAGGATTTGGCTCAACAATGATACATTCCATTTTTAAATAAGCTGAGATCCTTCTGGTCTGTATAGCTCAGTTCTGCACCTGGGGAGCAACTTGCAGTATTTGAAAAATTACTTGAATTTAATATTTTATTAATATAATCTGAGATAAATTTGAAGTTAGTGATTGATGTTTAGAGATGTTGTCAATGCCTAGGCGAAATGTTGTAAACTTGGCCTGAGTTTCTAGTTTTGGCTTCAGTGTTTCCTAATCAATCAGACATTACCCATTATCTCTTCATGTTTTTTTTAATCCTTAACTAAACAAGCTTAGCCTTTACTAAACAAACATAGCACAGTCACTTACTTGATTATCTAGCTCAGAATGCAGCAATCCCTGATGCATGAATTGAGGAAATCTTTCTGAAACAATGAATGCAAGCTACCTATTTATAGTTGGAAATTGTTGAAATTATTGATCAGGAAGAACATGGACATGGACAATAATTCCTTTAATTTTGCCATTTTGTTCCCCTTCTCTCTTCCTCTGCTGAGAGTGTTGACTTGCTGCTGAGGTATGGTTCTAAGGACATTAAGCACCTCCAATGGCTCGCTGAACTATGATTCTTCAGGTGCAAGCCTAAACCTGAGCATCTCCAGTGGATTAGACTTCAGAAGGTATCACAACAGAGCCTGATCCTGTCCTCTCCCAATACCCACATATGTGCACTTCATGCAAGTGTCACTTAATGATAATCAGGAGAGGGAACCCTGACTGATCTTTTCCTAAACTGGCCCCACTCAGTTACAACACCCCTACCAGTGCCACAGCTGGGACCAGTTAATTTGGCACATACGAGAAATCAAACATGAGGCCCTCCTGATTGTATCACTTAGCTACCCACAACATCTTTTCACAATCCTACAGATCCAAGAATTGACGCACATATTGGAGAATAGTCTATGGTTCTATGGTTCAGTCTGACTTTCAAGGTAATGCTGGAAAAATCAGACTGCTGTGTTAGTGTTAGGAAAAGGGATCAAAGAGCTGTGAAATGTTTGTTCTATGAGAGCAACTGTTTGGGTACAACAGAAGGGAAACAAATGACAATTAGAGTTTGTACAGTGATACTTTCTAAAGGACAAAGCACACAGATGTGGCCCAACAGAGCCAATACTTTCAAGTGGATATTGGATAAACAAATGAGCTGGAACAAGAGAATATCTGCCCAGCCCAAACAAAGCAGTTCACATTCATTCCTGAAACTGAGGCTTTTCTGTTGTCTTTTCACCCAGTAAGAATATATTTTTCCTTCTATTTGGTCTGTGTGGGATAGAGGTCCAGACTAAGAGAATCAACGGAAAAATGATCAGTTTAAAGGAATGAATTTGGAGTCTTTTATTTTGAAAGTATAAGAATAACATTTTTTTTAATGCAATTCTTTTTCCCAAGTTTTCTCTTTTCTTCCCTCCACTCCTAGAGCCACTGACTCAAAAAAAGAGTGGCATAGCTGGGATCCATGAGGATTCCCATAGCAACATTTTGTACCGAGAGGATGTGAGTGAAGTTGCTCAAGGTGGGACAAGTTCAACTAGTTGGTGATGGGTGGAGAGGCTGGATTTCATGAATCAGTGAGAGCTGTAGTTAGAGGAATTTTAAACACTATGGAGATATTAGAGATCATTGGTCGACCCTAAACAGGAGGGATGAACTTTGATCTGGAATCCATGTGGAATGAGTCAGAACTGGAGATAGGTGCTGAGAAGAAAAATGTGGCTGTGAAAATGAATTTTCGCAAATATCTTCTTTGGCCTCCTTATCTCGAGAGACAATGGATAAGCGCCTGGAGGTGGTCAGTGGTTTGTGAAGCAGCGCCTGGAGTGGCTATAAAGGCCAATTCTAGAGTGACAGGCTCTTCCACAGGTGCTGCAGAGAAATTTGTTTGTCGGGGCTGTTACACAGTTGGCTCTCCCCTTGTGCCTCTGTCTTTTTTCCTGCCAACTACTAAGTCTCTTCAACTCGCCACACTTTAGCCCCGCCTTTATGGCTGCCCGCCAGCTCAAATATATGATTAAAAAAACAAGAGAAAGGGATAGCAATGAAAGTGAACATATATAAAACAGATAAATAAAAACCATGTTAAAGAGAAGAACAAAATTTCCTCAAGATTGGCATTCCAGAAAGAAAAGTGGCAGTGAATTAAACTATAAAGGAAAGATAAAATATTGATGGTACTGCAAATCAGGAATAAAAAGAAAAAATGCTGGAAACATTCCTTGCTAATCTCCTCAGCTGCAGTATAAATGATTTTACCAACTACTGCGACAAAGCTACTGTTGTCTGGATGTTTGTTAAAACACAGGCCACAGAATTCTATGATCTTTGGAGTCAAAAGAACTTCAGTTCCTGTATAAGGGTCCAGAATTTGGAATGTAAGTTTAAAACACTAGAGTTAGACCCGTTCTAAATTGCACCCTAAATTCTGATGATGTCAGAAGGTGCACCTGACCCTAAAGTATTGTACATATGTAAATGACAGGACGATGAGGGAAAGTCCTGCTATCAACCATATGTTTTATGATGAGAATACATTCAGTACCTGCTTATTTACATCTTACTTCAGTAACATCATGGCATAATGTGAGAAAACTGATTTGAAATTTGTTTGGATGTTTGATTGCATCATTAGAAGTATAAGAATAATCACATTCTGATAGCAACAAGCCTACTGCCTTAAATAAAATGACAGGGACCTTAGCCTTGACGTTACAGCACCCCATTGATCTGCACCAAAGTACTCTCCAGCTCAGTGGTAAGCACTGACATGCAGCTGGGCCATAAGAAGGAAGATGGTGAAAGGGGACATGGAAGTGGGGACTCCACTCAAACTTCTCACCCACAGGCCACTTCTCAGTCAATAGCCCACATGCTACCTTGTCTCCTGATGGCCGAGTTTACCCTTACACAGGTACAGATGAAGCATTCTTTGTCGGGCCCTCACATGCTCCAAAATCCAGAGGACATTGGTTAAGAGCATCACAGCAGTCAGAGCAGCCTGCCTATAACTGTGCTCAAGCCACGGGAGTTGTACCACATAGGAGTAGCAGGAAAAGGAAGAGTAAGGCTTTGTAGATGCATGAGGATATGCACATGGGTGTGTGAGAAGATGTTATGTTAAGTGTCTGTTCCTTTGTTATGTCACATAAATATTATTCTTCTGCCCCACTTACCCATCTTTGGATGTTGGGTGGCAAATCACTTTTTAACTTGTTCAATGATGAATGGGAAGTGTTACGACCATGTGTGAAAGGTGTCTAGGGATCTTTTACTGTCTTCACCTGGTCTTATTGTAACAGGGTTAATTTTAAACTCCCCCTTGGTGAATCCTTGTTATCCACTTTCCAATTATAAGTCAAAGAAATGAGCATAAACAGACTTTCTTAGGTTTAAAGAAGAAAAGTGAAATTTATTAAAACTTATACTTAAACTTTAATTTGGTTAATGCCCACGGACATACAACATGCCCACGCTAGTATGTATATGCGATACACACACGTAAAGAGGGACAGAAGAGAGCAGAAGAAAAATAAAGTGAGAGGTTTGAGGTAATATCAGAAACGTTTCTTGTTTACTGTGCTTTGAGCTCACTGTAGTCCTTTTGTAAGTAGTCTTGCTTTTCGTTGGGGCCCAGTATTCTTCTTAAACCTTGTTCACTGTAGGAGAATTTTCTCTCTTGGAGTTCATGTGTCTTCAATGGGTCGTCAGTTCCGTGAGAAAGCGATGCGAGCAGACAGGAGAGAGGTTTTCTTAGTTCAGGAGAAAATGGCTTTATAGTTCAAATTCCCTGTGGCAAGTTCAAATTCAAACAGAAATTAGTCATGTGACTAAACTGGCCGGACCACGTCTTCTGTGTATTGGCTAAGTAGGGACTGGGTCCTTTGTTCCAACACTGTCTGCCAGTATGCAAAAAAGGTCTTTCCAGTGAGAGGCCTGGCAATTCCTTGTGATAGGCCCTGTTTTCTACCCAGCAGCAATTTTAAGTTTTAATGTTCATGTGGCAAAATAATGTGTGCCTCATTCTCAGCAGGTGGGGGCCTGCATGATAGAAGACATGTATTGATGCAGACCAATGAGGGTATGATTTTTTAAAATATTCTTTCATGCGATGTGGGCATCACTGGCAAGGCCAGCATTTGTTGCCCAATCCTACTAGGCCTTGACACCTGAGTAGCTTGCTAGGCCATTTCAGAGAGCAGTCAAGAGTCAACCACATTGCTGTGGGTCTGGAGTCACATGTAGGCCAGACCAGGTAAGGACAGCAGATTTCCTTCCCTAAAGGACATTAGTGAACCAGATGGGTTTTTACAACAATCGACAATGGTTTCATGGCCATCATTAGACTAGCTTTTTTTAATTCCAGATTTATTAATTGAATTCAAATTCCACCTTCTGCTGTGGTGAACCAGATGGGTTTTTACAACAATCAATGATAGCTTTCAATTCCAGATTTTTTAATTTCACTATTAGATTTATGGTATGAATTAAGTGAAACTAAACTCCACCAGCTGTCATGGTGGGATTTGAACCCATGTCCCCAGAGAATTAGTCTGGCTTAGTTTGGGATTACTGGCCATCTTACCATACTTACCATTATGCCATCAACTCCATCAAAGGGCTTTTGGTTTTCTGCAGGACTGCTTTGTGTCAACGAGCTTGGGGCCAGAGGGGGAAGGCAGAAAGAGTGGCCTTTGCTTGTTGCTTGTGGCATGGGTTGAATGTTGCTAAGTGCACCTTGTATTAATAATAATTGCAACAGGTAAAAGTGGTGGTGGGCAGTCAGTGAGAATCAGTCAAAGTGAGCCTGAGGGTAACAGTGCTGGAGACCAACAGATAAAAGTGAGGGTGGGGACTAAGCAGGATCATAGAGAGTACTGGGAGAGCAAATCAACAACAAAAATAAACAAGGAGTGTCGTCACAGGATAGTACGCAGATGACTGGTTGTTCAGAGAGCCCTGAGGTGAGGAGCGCATAGGTGAAGGAGTTCAGGGACAGAACAGCAGAGTGGATTGAACATGAGCTTCAAGGAGGAAGGTAAAAAAATTAAAAGTATCTTCAGCACAAGGGAGAGTGCTGATGGGTGAGGTTTTTTTAAGTTTAGTCAGTATAACATATAAAGGCATGGCAGGGATCCTCATGGAATGCATATCCTGTAAAGTGTGGGAATTCCAGGACACTTCTCATGCTCTGAACAACTACATGTGCAGGAAGTGTCGTTAGCTGAAGGAGCTTGAGCTTCAGGTTTCAGACCTTGAGCAACAGTTGGGGATCGGGAGGTGGTGGTATAGTGATGATGTCACTTGGCTAGACTCCAGAGCCCTGGCCAATGGTCTGGGGACATGAGTTTGAATCCCACCACAGCAGATGGTGGAATTAAAAGCTAGTCTAATGGTTACCATGAAACCATTGTCAATTGTTGTAAAAACCCATCTGGTTCACTAATGTCCTATAGGGAAGGAAATCTGCTGGCCTTACTTGATATAACCTACATGTGACTCTAGACCCACAGCAATTTGGTTGACTCTGAAAATGCCCTCTGAAATGGCCTAGCAAGCCATTTAGTTCAAGGGCAATTAGGGATGGGCAATAAATGCAGGCTAGCCAGCAATGCCTGCATTCCACAAATGAATTTTAAAAAGTTGGCCTCTCTGCGGTGCGGCTGAGAGTTATGTGGATAGAACGTTTCTGGATGCAGCTTATGGGTGACCACTAGGCAGTCAAGGAGGACCAGTCAGAAAGTGCAGGAGTCCCCGAGTGTATCTCACTCTCCAATCAGCATTCAGTTCTGAATGATGGTTCCTCTGGGGAGTACAGTCAAAGCAAAGTCCATGGGTGGCCCAGCTATAAGGAGCAGGAGGAAGATTAGGAAAGCCTTAGTGATGAGGGATTCTATAGTTAGGGGAACGGACAGCCGCTTCTGCAGCTGCAGATATGAATCTGGGATGGTATGTTGCTTCCCTGGTGCCAAGATCAAAGAGCTCACTAAGTTGCTGCAGTGCCCTCCGAGAGGGGAGGGTGAATAGGCGTATTGGTACCAACACCATAGGTAGAAAGAGGGATGAGGTCCTGCAGGCAGAGAGCTAGGAAAGAAATTAGCAAACAGACCTCAAAGATAGTAAGTTCCAGATTACTCCTGGTGCCATGCACTAGTGAGTACAGAAATAGGAGGATGGAGCAGATGAATGTGTAATTGGAGAGATGGTGCAGGATTCCTGGGATATTGGGAGTAGTTCTGGAGGAAAGGGAACCCTGTACCGGCCGAACGGGTTACACCAATGCCCTTGTGGGGGGTTTGCTAGGGCCGTTGGGAAGGGTTTAAGCTAACTTGGCAGGGGGATGGGAATCAGGAGGTAACATTAAAGGGAAAAAACAAGGTGCACAAAGAATTGGACGAGACAGATAGCACTAGAGTAGGTAATAGGTGGGGTCGGAGTAAGAGGAAATGCAATAAGGATTAAATTAGGTTTACTGTGCATGTATGTGAATGCACGGAGTGTGGTAAAACACATTGGTGAGCTGCAGGTGCAGGTAGCCATCTGAGAGTACGGAGACCTGGCTCAAAAAAGGGCAGGACTGGGTGCTAAATGTTCCTGGATACTGGGAGCGGAATTTTATACTCTCCCCCACGGCAGGTTTGGAGGCAGGGAGAGCATAAAATGGGTGGGATGGTGGCAGGCTCGCCACCATCCCGTCTCTGCCGAAATTTAGTCTGAGTGGGAAGGCCTGAGAACTGCCTTAACACCCGCTGCCAATTGAGGCCCTTAACTGAATAATTTTTTATATTATTCATTTGTGGGATGTGGGCATCGCTGGCTAGGTCAACATTTATTCCCCATTCCTAATTGTCCTTGAGAAGGTGGTGGTGACCTGTCTTCTTAATCCCCTGCAGTCCATGTGGTGTAGGTACACCCAAAGTACTGTTGGGAAGATTTTTTAGATTTAAGACCCTAGTTTTGGATTAAACTACATCTTTTTCGAACTTAATGGAAAATTCTATTATACTATGGTCACTTTACCCTAAAGGTTCTTTTACCACCAGATTATTAATTAGCCCTTTCTCATTGCATAATACTATATCCAAAATAGCCTGTTTCCTGTTTGGTTCCTCAACATATTACTCCAGAAAAGCATCTTGGACACATTAGATTTACCCAGTCTATATATAGATTGAAATCATCCATGATTACTGCATTGCCCTTGCTACATGCACCTTTACTTTCCTGATTTATACCATGCCCTATATTACCACTACTGTTTGGTGGCTTGTAAACTATTCCTACCAATAATTGTTGCCCTTTGCTGTTTCTTAGCTCCACTCAAACACATTCTACATCCTGTTCTTCCGATCGAAGATCCTCTCTCATTAAAGCATTGATCCCATCCCTTATTATCAACACTATCTCACCTCCTTTTCCTTTTTGCCAGTCCTTCCTAAATGTTGAATATCCTTTAATATTCAGTTCCCAGTCTTGGTCACCCTGCAACCACGTCTCCACAATGGCTAAATCATACCTGTTTACTTCTACTTGCACCATCAACTCACCTACCTTGTTGTGAATGCTGCATGCATTCAGATGGAGTGCCTTTAATTCTACCTTTTTAACA
This sequence comes from Heterodontus francisci, assembly GCF_036365525.1. Taxonomy (NCBI): domain Eukaryota; kingdom Metazoa; phylum Chordata; class Chondrichthyes; order Heterodontiformes; family Heterodontidae; genus Heterodontus; species Heterodontus francisci. Next base: position 77,483,437 of record NC_090371.1, on the reverse strand, counting down.
CGATTCTGTATTTTGACCAATTGGTTCTAGCATTTATTTCTGCTGTTTTCCATTTCATTCACAGCTTTTCTACTTCCCATAACCAGCTTTGTTTTTCTCCTATCTGAATTCCCTCGCAGGTTCCCAATGCCCTGACAAGCTAATTTAAATCCTCCCCAACAGCAATAGCAAATCTCCCCGTGAGGATATTAGCCCCGTTCTTGTTAAGGTGTAAGGTTCCCGCCTTCTCCAGCATGGTGACACCAGTAAACACATCCTCCCCTCCCCTTTCAGCATTCTAAAGGGACCGTTTCCTCTGTGACACCCTGGTCCACTCATCAATCACCACCAACACTCCTCCCCTTCCCCGCGGCACCTTTCCATGCAAGCACAAGGGATGCCCTTTTACCTCCTTTCTCCTCACGATCAAGGGCCCAAATACACTTTCTAGGTAAAACAGCAATTTGTTTGTACTTTTAATGTATTACACTGTATTCGCCACTCATGATGCTGTCTCCTCTACACTCGGAAGACCAAACGCAGATTGGGTAATCGCTCTGCGGAGCACTTCTGATGAGTTCACAAGAATGATCCTGAGCTTCCATGTTATTTTGATTCTCCAACCCATTCCCACTCTGATCTCTGTGTTCACAGCCTCAACGAAAGCTCAAACAACAGCACCTCATCTTTTGAGTAGGCACTTTATAGCCTTCTGGACTCAACACTGAGTTCAACAATTTCAAATCATAACATCTGCTCCCATTTTTGTTTTTGAACGACAATGGTTGGTGATGATTCTACTTTCTCCAGTTACACCCCCTGTAGACCCTCTTTTGTTTCTTTACCTGTCCCATTACTATCTCCTTTTGCCTTGCACCCTCATCCCTTTTGTCATTTAATTAGCGTCAGAGTTATTTACGGTACAGAAGGAGGCCATATGGCCCATTGAGTCCATGCCGGCTCTCCATGGAGCTATTCAGTCAGTTCCACTCTCCGCGCGATCTCATAGCCCTGCAAGTTTATTTCCATCAAGTGCCCATCCAATTTCTTTTTGAATTCATTGAATGTCTCCACTTCCACCACCCTTGTGGGCAGCGAGTTCCAGGTCATTACCACCCACTGCATAAAAAATCTCTTCCTCACATTCCCCCTGCAGCTCTTGCCCAAAACCTACAATCTGTGTCCTCTAGTCCTTGTACCATTAGTTAATGGGAACAGTTTTTCCTTGTCTAACTTATCTAAGCCAATCATAATCTTGTACACTTCTTTAAATCACCCCTCAATCTCCTTTGTTCTAAGGAGAACAACCCCAATTTTTCCAACCTAACCTCGTAACTAAAATTCCCCATCCCTGGAATCATTCTGGTAAATATCCTCTGCACTCTCTCAAGGTCTCTCACATTCTTCCTAAAGTGTGGTACCAGAACTGGATGCAATACTACAGTTGGGGCCTAACCAAAGTTTTATAAAGGTTCAGCATAACTTCCCTTTGTACTCAATGCCTCTGTTTATGAAGCCGGAGATCCCATATGCTTTACTAATCACTCTCTCAATATGTTCTGCCACCTTTAAAGATCTATGCTCAAGCTCCCCCAGGTCCCTCTGTTCCTGCACACTCTTTAGAACTGTGCCATTAAGTATATATTGCCTCTCCCTATTCCTTCCACCAAAGTGCATCACCTCACATTTGTCAGTATTAAATTCCAGCTGGCACACCTCTGCCCATTCTGCTAGCCTACCTGTTGCAGGTGGTTCGTATCATCCTCACTGTTTGCCACACCTCAAAGTTTGGTGTCATTGGCAAATTTTGAGATTCTACCCTGCATTCCAAGATGCAAGTCATTTATATATTGCAAAGAAAGCAGTGATCCTAGCACTGACCCTCGGGGAACACCAATGTCTACCATTTTCCAGTCTGAAAAACAATCATTTACTACGGCTTGCTGTTTTCTGTCCTTAAGCCTATTTTTTTTATCCAAACGGACACTGACCCTCCTATTCCATGAGTTTCAATTTTGTTAACCAGCATTTTTATGTCGTGCCTTATCAAACGCTTTATTAAAATCCATATAGATAGCATCCACCGCATTTCCTTCATCGACCTTCTCTGTTATTTCATCAAAAAATTTAATTAGTTTAGTCAAGCATCATCTGCCTTTTACAAATCCATGCTGGCTATCCTTAATTAACTCAAACCTGTCTGTTGATTTTTTTCCTTATTGTTTCTAAAACCTTACCCATTCTGATGTTAAACTAACTGGCCTGTAGTTTCTAGGACTGTCCTTACACCCTTTCTTGAATAAGGGTGTCACATTTGCCACTCTCCAATCCTCTGGCACCTCCCCCGTATCCAGGGAAGATTGGAAGATTATGGCAAGCCCTTCAGCAATCTCCATCCCCACTTCCTTTAGCAACCTGGGATGAAAGCCATCTGTACCAGGTGACTTATCTACCCTAAGCATAGCCAACCTTTTTAGTACCTCCCCCTCTCAATTTTTACCTTATCCATTGCCTCTACTCTCTCTGCTTCTACTGATATTTTGTCAGATTCCACTTCCTTAGTGAAGACTGTTACATTGTACTCATTATGTGTATCAGCTTTGCCATTCGACTAGAAGCATATATTACCCTCTTTGTCCCTAATAGGCCCCACCCCACCTTTTACGACCCACTTACTATTTACTTGCCAATGGAAGATTTTTGGGTTCCTTTTATGTTGACTGTCATTCTATTCTTATATTGTCTCTTTGCCTGTCTAATTTTCCTCTTCACCTCCCCTCTCAACTTATGGTATATTGCCTGGTTCTCATTTGAAAAATCACCTGACAGGCATCATACACCCTCTTTTTTTTGTTTCATCATAATCTCTATTTCTATAGTTCTTGCACATCTCTGTGATTACTCCTGCCTTCCAATCTATCCAATCTACATGGCTGACTCCTTATTCTGAGACTGTGACTCCTAGTTCTAGATCCCCCAGCCAGGGTAAATAATCTGCCATCATCTACCATGTCAAGCCCTTTATGAATTTTCTATGTTTTGATGAGATCACCTCTCATCCTTCTAAACACCAGGGAACATCAGCCGAGTCTACTCAATCTCTCTTTATAGGACAATCCCCTCATCTCAAGAATCAGTCTGGTAAATCTCTGTTGCACTCCTTCTAAGGCAAGTATATCCTTCCTTTGGTAAGGAAAGCAAAACTGCACAGTACTCCAGGTGTGTCTTCACCAATGCCCTCTATAAATGCAGTAAGATTTCTTTACTCTTATACTCCAGTCCCTTTCTAATAAAGGCTAACATACCATTTTCTTTCCTAATTCCTTGCTTTACCTGCATGTAACCTTTCTGTGATTCGTGTACAAGGATACCCAGGTTACTCTGAATGCCAACATTTTCCATTTTCATATTATTTAAAAAAATAATCTGCTTTTCTATTTTTCCTACTGAAGTGGATAACTTCACACTTCCCCACATTGTAGAATAGAATCATAGAATGGATTATATTCCATTTGCCACATTCTTGCCCATTCAGTTAATGTTGTCCAAAAAAGGAAGATAAAAATGATTTCTGAGCTGTCCAAAATATTTCAATCAGCCTAATTTGATTGGGAGCTTTGAATGGCATTCACCGTGTGCACTTAGATAAACTAACAAGAGCTGAGCGACAAACAAGATAGTATTCAGTGGAATGCAAACCTCCTGCCTGAACACATTTTCTTCCCAACTGTGTTGAGTGAGGATAAGATAATCAATGGAAAGAGTTAATGATTTATAACACCCCACATTGATATCACTGTGAAGCAGTAACAGTATACTGTTTACTATACATTTCTCAAACTAAGAAACATCACATATTTATACAAATGAGTGTGACTTCCTTGTTATTATTTAATAGTTTAATGTGGGGATATTAGGACTGTTTGAAACCAAAATCAAAAATGTTATTTGATATCATAGGTTTGATAGGTTTTGCAATCTGTTTGTTTAATGATGGAGAAAATGCTAGAAAGCAAAGAAAAAATAAAGTTTAGAATATTTAGCCTTTTTAGGATTATTTGGGTGACTTGAATTAGAATTATAACAGCGTGTGTTTTGGCCAGTCCTTGAGAGTAATTTATATGTTTGCAAGTCGGTTCACTGATAACTGAGAGTATGAGAAATTATTTTAAGTCACAAAAGCTTGCATTTATATTGTGAGAAAGGTATCTAGGGGTCTTTCTCAGCTTTCACCTGGTCTTATTGTAACAGGGTTTTAATTTTAAACACACCGTGTTTTGAGCTCCCCCTTGGTGAATCCTTGTTCACCACTTTCCAATTATAAGGCAAAGAAATGAGCATAAACAGGCTTTCTTAGGTTTAGAGAAAAAAAGTGAAATTTATTCAAACTTAAACTCTAATTCAGTTAACACCTATGTATAAACGCCGCGCCTCAGGCTAGCATGCATACACGATATGCACATGCAAATAGAGACAGCAAAGAGCAGAAGAAAAATAAAGTAGAGAGGTTTGAGGCAATATCAGAAGAGTTTCTTGTTACTGTGTTTTGAGCTCACTGTAGTCTTTGGTAGGTAGTCCTTGCTTGTAGGTAATTCTTGCTTTTCTTTGGGGCCCAGTATTCTTCTTAAACCTTGTTCACTGTAGGAGACTTTTCTCTCTTGGGGTTCCTGTGTCTTCAATGGATTCCAAAGCTGGTGAGAAAGAGATGAGCAGACAGGAGAGAGGTGGTGGCAAGCCAGTCATGAGAGGTCTTTTCCAGTCCAGGAGCAAACAGCTTTCTGAGTTTTAAAACGCTGTAGCAAGTTCAAATCCAAAACAACTCCAACAGCCAATTGGTCATGTGACAAAACTGGTCTGACCATGTCTGTTTGTGTATTTGGCCATCTTAGCAGTTAACCTGGAATGCTAGCCTCTCCACCTTCAACATCTGGAAATCAAAAGTCCATTGTTGATTAAATTGGAGCAGGGAGTGGCCCATTTGTCCTTTCCAAGTACTGTCTGTTACTATGCAAATGTCTTTCTAGTCAAGGGTCTGGCTTTTTTTCAAACAAGTTCTTTCAGGCAAAATACGTCTCTCATTCTTGGCAGGTGGGGGCCTGCATGACAGTATAGTGCCTTGAATGTAGAAGAACATCCCAAAGCCTTTCACAGAGGTGTAATAATAAATGGATGCTGAGCTGTGGGGTTGGCGTGGGGCGGGTAATCAAGAGGTTAGTTAAAGAAATGGGTTTCCAACAGGTTTTTAAAGGAGGTGACATAAGTGGAAAGGCAATGCAGCTTGGTGGGGAACTGTAGAGCATCGGGTCTTGTGTTCTCAGCACTTTGCTGTACGGCTGTGAAACATGGGCAACTTACAGCTACCAGGAAAAGAAGCTCAATAATTTCCATCTTCGTTGTCTGCAGCACATTGTGGGTATATCCTGGCAAGACAAAATCACAAATGTGGCAGTCCTCTGAAAGGCAGAGCTCCCAAGTGTGTTGGCACTAATCAAACCGAGGTGGCTTCGGTGGATTGGACAGGTCTGCAGGATGGAAGATGGTCACTTACCCAAGGACCTTCTGTATGGTGAGGTAGTTGTGGGCCAGACGAACAGCGGGGCACCCACAGCTCCGCTTCAAGGATGCTTGCAAGCATGACATGAAGGCCCTAAATGTTGACAATCGCACCTGAGAGGGAAATGGCAAGACATCCTGTGGACTACCACGACGACCAGTTGATACAGCAGCTGACAACAGGTGCCACTCACAGTGTCACTTGGCAGCTTCACATGCAGCATTTGTGGCAGAACCTGCCTCTCAAGAATTGGCCTTCACAGCCATCAGCAAAGGTGCACTAAGAGAAGCCGCCTAAATGGATTGTTTGCTGCATATCCATCATCTTTCGTAGATGGAAGGATGCCAATCAACCATATGGCTAAGCAGCTGAAGGTACAGACATCAATGGTGGGACAAAGGGAAGAGCAAATGCACAAAAGGCTAGAGTCAGAGGACTGGAGAGTTTTAGATCTAGAGGATACTGAGACAGGAGAGGTGGAGCCATGAAAGGTTTTAAACATAAGGATGACAATTTTAAATTTGAGCGTTGGGGGATCTGGAACCAATGTAGGTCAGTGAGGATGGAGATGAAAAGTGAGAGGGATTTGGTGTAATTCATGTCCTGCTGGATCAGCTGACCAAAGCAATTAGAGCAGGGATGCCCCAGATATGATCAAGTTAGGACATGGCCATGCAGTAACTATGTTACAAGTGGCCTTAGCCCCCTGGATCAAGGTGAGGAAAATTGACCAGGGTTCTCCCTCATGATCTCAAGTCCAATAGCCCATCTTGGAACTGTGTATGTGTGCACATTAGGTGAGAACAAAGTTAGTTATAAGACCATAGCCAATTAGCCTGCTGATACTCATTGTCTGGGCTGACACATGAAGAATGGCCACCAGGGCAATCTATATGGATGGTGTCTCACATCCATAGGATTGGACAGTAGCAAGGACTCAATAGAACAGATTTTCGTTTCCACACCTACAGAATCAGCGTTCCACAGAGGGAAGAGGAAAAGAGGTGGAGAGTTGTTACAGCAGGTCTCCACTCCCATTGTGCTATCCTAGCATTTTCTGGGGCTTTCCCCGCCACATAACCTGTGGTAGGCACAAGCCTAGCATTCAGGTGAGGGGTCATTCCCAGCCGCCTGCCTCATTTTCTGAGGATTATGTTCATTGGGTGCCCCAGCAAACAGTTTTCTGTAAAATCCTGCAACATGGGCCTACCCCTGACCTCCAGGGATCACGGTCATGATGATCTTGGACGGTGATCTGGCAGACAAGTTAAACATTCTCATTTTACTGAAATAAAAACAAGAAACGCTGGAAATACTCAGCAGGTCTGGCAGCATCTGTGGAGAGAGAAGCAGAGTTAACGTGTCAGGTCAGTGACCCTTCTTCAGAACTGGCAGATATTCTTATTTTACTGCTTGCACTCAGGATGAATGAAGTTTTCAGGGCCCTTTTCCTGCTGGTCTCATGCAATAGTCAGAAGGACTGATTTTGATGGCCAAGAAGCAAATGCAGGACTCAGTGGAGTGTAGTCTCCTTATTAGACTAATTCCATGGATAAAGGGCTTATCTTATGAAGAAAGGTTGAACAAGTTGGGCCTATACCTGTTGGGGCTTAGAAGAATGAGAGGTGATCTTATTGAAACATAGAAGTTGCTGAGGGGACTTGATAGAGTGGATACCAGGAGGATGTTTCCTCTTGTAGAGGGGGCTAGAACTAGGGGACACAGTTAAGAATAAGTGGTCTCCCTTTTATGACAGAGATAAGGAGAAATGTTTTCTTAGAAGGTCGTTAATCTGAGGAATTCTCTTCCCAGAAAGCAGTGGAGGCTGGGTCACTGAATTTATTCAAGGCTGTGTGAGATAGATATTTGATAGACAAAGGATTCGAGCGGTTATTGGGGGCAGACAGGAAAGTGGAGTTGAGGCCAGAACCAGATTAGCCATGTTCTTATCGAATGGTGGAGCAGGCTTGAAGGACTGAATAGTCTACACCTGTTCCCAAGTTCTATGTTCCAATGTAAACTATGCTTCCATTTCCTACCTGATGTGCCTAGTCATGGGATGGGCCTCTACTTCAAGTCTATCGGAGCCGTGCAAATGACCTGGGGGAGGAAGAATATGTGCAACCATCTCCTCTCAGGCACAACATAACCCAGCATGCACCCATAGAGAACTGTAGTATTTGAACAGGAGGGGAGAAGAAAACTAAGTATGTAAGTATAATACTGATGCTTCTGAAATTTGAAATAAAAACAGAAAATCCTGGAAATGCTCAACAGTTCAAACAGCATCTGTAGAGAGAACAAACAAGACATATGAGTATATAATTAGATATGGACCCTTCAGCAGAACTGAAACATGTACAGGTGAATGACATTCAAAAAGAAACAGAACAAGGAGAAAAAGCAACAAACCACACATGGAAAGCAATAAAATGACCTGTAAGTGGTTAACAGGAGATGGTTAAATTATAGAAACAATATTAGTATGAGAATGTATTGGTAAATATACTGCCTGGTTTGATACTAAGTCACAGAGCAGGAAGATTCCACATTCAATTCCGGGTCTCTTCTAAGTTTGGTGATCTCAAGCAAGTTATGACATTTGGACTTGATGATCCAGGGCTAACAAGTGGAAAAGAGCTAAGTCACCTCTAATTGCTATTCAGTGACCCCTGTCAGAAAGTGCTTTTGGTTGGCCATTGGCTGAGAACAGGATCAGATTCTGGTTGGACATGCTCCAACATTGAGCTGATTCTTTCTATTCAGGCTCACACCCCAAGAATAGTTACTTGGGTGGGGTGCTGAAAGGCTGTTGATATTTATACAGCTGTATCCAAATATTATCTCCAAGAGAGGAAGAAAAGATAGTAGAAATCTGAAAAAGGGAAAAACTAAAAAATACAGCCCACTGGAGAGCCACCAGGAATAAGCTCCCTGATGGCTCATTTAATTAAGGACCTTGTCTAGTGTGTGGTTCAGAATGGTGCAGGACAATATGTTTACCAGCTGAGCCATTGGGACATCTATCCTGTTTCTTCTAATAGTAGAATGTGCAATGCCTCAACAGGCGCCTCGACCAATGGGCATTTGATCACATCAGGCTGTTGTTGGGGCGGTGCAATTTGCGGCTTTCCTCCCCCCACCCCCCTCCCTCCACCCCGTAATGTGTTACCTGTCAACTTTCAGTCGCAGTTAACCAATTCCAGTTACCCGAGATCGTTTCTTTATGGCTCATGTTATGCAACACCTGAAAGATGGCAGCTAAAGTGCTGAGGAATTCACAATCTAAAACTGATATCAGATAATCTAAATTTAAAAGAATTACTGTTTTTTATTAGAAATTAAGGGATGTTCGATTGCTGAAGTATATTATTCCCCAACATTTGGTTCCTTCTGTGTTCGTTTATGTGGGGAACAACGGGTTGAATTGTACAGTTGATTTGAATATTGAGATAAAAAGGGAGGAAAAAAGTTCAAATGGAGAAAAATCTGAAATAAAGCAGAAAATGCTGGAAATCCGGATTTGAAGGCGGAGGCGGGCATTCAGGATTACATTGGTTTACGAAAAGTTCAGGGAGGCAGGAGGTGAGAACTAACTGTTAATTGTTGATCGTTTAGCTCCAGTTGAAGAATGGTCAGAAAGAGCCGAGATAGGAGATCAGCAGCTCCCACTGGTTGCTCTCTAAAACGGAGCTGGTGAATTTGAAGTTTTGTGGGATTTCAAAGCACGAAGGAATTCTTACATCTAGAAAAGAAAATGCAATTTGGAAGGGCCTCGCGGTAAGTTTAGTGAAAGCATGATGCTCGGGATCTGATCTGCAAAGTTTTGGTGTCGAATTTTAGGGTATTAATTTGGATTTCCTTGTTTTAAAAGGTTCTTCTCTGCAGTGCTGTTAACTTTGCAAACGGCGAGGATTGGGGCTGGTAAGTGATAAAAATGATAGTGACTTGAATTGCTAAGAGTTATCAAGATTAGTCGATTTCTTTTGGCGTCCAGTAATATCCAGCGTTTATGTTTGACCAGTTTCAGGCTGTGAAGGTCAAAATTGTGAACATAAAGATAACTCAGAATCCGCTGTTCAGAAACATGCAGAAAAAACCCACGGATCCGCTTTGAAGCATTTTAATCAATTCAGCAAACAGGCGGAAGACCGAAAATCTCGACGCGGTGGAGCGATCATACCGTTCATTGGGCTAACAGACAGTAAGTGAGAACAATCCGGCTAGATTAAGTGTTTGTTCTGTACATAATTGCAGCATTTTGAGATTGGTTCTCAGCTTCTAACATGCGGAATTCTTAAATAAGGGCAGCCGAACACCTATTACCGCTATTAAAATGGTTTAGTATGAACAGGAAAAAAAAAACGGTTGAAGGCAATGCTGCAATATTTGGACAGAAATCGTAAACTTGACCCGAGTTTAGCTTCAATTTCCCTCTCCTTCCCCATATCAATCAAATCTTCAGTAATCTCTCCTCAGTTTTTTAATCCTTATCCAAACAAATCAGTCTTTACTAAGTAAACATACCACACTCACTTGGTTTTATTACCATCGAACACAGCGACTACCTGCTGCGTGAGGGAATCTTCGGAGGAAAAAGCATCGTTACGTTTCAATCCCTAAATAGAAATGTACAAAAAATGAACATATTTTAACAGGGCAAAACAAGCTTAAATGTATGGATTCCGCCTGTTGGGGAGTTTTGAGATCTTGTTTAAATTTGACTGTCGAATATTCCGGAGGTGCAGGGCTACTGAAGTTAATTGGACCTACTTGAAAACTTGCTGCATTTGGAGTGTCGATGCTTTTTGCTTTCATGTGCCACTTGGGTGCATAGCATAGAGCTTGCCACTTTGTAAAGTTTAATTTGTACATATATATCCCAGGATGCAGGCGGTAACGGGTGTTGCTGTTCTGATTCAGAATTTTCCCACCAGTGAGGTAACAGTGCATTTAAATAGCGCCTTTCATGGTCTAAAGTCACCCCAAAGCACTTTGCAGCCAATGAAGTACATTTAAAGTGTGATGGTTGTTGTAATGTCGGGAAATGCGGCAGCCAATTTGCGCACAGCAAGATCCCACAAGCATTAGTGAGATACACGATCAGATTGTGGCCTGGAATGTCATCTGAATTTGCACCCACATACACATGTAATATAAGAACATAAGAAATAGGAGCAGGAGTAGGTCATTTGACCCATCGAGTCTGCTCCGCCATTCAATAAGTTCATGGCTGCTCTGATTGTGGTCTTAACTCCACTTTGGTGCCTGTTCCTCAAATTCCTTGATTCCCTTGTCAATCAAAAATCTGTCTAACTCAGCCTTGAATAAATTCAATGACCCAGCTTCCAGTGCTTGCTGGGGACAAGAGTTCCAAACATTAGTGACTCTCCGAGACAAGAAATTTCTCATCTCCATCTTAAATTGGAAACCCCTTAATTTGAAACTGTGCACCCTAGATCTAGATTTCCCTCATGATGGGAAACATCCTCTTAGCATCTACCCTGTCAATCCCTCTCAGAATCTTATGTTGCAATAAGATCACCTCTCAATCTTCTAAACGCCAATGAATATAGGCCCAATTTGCTCAACCTTTCCTCATAAGACAAATCCATCATTCCAGGAATCAGCCTAGTGAACCTTCTCTGAACTGCTTCCAATGCAAGTATGTCCCTCCTTAAATAAGGTGACCAAAACTATACACAGTACTCTAGGTGGGGTCTCACCAATGCCCTGTATGGTTGTAGCAAGACATCCCTACTTTTATACTCCATCCCTCTTGCAATAAAGGCCAACATTCCATTTGCCTTCTGAATTATTGCTGGACTTGCATGCTAACGTTTTGTGATTCATGTCCAAGAACACCCAGGTCCCTATGAACTGCAGCATTCTGCAGTCTCTCTCCATTTAAGTAATATTCTGCTTTTCCAATCTTCCTGCAAAAGTGGAAAACCTCACATTTTCCCACATTATACTCCATCTGCCAAATTTTTGCCCACTCACTAAACCTATCTATATCCCTTTGCAGACTCTTTGTATCCTGCTCATGCCTTGTTTTCCTATCATTGTATCATCGGTAAATTTGGCTACAATAGTCGGTCCCTTCATCCAAGTCATTAATATAGATTGTACATAGTTGAGGCCCCAGCACTGATCCCTGTGACACTCCACTAGTTACAGTTTGCCATCCTGAAAATTCCCCATTTATCCTGCTTTCTATTAGTTAATGGATCCTCTATCCATGCTAATATATCACCCCAACACTATGAGTTCTTATCTTGTGTCGTAACTTTTTATGTGGCACCTTTTGGAAATCCAAATACACTTCAGTTACTGGTTCTCCTTTAGCCACCCTGCTTGCTACACCCTCAAAGAACTTTAATAAATTTGTCAACAGTGATTTTCCTTTCACAAAACCATGTTGACTCTGCTTAATTATGCTGTGATTTTCTAGATGTCCTGTTATTACCTCTTTAATAATGGATTCTAGCATTTTTCCAATGACAGATGTTAGGCTAAATGGTCTATAGTTGCTTGCTTTCTGTCTCCCTCCTTTCTGGAACAGAGGTGTTACATTTGCAGTTTTCCAATCCACTGGGACCTTTCCAGAATTTAGGAAGATTACAACCAATGCATCCATGATCTCTGCAGCCACTTCCTCGAAGACCCTCGGATGCAGGCCATCAGGTCCATGGGACTTGTCAGCCTTTATTCCCATTACTTTTTCTCTAGTGATAGTGATTGTTTTAATCTTCCCCCTCCCTTTTGCCTCCTGATTTTCTACTATTCTTGGGATGCTTTTTGTGTCTTCTACTGTGAAGATGGATACAAAATACTTGTTCAAAGCCTCTGCATTTCCTTGTTTCCTATTATTAATTCCCCAGTCTCACCCTCTAAGGGACCAATGCTCTCTTTAGCTACTCTTCTCATTTTTTAATATTTGTAGAAATATTTACAGTCTGTTTTTATATTTCTTGCTAGTTTTCTCTCATCCTCCAATTTCTCCTTCCTTATTTTTAGTCATCCTTTGCTAATTTCTAAAATTTTATCAATCTTCTGGTCTATCACTAATCTTCACAGCATTGTGTGCCTTTTCTTTCAATTTAATACCACCCTTAACTTCCTTAATTGGCCATGGATGGTGCATCCTTCTGGTAGAATCTTTCTTCCTCAATGAAATATATCTTTGTTGAGAGTTATGAAATATCTCCTTAAATTTCTTCCACTGCCATCTTACCTTTTAACCTATTTTCCCAGTCCACTTTAGCCATCTCTGTCTTCATCCCTTGTAATTACCTTTATTTAAATTTACAACACTAGTATCAGACCCACACCTCTCACCCTCAAACTGAATGTGAAATTCTATTATGTTATGATCACTCATGTCTAGAGGATCCCTTACTATGAGGTATTAAATTAATCCTGTCTCATTACATATTACCAGATCCAAAATAGCCTTGTTCTAAAAAACTGGCCTGAATACAATCTATGAACTGATCCTCCAAACTACCTTTACATATTTGACTTGTCCAATCAATGTGAAGATTAAAATCACCCTCGATTACTGCCGTAACCTTTTTGCGAGCTCCCAATATTTCTTGACGTATACTCTGTCCTACTTTGTAGCTACTGTTAGGGGGCCTATAAACTACTCCCACCAGTGACTTCTTACCTTTGCTGTTTATTATCTGCACCCAAACTGATTCTACATATTGATCTTCTGAACCAAGATCATTTCTCACTACTGTACTGATCTCATCATTTTATTAGCAGAGCTACCCACCTCCTTTACCTTTCCTCCTATCCTTCTGAGATGTCAAATACCCTTGAATATTCAGGTCCCAGCCTTGGTCACCTTGCAACCATGTCTCTGTAATGGCTATCATATCATACTCATTTATTTCTATTTGTGCTATTAATTCATCCATTGTGTTATGACTGCTGCAAGCATTCAGAGAAAGAGCCTTTAATTCTTTCTTCTTCCCATTTTTGCCTACTGCTTGGGGTCATACCTAGCACAAAGGAAGATGATTGTGGTTGTTGGAGGCCTATCATCTGATCCCCAGGCCATCACTACAGGAGTTCCTCAGGGTAATATCCTAGGCCAAATCATCTTCAGTTGTTTCATCAATGACCTTCCCTCCATCATAAGGTCAGAAATGGGATGTTTGCTGATGATTGCAGTGTTCAGTACCATTCGAGTCTCCTCAGATACTGAAGCAGTCCATAGCCACATGCAGCAAGGCCTGGACAACATTCAGGCTTGGACTGATAAGGGTAAGTAACATTTGCACCACACAAGTGCCAGGCAATGACCATCTCCAACAAAAGAGAATCTACCTTCTCCTCTTGGCATTACCATCGCTGAATCCCCCACCATGAACATCCTGGGGGTTACCATTGACCAGAAACTGAATTGGACCAGCCATATAAATACTGTGGCTACAAGACCAAATCAGAAGCTGGTAATTCTGCAGTGAGTAACTCACCTCCTGACTCCCCAAAGCCTGTCCATCATCTATAAGGCACAAGTCAGGAGCGTGATGGAATTCTCTCCACTTGGCTGGATGAGTGTGGCTCCAACAACATGCAGGAAGTTCGTCACCATCCAGGACAAAACAGTCCACTTCATTGACACCCACCACCTTAAACATTCACTCCCTCAACCACCGGCGCACAGTGGTAGCAGTGTGTACCATATACAAGATGCACTTCAGCAACTTGCCAATACTCCTTCGACAACACTTTCCAAACCTGCGACCTCTACCACCTAGAAGGACAAGGGCAGCAGATGTATGGGAACACCATCATCTACAAGTTACCCTTCAAGTCACACATCCTCCTGACTTATATCTGTATCACCATTCCTTCACTATCGCTGGGTCAAAAATCCTGAAACTCCCTCCCTAATAGCACTGTGGGTGTACCAACAGCACATCGACTGCAGTAGTTCAGGAAGGCAGCTCACCACCACCTTCTGAAGGGCAATTAGGGATGGGCAATAAATGCTGGCCTTACCAGCGATGCTTGCATTCCATAAAAGAATAAAAACTCTCCCATCATCTGAACCAAACAAATGTCAATGTGAAAGCACCTATAATCTGTACAACTCAATTCTGCATTGCATTTGGCAACTCAGCCATTAAGGGAAGCCACTGGGTTCAAACCTTTATCTGTGTATGTTTGTATATATGTGTATTTATAATATTTATGCACAGACTGACACTAACAGCTCTAAAAGAAATCTTATATCTTCTGTTAACTTTATAAAATACCTGAATCTCTGCTTTAAATATTGAGGTAAATGGCTCAACATTTAATGAACTTAATTTTATATTTCAAATGGTTTATGATTTATTTCTATTTCCCCAGGTAGCAGGTTGGACAGGAATTGTTGTCAAAATGGAGGCACGTGTGTACTTGGCAGTTTCTGTGTTTGCCCCAAACACTTTCTGGGGAGAAACTGTGAATATGATGAACGCATCAGGTAAGATCTATTGTGTTGTTTGGATTTCAGAATTGCAACCGTCTCAGTTACTCACAGATGAATTTATGTGAGTTACACAGACCAGGAAGGCAGCAAGTTAGTTAGTGTCAAGGTCACGTAAATATTGGTCACTTGAGCAAAGCACCAGTGATTAACTGTTATCCATAGCACCATACTCCAGGTGAAAACATTTAAGAATGGTACTGAATCATACAAGTCAGAAAGATGCTAGATTTAATCCCCAGTTCTACTAAGTTACAGGATTCCTGCTGCTGGTCTTATTCCATTCAATCTCCATGTAGTTGAAACATAAACATACCACTATTAGCAAATTTTATTATAAAAGTACACTCTTGTATACATATTGATTATAGCATTAAAACTACCAGATGCCTCTCAGTAAATTTAAGAAAGTAATGTGAGGTTTTGTCAGTGGCCTAATTGGTTGGCCCAGTGGATAAAGGTAACAGTGTTAAATATCCCAGTTCGAAATGATTTATCTGATCAGAATTTAGTTTTCTGCTATTATCCTTGTCTGACCTTGGCTAGAGTGGAGAAAAAATAACTAGCGTTCTTTTGCTTCTGACTCCTATCTGGGTCGTTCTGTTAGAAAGGGCATATGTGTTTGTCTAGTGAGGAGAAGATAAGTCTCATGTATAATATTTGTTGACAATTGCAGTTTAGGCTCATGCAGTAAAACTACTCTAAATATGCATCATACCCTGGCAGGAATGAGTCTTCAGGAGAGAAGGGGAGAAAAATGGGAGTTCGAAAAAATCAAACCTTTTGGGTAAATGCCATATTTACTGAGAGGTAGGCATTAATCTGTATCTAACAGTTGCATGTGGGTAGTTTATACTGAATAGTCTCCTCTTTTTTTTTCCTTTGACAGGAACTGTGGCAATATTCCTGAGGGAGCATGGGTGCCCAAAAATTGTACTTGGTGTAGGTGCAGCTATGGGATTTTGCACTGTATTCAGGGATCTCAAGATGACTGTGGTAAGAAATTTTCAATGTCTTGTAACCTGGATCTTATGGAAATTTCAGTATAAACTCTGTAGTGCTGTATATTGCTAATAATACACAATGTATAATCAACAAATACCATGTCCCTATGAAAATAGCAAAATCAAGCCATCAGTTTTCTGAATAATTTCTCACTTTCATAAAAATAAATGGTTAATATGATTAGAAAGCTGGTTGGTCCCAGTGAATAAGTGAAAGAGCTGTTGATACTGGAAAGCTTAGGCTTCAGCTTTGATTATACAGGAGTTGTTATTCATTAAGTCAGCTATTTTGAGCACCCTCACCACAGGAGGAAATATGGGCCTTAGAGGGAGTCCATTGAAATTCCACGAGGAAGATCCCTTGGATGAAGGGACTTGTCTATGATGAGGGACCATGTAAACAAGTTATATTCATTAGAGATGAGAGGAGGATTAAGATGTAATCTGATTGAGCTGTTTAACATAATGAAAGGAATTCACATGGTAGAGAGGGGATGATCCTTCCACTAGTAAGGGATCCAGAACAAAGAGCATAGGCCAAACACTTCCAAGTAAGTATCAATGGTGAGGATTCTCATCAATTATCAACTCAGAAAATCACAAGCAGCACATTGCTGGCATGCACTTGGAAAATATAAACCATAAAATCTTAAAATTAGATCTAAATTGCAAGAACTTAAGTCATACAAAATGTTGGAGATACAGAATACACTGCACAGAAGGCCATAGATGCAGAATTAAAAGGAGATAGCCTGGGGCATAAGGATATTAATGGAGAGTTGGGTTTTGCAAAGCTGCAATGAATAGCAAAATAGAATTGCAGGCTGCATGGATCGAGTTGCCATGCGAGACCTGTTTTGGCCTTGATATTACCAGTTATTTCTCCATCTTCTATCTCTGTTCTCTGGTTCAGACATCCTTCAGTAAATTATGGAATTTTGGCTTGATGCTGTCATTTGCTTGATTGAGCAAGTTGATGTTCCTGCTCTCTTACAATCTGCAACTTGTTTCGTGGTCTCTGCCATTGCTCTTTGAGATGTTTAAATTTATGTTATACGACACAGCAGTTGGCATATTCAAACTGAATCTGCTCTAAACTCATATGAAGCTTTGACCCCCATCATGTAAATCCAGTGCTTTTAGTTGTATTGTACAGCTGACAACAAATTTATTTTCTGGATAGGACCATAGGAACAAGAGTAGGCCATTTAGCCTGTTAAGCCTGTTCCACCATTCAGCGAGATGATGGATGATCTGTAACCCAACTCCATATACCCACCTTTGCCACATATTCCTTAATATCTTTGCATTAAAAAAAACTATCAATTTCACATTTAAAATTTACAATTTATATAGCATCAATTGCTGTTTTCAGAAGAGAGTTCCAAACATCTATCATCCTTTGGGGGGAATTTTATGGGGTCTGCAAGAGTGGTTTTCATGGCGGGCAGGGTGATTTAATTAGGCAGGAGGTGATATTTTGCATTCCCGGTGACAGGTTACATTTTAGAGATTAAGTCAGCAGTGTGTTTGCAGCGGATCGGGGTTCACTCCGTCCAATGTCAGGTTTCAGCTTTCCATACATTTGCAAAGCATGAATACTCATTACCTATAATTATTTCAAATTATGTCCTACCTGCCAGATTAAGTCAGTGGCACAGGGGAATCTTACGGCACCAGGTTCACGTTCATTTAAAGGTGGCATGCACCAATCGGCTTTGTGAAGTTATGTCTGAGGTTAGTGGTTTCCTTTCTTGAACTCTCTGGCATAACGAAAGCCAACATTGGAATGGATGTTTGACTCCAGGCAGAGGACCAGCAAGAACAATTCTTTTGCAGTGATAGCGGAGAAGGCGTGGGGGGTTGGGGGTATAAAGAGTGGGGTCTCAGGTGCTGGGAGGTGCAGGGGAGGGAATGGTCTAGCATTCAGGGTGTGCACTGGGTGGTGCTGTTGCTGCTTTTGGGGGTGTGGGGCATGTATTTGGAGCACATAATGTCTGTGATGGTCATGACAGGCCTAAAGGGATGGGTGAGTACCATCAACATCAGGGTCCTGTGGGGCGAACTCAGGGTACTGGCTGGCGGTGGGAACGGTCACAGTCACGGAGCACTTGGATTCGGTAGGGGTGTAGGTCTAGAATTCGGGTTGGGTATTCCATGGAATCATAGGGAGGGGAAAGGGACTCAGCAATGACATTGAGGTGGAGAACTGGAGGATCTAGGGTTAGAGTGGGCATATTGATGTGATGGGTGCAGGCAAAGTGGGGAGAGATTGCATGTATAAGTCAATGATAATCCAGTCCACAGTAATGGGGGAGGTTCAAGGGTCACAGAGGGAAGGTTCAAGGTAATGTTAGGTGGGTCAAGGGTGATGGGGGCAGGCTGGAAGGTGGCAGGAGGAGAGTGGAAGGTGGGGAAACTTGCCTCGAATGTTACCCACATCAGGTTTCCAAATGATACTATAAACCACCTGGTCTTTCTCGGAATGTAAATTGAAGGGGGAGGAGACCATTGTTGGGTGGGTGGACTTTAGGCTATGTACAATGTTAGGCGCATACAAGCTATCAGCTCATGACTTCAATGGGAGAGTTTCGTGGGAAAACAAGGTTTAAGTTTCATGCTTGTCTCATTCCAATAGTTGCAAAGCTGCAAAAACATGGGTGTCATACACCCAATATTTCAGCTATTTCAATATTTCACCTCGGAAACAGGAGCAGAGGATGTGACTGCGGAGAGCTCTTGCTGCTCAGTGGCTGATGCCGCAATGCCAGCAGCAGACAGCACAAGCGGGGGAGGCTGCTCAGAATGATGCCATCCAGAGAAGTTATAATAGATGACGTGCACTGGCGCGTCAATGCATCCTCAGGTCAAGGACAAACTACCTTCAGATTCGGAGAGGGAATACCAGAGATGTCTGAGGATATCACATGAGATGGCCACTGAAATTTGTGGGATCATTCAGCAGGACCTGCAACCATGTGGTTTTGGTGGGAACCCCATGCCATAGAGTCATAGAATTATACAGCACAGAAACAGGCCCTTCGGCCCATCGTGTCCATCGTGTCCGTGCCAGTCATCAAGTACCTAACTATTCTAATCACATTTTCCAGCACTTGGCTCGTAGCCTTATATGCTATGGCGTTTCAGGTGCTCATCTAAACACTTCTTAAATGTTGTGAGGGTTCCTGCCTCTACCACCTCTTCAGGCAGTGCATTCCAGATTCCAACCCTCTGAGTGAATTTTTTTTCCCTCAAATCCCCTCTAAACCTCCTGCCCCTTACCTTAAATCTATGCTCCCTGGTTATTGACCCCTCCACTAAGGGAAAAAGTTTCTTCCTATCTAACCAATCAATGCCCTTCATAACTTTGTATACCTCCATCAGGTCTCCCCTCAGCCTTCTCTGCTCTAAGGAAAACAACCCTAGCCTTTTCAGTCTCTCTTCACAGCTGAAATGCTCCAGCCCAGGCAACGTCCTGGTGACTCCCCTCTGCACTCTCTCCAGGGCAATCACATCCTTCCTATAGTGTGGTGCCCAGAACTGTACTCCAGCTGTGGCCTAATTAGCGTTTTATACAGCTCTATCATAACCTCCCTGCTGTTATATTCTATGCCTCGGCAAATGAAGGCAAGTATCCCATATGCCTTCCTAACCACCTTATCTACCTGCGCTGTTGCCTACTGTGATCTATGGACAAATACACCAAGGTCCCTCTGTACTTCCTAGTGTCCTGCCATCCATTGTATATTCCTTTGCCTTGTTAGTCCTCCCAAAGTGCATCACCTCACACTTCTCAGGATTAAATTCCATTTGTCACAGCTCCGCCCATCTTGCCAGCCCATCTATATCATCCTGCAATGTAAGGCTTTCCTCCTCATTATTTACGACACCACCAATTTCCATGTCATCTACGAACCTACTGATCATACCTCCTACATTCAAGTCTAAATCATTAATGTACACGACAAATAGCAAGCGTCCTAGCACCGATCCCTGCGCTACACCACTGGTCACAGGCTTCCACTCGCAAAAACAACACCCAACCATCACCCTCTGCCTCCTGCCACTAAGTCAATTTTGGATCCAATTTGCCAAATTGCCCTGGACTCCATGGGCTCTTACTTTCTTAACCAATCTCCCATGCGGGACCTTATGAAAAGCCTTACTGAAGTCCATGTAGACTACATCAACTGCTTTACCCTCATCTACACATCTAGTTACCTCCTCAAAAAATTCAATCAAGTTAGTTAGACACGATCTCCCCGTAACAAAACCATGCTGACTATCCCTGATTAATCCCTGCCTCTCTAAGTGGAGATCAATCCTGTCCCTCAGAATTTTTTCCATTAGTTTCCCTACCACTGATGTTAGACTCACCGGCTTGTAATTACCTGGTTTATCCCTGCTACCCTTCTTGAATAATGGTACCACATTCGCTGTCCTCCAATCCTCTGGTACCTCTTCTGTGGCCAGAGAGGATTTGAAAATTTGTGTCAGAGCCCCTGCTATCTCCTCCCTTGCCTCACATAGCAGCCTGGGATACATCTCATCTGGGCCTGGGATTTATCCACTTTTAAGCCCGCTAAAACAGCTAATACTTCCTCCCTTTCAATGCTAATATGTTCAAGTATATCACATCTTCATCCCTGATCTCTGCACCAACATCTTCCTTCTCCATAGTGAACACAGAGGAAAAGTAATCATTTAAAGCCTCACCTATGTCCTCCGGCTCCACACACAGATTGCCACTTTGGTCCCTAATGGGCCCTTCTCTTTCCCTGGTTATCTTCTTGCCCTTAATACACTTATAACACGCCTTGGGATTTTCCTTTATCTTGCCTGCCAGTGTTTTTTCATGTCCCCTCTTTGCTCTCCTAATTACTTTTTTAAGTACCCCCCTACACTTTCTGTACTCCTCTCGTGCCTCTGCTGTTTTCAGCGCTCTGAATCTGCCATAAGCCTGCTTTTTTTTCCTTATCAATCCTCTATATTAGAGGCCTGCTAGCTGACCCGAACCCGACGGGACCCGACGACATGTGTCTGGTTCGGATCGGGTCCGGCCCATCTTCAGGATCCAGCTTTCAGGCTCGGGTCGGGTCTGGCCGAATCCAGGTCGAGTCAGGTTGGGTCGGGCCGGAGTCGCACGGTAAGTGCTCTGCTGGTAAGTATTAAAATTTAAAAACTTACCTGAGCTGGGAGTCCGGGAAGAAACTGAGTCTGCGCAGTGAGCGAGTGACGTCACTGTGGCGGCATTGCGCATGCGCTGTAGCTTCCTGGAGGTTTGGTGTCAGGAAGGTAAGTAAAGGGATGGTCGGGGTGGGTTCGGGTCAGGTCGGGCTCGGGGCAAAGTCGGAGGGACTCGGGCCAGGTCGGGCTCGGGTCCGCTGTGGTTCGGTTGGGTTCTTTTTTCCGATCTGAGCAGGCCTCTACTCTATATCCCTTGACATCCAGGATTCCCTGGATTTGCTGGTCCTACCCTTCACAATGGGTACATGTTGGCTGTGAACTCTCACTATTTATTCTTTGAATGACTCTCACTGGTCTGATGTAGACTTTCCTACAAGTAGTTGCTCCCAGTCCACTTTGGCCAGATCCTATTTTATCAGTGACCCTTCTTCGGAGTTCCAAAGAAGGGTCACTGACCCGAAACGTTAACTCTGCTTCTCTTTCCACAGATGCTGCCAGACCTGCTGAGTATTTCTAGCATTTCTTGTTTTTATTTCAGATTTCCAGCATCTGCAGTATTTTGCTTTTATCCTATTTTATCATATTGAAATCGGCCTTCCTCCAATTCAGTACCTTTATTTCTGTTCCATCTTTGTCCTTTTCCATAACTACCTTAAATCTTACAGAGTTATGGTCACTATCCCCGAAAAGCTCCCCCACTGACACTTCTACCACTTGTCTGGCTTCATTCCCCAGGATTAGGTCCAGTACTGCCCCTTTCCTTGTTGGACTTTCTACGTACTGGCTCAAAAAGCTCTCCTGTATGCATTTTAAGAATTCCGACCCCTTTAAGCCTTTTGCACTAAGACTATCCCAGTTGATATTGGGGAAGTTGAAATCCCCTACTATTATTACCCTATTATTTTTACACCTCTTTGAGATTTGCCTACATCTCTCCTCTATCTCTCCCTGACTGTTTGGAGGCCTGTCGTACACTCCCAGCCAAGTGATTGCCCCCTTTTTGTTTTTAAGTTCTACCCATATGGCCTCATTTGAGGAACCTTCTAAGATATCATCCCTCCTTACTGCAGTAATTGACCCCTTGATCATAAGTGCAATGCCATCTCCTCTTTTACCCCCTCCCCTGTCTAGTTTGTAGATTCTATACCCTGGAATATGCTGGAATAGAATGCCAGTTGCCCTCAAGGTCACAGCTGCACTAATTTTTTTTTCCTAGTGGTGCTTTCCAGGTCTTAATGGGGAACATATGTGGCATCTTACAGGCTGCGACTCACAGGTGCATAAAAGAGGTGATCAATGCACTATTCCGTCATGCCCACGATTTCATCTATTTCCCAGTAGAAGGTCAGCGGCCTTCAGCGCCATTGCTCAACCACAGTGCCAGTGGGAGTGCTACATTGTCTTCAGCACCTCTTAAACTATAGAAGGGAAATTTGGCAAAAGTTAATCTGTCCAGATTAGTTTGGTGAACCTCACTGTGAAGTGTATTTTTATGGATGTTGGATAAGTACAGAGTGAGGATTGAGTGTGATGCGAATTACAGGCAATACACGGTGTCTACGCTGACAGATGAAGGTCTTGCCAGGTGGCATTACTTTCCACTTATAACAAAACTTTGAGAATTCTATTCCACACTTTCTATCAACCAATCATGTGTCTTTGCCCTCTATTGGGCTTTCAGGTGAAGTGGTGACAGAAAGTAAACATAAATTGCAGAGAATAATGCATGTTTGCAGTTTAGAACTACACTCACCCAGGACCCTGGAAGACAGTGGTGCAATAGTAATCCAGAGGCCCAGTTTAATACGCTGGGGTCACGGGTTCAAATCCAACCAAGGCAGCTGGTGGAATTTAAATTCAACGACTTAATAAATTCAATTAATTAATTTTAAAAATCTGGAATTGAAAGCTGGTATTAGCAATGGTGCCATAAAGCTATCATCAATTGTTGTAAAAACCCATCTGGTTCATTAATGCCCTTTAGGGAAGGAAATCTGCTGTCCCAACTTGGTCTGGCTTATATGTGACTCCAGACCCACAGCAATGTGGTTGACGCTTAACTGCCCTCTGAAATAGCCTAGTAGGGCATTTAAGGGCAGTTAAGGGATGGGCAGCAAATGCCTACATCCCATGAAAGAATAAAAAGAAGGACCCCAACATTAAATGTAAAACTGCACTACGTAGGACAAGCAAGGATGTTACACGGCAAGTTTATTCCAATTTGATGATTAGGCTTGAATAAATATTTCTCTGTGCTTAACCTTCCATTTCCTTTATAAATAGATATTAAAGGAGACCTAAAAGAAGATCCCAGATATTACCAGTTACTTTCAGATGGCTCTCGGCTGCTACCAATGAGATATCTGCTGCTGCCAGGAATATTCCTTACCATTGTATCTTTTGGACTGTTACCTTACAATGCATGTTCATAACAAACTGGAAATACACGGTAGTACATTTAGTTCCATTCCAGGGAATGCAGGGAATTTATTCCTGCCAGTGAAAAGAAGATGCTGTGAGTTAATGTGAAAGATCGATTGTGGTTTATCTTCCAGAGGAATATGACCATTATTTTCCAATACATTGCAACAGTTCCATCATAAAATAAGAACTTATGAGAGGGAAGTGGGGTCTGCCTGTGACAGATTTTTCAGTGCACCTTTTACGTGAGGCACAAAAATCATATATCATAGGAGGTGGGTCTGTAGCTGTACCAATAATTATGTGAAATTTCTATCAGGTTACTGATTTGTTTGCATCATCTAGAAGGCTAGGCAATAAGGGTGTGTTGCAATAATAGAAGCATGCAATATTGAGTATAGGAAATTATTCAGAGCAGCCATGGGCAGATTAGAAGCTACTATAGTTTGATGTGAATTATATCAGCTCTTTTCCTATTTTATTGTTCAAGGAAGTAACTTGTTAAACTCTTGGAAGCTTTCTATCAATAATAGTTTTTAAAGTGTTATTTAAGTTGTAAAAAGTTCCCGTTGTATGATACTTTTTCATAATATAATTTTAATAAATCTATTTATGCCAGTATATAATTGCTCTTCAGTTATCTGTGTTGTGTTTTGTTGGTGCTCTGGGTATGATGCGCTTGATTGGAATGGATATTGATTTGTGTTTCTACAACAGCATCCAATTACTGACATGCCATATAAGTCACTGAAGTGGTTTTGTAAATTGTTGCTATAAGTTAGCATTGCCAACAACTATTATTAATATTTAGTTAATTCTCCTCTGCAATCCTGCTCAAAAGCAGACAGGATCACACTGGAGAATCTCAGAAAATCCATGCAGTGAGGCCTGTTTTTGCCTCATCACTCAACCAGGATTACCCTGCCCATGCGCCCATTGGAACAGTGGCTGCTTTTAGCTTCCCCACCCACGACCAATTCCCTAGGACTGCCATTTGGAGGTGCAATACGCTCTAGTAGGCGAAATTAAAGATCCAATGGTGTATTGCCTGGATGGGTGCAGCTCCAACAATACTCAAGAAGCTCGATATCATCCAGGACAAAGCAGCCCGCTTGATTGGCACCCCATCTACAAACATTCACTCCCTCCACCACCGATGCACAGTGGCAGCAGTGTGTACCATCTACAAGATGCACTGCAGCAACGCACCTAGGCTCCTTAGACAGAACCTTCCAAACCCACGACCTTTACCAACAAGAAGGACAAGGGCAGCAAATGCATGGGAACACCACCACCTGCAAGTTCCCCTCCACATCACACACCATCCTGACTTGGAACTATATCACCGTTCCTTCACTGTCACTGAGTCAAAATCTTGGAAATCCCTTCCTAACAGCACTGTGGGTGTACCTACCTCACATGGACTGCAGCGGTTCAAGAAGGCAGCTCACCACCACCTTCTCAAGGGCAATTAGGGATGGGCAATAAATGCTGGCCTGGCCAGCGATGCCCACATCCCATGAATGAATAAAAAGAAAATATAGTCTGTGCAGGTTTCTCTCCATCCAAATGGCTCCAGTCTTACCTGCTGAAAGCCTGTCTTGGCCGAGACCTTCTGTGGAAGCCATTGTTCTGATCTTGGGGACACTTCTGCACCTTTACCTCTTATTTATTTTATTCTTTTTTATTTAGAGATACAGCACTGAAACAGGCCCTTCGGCCCGCCGAGTCTGTGCCGACCATCAACCACCCATTTATACTAATCCTACACTAATCCCATATTCCTACCACATCCCTACCTTCCCTATATTCCCCTACCACCTGCCTATACTCAGGGCAATTTATAATGGCCAATTTACCTATCAGCCTGCAAGTCTTTGGTTGTGGGAGGAAACCGGAGCACCCGGCGGAAACCCACGCAGTCACAGGGAGAACTTGCAAACTCCACACAGGCAGTACCCAGAATTGAACCCAGGTCGCTGGAGCTGTGAGGCTGCGGTGCTAACCACTGCGCCACTGTGCCGCCCCGATCCCTGCCGATCCCTGCTGTAGTGCTGCTGGAGTTTTCTGGCAGGCTCCTTTTGATTATGGGAATCCTTCTGGGAGCCTACCATGTATGACCAATGAGTTCTGCCAGGAATATGAGCCAGGCCTATGGAGGTGGAGGCAGAAGTCCCATTCTGCTGAAACTTTAGCCCTAAGAGGAAAATCCTGGCCATATTACATAACATCTATTTATTTTTTGAATTATTGTTCAAAGAATCTACTGGTAATTAATGCCTAAAAAACAAAGTTGTTTCATTCTGCCACTTAAAAATGTGAGGAGGATTCTATGGAGCCATAAGATAGAGCCTGTACCTAAAGTCAAACTAAAGGGTTTTCTGTTCGTTAGCCTGGGCATAATATCAAACTTACCCAGATATTATGGGCATTGTAAACACACCTGAGGATGTATAAGTTTGTCATTGGAATTATCTGAGTAGCAGAAGACAAAAATATATTTAGACTAAAAAGACCTAATAATGTCTCATTATAAATAGGATGATAAAGTGCATGTAAAGATCAACACACAACATTTAAAGCAAGCAGCACAATAATAGATTATAATGGTAATGTCTTCCCCAAAATTAAGCTTTGCAAAATTGGGCACACAAGTTCAGGGTTCCAGCTTTCAATCCGTCACCACCACCATCAGAGCTCAACTGCTAATGATGCATTCATCATTTCTTTATATTTAAGCTCTATTTTGACAAAGTGGTGAGATCATTCCACTGCTCAAGGGTTTGGTTCGTGCAGATCAAGATATCATTACAAAATAAGGCACAAATTCATTAATTCTTTATACTTTTACCTTACAACTGAGGTGGGAGGAGTGCACTGTCTTTTCTAGTCCCATTTCTCCACAGGTCACAACATATATTTTTAAAATGTTTACCCAGTTACCGATTCGGTCAATCATATACTCATATACTCTACTGTTTATCCCAGAATAAAATACACCAACCTTTAAATAACAACAACATTATCAGTTTATTATCAAACAAGACTTATCTAGTAATGAAGCAAAGCATGAACACACAGATTGAAATATGAAAGTTCCCTTTATAAATTCAACCCACATACACATTCACACACACAAAAAAAAATACAGAAATTCTCTCTGCAGTGGTCTGTTACAAAAAAAACCCAAAAAATACTTTGGCCAAATACTTGCTAATTCTTGAAAAAAAGAGAAGATATGGAAGGAAGTTAGTTATCCCTTTTGGTCTGGCGTCTGGGTATACGGAGACAGGTCACTGGGATCTTAACAGAAGAAATTTGTTCTGGAGACGTCAAGAAATCGTCTGGTAGGCTTACCAGGAAACAAGTGGCATCAAGAGTTTCAGCCAGCACATAGAGTCATAGAGTGATACAGCACTGAAACAGGCCCTTCGGCCCACCGAGTCTGTGCCGACCATCACTTGACATACTTGAATCGCAGGGTTTTTCCAAAGACAGGAGGAAAGAGGAGCTGACACACTGGCCTTCTGAGGTTCTCTGAGAGAGGTGCAGACAAAATGAGCTGGAGTCTCTTTTACCTTGGCGGGCAAAACACCAAATGTCTTCAAAACAGTTCACACCCCAACTGAACAAAACAATGGGCTGCATTTTAAGAGTCTGCTGCTGAAGCCCCGCCTGCATGGGCAACGTATCACCAAGTCACCATGATTTCAAATGCGGCAGCTCATTTGCATGGCCATGGCGCCTGCCCCCCGCAATCATGTGGAGGGCGTGGGCAAGCCATCGCAGGCATCGGAGTCTGGCGCCAATGCGCAGGGGCCGGCACCATTTTTAAAGGTTTTACATTCCTTAATGGTGATTTTAAAACTACAGGGCCAGGTCAGTTCAATGACCAAAAAAATGAATTAAATTCCCATTAAATTCATTTTCCCACCTCTCCAATGGCATTTCAAAACATTCCTGCCCTTTTCCCCCCCGGAATTCGTTTATTAAGAATTTGACCTTCCCTCCCCAAAGTTCGGCACCTTTGCCCTTCACCCCTTCCCATCACCCCACTGACTAATCCGCAGCGTTTTAACCCCACTCCCCACCTCCGGCACAGAGAAAAAAAATCCTCCTTCCTCCTCCCCACAGGTGTCGCATCACGTTTCCCTGAACGGGGATTCGAAGGCGTGGCATTGTTGGCTGCCCGAATGAAGATCGGTGCAGCGACTAAGGAAGTGATACCTTATTAAATCAGGTATATAAATTAGTTTACATATTCAAATGGGGGTCCCATCACCGAGCGGCCGCCACGAGGTCTTGCTGTCGCCGCCGAGACTGGCACGGAGCCTGCCGCTGTCAGGGCCGGTGGCGGGCCTCCACTGCACCGATCTTCATTGCCCCCCGCCAACGTTCCCAATGGCAGAGGGGCTTTAAAATCCAGGCCAATATCTCAGAAGCAAAACCACAAACAACAAGTCAACCTCCTGACCTCCATAAACCTTGACATGTGGCTCCTCTGTAAACATCTTCCTCAGGTCACCAAGATTTCTGTTGTTTATTGAGCTTAAAGCACATGATTTCTAGCAAAGGTTGTTTTCAAACAACATCTCAGTGTCTTTTCAGTGACTGTCAACAACAAAACAAAGTCCAGCATTTATAAAATCTTCAGCCTTCCAATGAATCCATCTCCACAATTTAAATATGAGTCCTCAAAAAATACTTAACAAAAAATATAGAAGCACTTACATCACACTGTTTTTTTAAAGTACACTAGTTCTTTTTTAAGTAGGATGAGGATGATTTGGTGTTTGTTGCCTTCCCTAAAGAAGCACTTTGTATATCAAATATGAATGAATTGCCTGCTGTTGCCAGTAATTGTGATTAGAATCACACCAGCCACTGCTGGTAAAACAAGATTTTGAGTTTCTTCTGAGGTACTCAAGTGAAAGTGAGACTTTTCAAAGGGTGTGGTTAATCTCATCTTAAATGTGTGCAAACAATTAAAAAGTCAAAAAGAGAAACAACAGCAGAGAACCAAGAGAATTCTTAGTAATAGCCTGCCTTGTTCACATGCAAGCTTTACAGAGAATTCTTGTTTTATTAATACTTTTTGGAGAGAAATTCACTTGTGTATTTAACGCAGACTGCATCAATTCCCTGGGGACAGGTGGCACCATAGACCGCTCCCTGCATGGCTCACATGGTGCAATGTGAACAAATTATTCCTGTGTTTTTTAAATTTGTTATTTTCATTTCCTCACTAGCTTTACTACTCCTCTAACCTCTTCATGTGGTACAGTTCCATGGACATTGGTCATTCAAGTGGCCGTTATTCATATGAGAAAATTGATAGTGAGCTCCAGCTGGGTATTCAACAGTGGGGGCCATCACATTGAAACCTGGTACAATTCAGACCTGACATTTACAAATGCGCCTTTCCAGCAGGGGACATTAAGTAGCGATCCATAGCAAGTACCCTGAGTTTACCTCTGGCAAACCACAGCACTGATGTCACTTGCAGTTAGCTTCTAAAAGGTTTCCTGCAATTGTTCAGCAAATTAAAGAAAGAAGACAATTTCCTTTCCAGACACAGAGTGGCAGCATGATATTGACAGAGACAGTCTCAGAATGGCCAATGTTGTCACAAGTACAAGTGCTGGCAACATCAATTACAGTATTATATGAGTAATACACCAATTTGTAAACCATCACACCAATTAAAAGCTTTTCAATGCCGGGAATATCATTACACCCAAAAAACGTGCACTGCACTGCCACAATTGCAAAAGCTGATTTTTCTAAATGTATTCTGTACAAAATAGGTATAATGGGGGCATGAACTCCTCATGACTTAAGATCCAGCCATACTCAATGGTCCATAATTTGCATTATAGGGAAAATAACTAAAGTATACAAAAGAAAATTTTTTGCACTGTTGAGTTTCAAAAGTTTTAAAGGGGGAAATGAGCTCTGATAGTGCAAACTTTATTTGCTAAGGGGCTTTGAGGGTATCAGAGCTGCCTGAGAGAC